>NC_140228.1:6648238-7191613 GCF_951802725.1 Rutilus rutilus
TTTGTTGGGGACGTTAAAACGCTGAAAGCCAAAAGCAGTTTTAATCTAAAGGAAAGTGGGTCTCCTCTTAGATTTAACTGCACTGCATCACCATTATCTTAATTAATAAAGTTGAGTGAATTTTTATTCTCACTATAGTTTCAAGTGGGAAATAATCTAATGCCGCAAGATTTCTCTCAAGATCAAAGTAAGGGTACATGATAAAATGGAATATGAAAAAAGCCCACAGCAAATCTCATAAATTTTAGAAATCTCTATCAAACACACACTAGCAAATTTATGCATATGCACATAGATGTTTGTGAATATCGCAAGATTAAACAGGAAATTATGTATGTATATATATATGTTACTCAGATTACCGTGTAATAGAAATTCTATTGTGATGTTCTGTCTAATTTTCTTTTGGTTTTAGGTATCATTTTATGGGTAAATGTTTATAGTCGTCGATTTTTACAAAGATATCATTATGTACAGATTTCAACTGTCTATTATGAGTCTTTAATGGTCATAAAAAGTGGAAACCTTCACAAACCTTGGGGAACTGAGATGCAGAGACTGTGTCGATTCTAATAACATTACAAAATTATACATAACAAGTGACTCAATGGGACCATTCAACAAAACAGTGTGAGAAGAGATCTCCCCAAAGCCAGAGATGAAATAATCAATACTGACAGCATTAGGTGGTTAACCTGCAACATCTCAGTTATTTAACCATCTGATGGAAAGCTTTAATATCAAAACATCACAAATGCAGTTTAAAAATATATATATTTTTGGGATTTTCCTAACAAAAAAACATGCATGCTTTGTGGACATATACCACACACCAGTGTTATTTGGATTATAGCATGGTAAATGAATATAATCATTCAGTGTCATGGTAATTATCTGATACCATGTACCATCACAGTAATTTAATGTAAGGGTGAATCTTGACATAATAAATGCTATAGAGAATGCCTTGATATTGCAGAGTGGACAGATCAAGTATGTATTTGTGATAAACCCAACAATAAATTTGTCAAGCCTGAGATGTCATGTGTATATGCCTACTGTAAATTATGGTCTTTTGATATTGCAAAGGCTGTAACCCTCGATCAGAAACTCACTGAATCTTAGTCTACTTGTTGTGTGTGTCTGTGAATGACTGAACAATTATAAGCATTAAACTGTCAAGCAAAATATCTGGTTACATAATAAGCTACTGAAGCATCAGTCGCTTTATACCAACACCACCCAAACATCCAATCGAATATCATCACTCCCCCATTTCAAGCAGTTACGTGATGTGTGACGTCGCAGTGGATGGTGGTGATGTCCGAATCGTTCTTCTGAACCGGATCTTTAAAATGATTCGACTCGCGAAGCGTCTGGAAATCACTGTACGTATGGGACTTTGTTCAAGTTCTACTATGTTATATGTTATAATATATATAACAATTAAAGTGAGTCTAATAATAACAATTGTTAAAAAATAAACAAAACAACATTTGAAATGAAAGCTCTTGAGAATGAAAACGCTGTTTGTCTATCCCCACATGCTTGTTTTCATTTGTAAAATTAAATTAAAATAAATTTAAATGGAAATCTATTTTTAAGTATCACCGTTTATATACTGATTAACGGTGCAGTCAGTCACACATTTGTTCTACGAATCAATCATTTCAATTACCCACTGGCACTAACCAACAGAAAGCTTGGTTTGAAGTGATTTCTGTGTGAGCAGTGCTTCATACATCGACATTTTCCTGAAATATCGCTAATGTGACGGCATCTTGACGTGTATAAACGATTTTACTGTACAAATTAATGTAAAGTACCGCGTAGAGGGGTTATGGGAACAACATTTGCGCAACAACTCATAAGTAACGGTCACTCGACTCTTTGAACTGGTTCGCACCGAACCGATTCGCTAAAAGAATCGAACTTCCCACATCTAGTGGATGGAGGTGGGGGCCGGGGAGGGACTTCTTGGACCAAAAGGGGATTCAAACGTGTTTATGACTTTAGTGTAGAACCGTCGCATTCAGTCAGTCAATGGACTCGGGCGCATTGCGATAACCGGCCTCATTGTGTTCGCTTCAGGCTGGGAAGCAAAACAGAGAGAGATTCGGTCCAGAAGATCGCCCAAAACAAAGGTGTGTCCATCGTAAAGACTTTCATTGTCAAAAAAGGACAGGGCACGCGCAAAAGAGCGAGATCGTCGCTGGGAACAATGATGCTGATTGAAGTTTTGGTATTATGAGCAAAGCGCGCGGATTTGTTGGACACCCATTGATGCGTCACATATAACAGTTAGTTGTTATCATTGTTTATCAGATCAGAGTGTGCAGTGCGGATTTGTCGCGCGCTCTCCAAGTCATTCCAAACGCGGCATTTCTATTATTACCGTGAGCGGTTCCTAAATCCACAACGATGAATTACCAATCGAGCGTCCCGGTTTCGGTGTCAGTGTCCGGGATCTCTCAGCAGTCCCAGCCCGCTATGCCCACCCCGGGAACGGTACCCACACCGGTGCCCGTCCCTCAGTCGATTCCTCCTCAGTTCGGATCCGGATCGTCCGGGAGCTCCGGGGCGGGTCAGTTTGGCTCGGGAACCGTATCGGGCCCTGCAGCGCAGTCCGGCCCGTCGGGCTCCCAGTTCGTTTTGTCCAACTCAGCAGCCATCAGAGGCGAGATCCATCGGTTCGAGTCCGTCCACCCGAACATTTATGCAATATACGACCTGATCGAGCGCATCGATGACCTGGCCCTCCAGAACCAGATCCGCGAGCATGTGATCTCTATTGAAGGTAAGCGCAAGGCCATATTAATTGATGCCACAATGAAGCATTGCATTGTCTGTCAGTGTAAAGGCAAAAGCAGATGGTGCGTGAAAACTAGGGGACATAAATGAGTGGACATCCCTAATCATCCTAATTAGGGGCTACTGATAGCCATGGACCACTTAATATGCAATACAATATTTTAATGTGGCATTCGTAGAGTTGTGACATAATACAATAGTCTTCTGCATAAATAATAAAGCTGATGTTTACACTTTGTTTAGTTGGATTGTTTGGGAATGAAGAGCCGAGATCTTGCATAACCAGGAGCTTCCAGAACGCATCAGTGTGTGTTGTGGATGTAAATTAAATTGTGAAGCAAAGATTTGTGGCTCTCTGCATTAATATTGACATGCCAGTCAGATGTGATTTTCACAGGAGATCTTAATGCAGATTTGATTGTTTCATTATCAGAAGCTCTTCTGGACAAACGCTTTCCGAGGTTCCTCTCATCCACTGTCTGTGCATCAGTCGTTCATTTGGTTAAAGTGAGTTTATCGATTGATAATGTCAAAGACATTGACTCTGACAATGTTTACAACAGATCTGATTGATTGGCTACCATATAAATAGGTTTTAAATACAAAAGCTGATGGTGCATGCAAACTGGTAAGGCATCACAAAATCACTATCTGCATTATGTTTAATTAAGTGGGCATTTGATAGCCATGGACCACCAAGATGAATTCTGATCACTAAATATGGAATAAAATATATTAAAGTCCAATGCTTTTTGTCGTTTAATTATACATTGGTAGTTAAAATGAGCAGCATTTGGAATTGGCTTAATGTAAATACTCTTTTAAGAGTTACGTTGACACAAAATGTATGGTTTGCTTAGATAGTTGTGGATTACAGACAACATTTAGTTGGATTATTTGAGGAGCAGAGATCATCAAAGATTTGTGGCGTTTTGTATTAATATTGACACACCAGTCAGACGTGATTTTCATAGATGTGATTGTTTCATAATGAGAAGCTCTTCTGCGAAACATTTGTCAGCATCAGTCGCTCATCTTGTATATAAAGTGAGCTTTTAGCTTTATAAACCTCATTATGTCAGATACATTGACTCTGACTCCCAATTTTTATACAGACCCGACCTCTCCGCTCTCATATTAATGGTCAGGGTGAGAGTTCAGGTTAGATGAGCTTTAGTCACAGGTTATTTAAATGCAAATCGAGCCCCTTGCTGCTATAGAGTCACATCTCTTCTACAATTGCAGGGTATTACAAACCCTCTCGAGCAGTCTTATTTTGTTATCACAGAGTTTCTATAGGTTTCGCAGCACATACCGAGCTAGAATGATCCATTTCTGTATTTCTGAAGCAGCTACATGGTACCTATAATAGTATTTCTCTGGTAAATGCATCACGATTCCCTGCAGAAACACCATAAATGTGAAGTTCATTGTTGAAAGATGATTGATTTATTGTGTTATAAATAGTGGTTTCACATAAGATGAAGTGATTGTGAGTGGTTGTAACATGGTGAGTCAGTGAGCTGGTGAGATTTTCTGTAACTCTCAGTGCATTTTACCATTGAGGGATGGAGATGGAGAAATTTCTGGATGAGCGGACACCCTTTCGAGGGGGCGAGGAGGTTGACAGGAGTGGTAGAGTTTGCCTTTTCGCTATGTGAGCATGGGTTGTGTGCAAGCTGATGATATATTAACATGAAATTGTTGCAAAAACCGAATCGATTTTTTACACATATTTGTCATGTCATACCTTTATATAGGCCCAGGTCTTTATACAATATTGTTTCATAGCTGCCAGTAACAATGAATGATGCAAACTTAATATATGAAAAGAATTCAAATTCTGCTGTAAAGCAGCTTAACTAAGACAATAGTGTCATTATTTTGCTCAAGTCTGTTCAGTATTGATTCATTTCAGTTTAATAATGTTGATGTTGCAAAATTCATCAATTATGAAACAAAGGCAATAGTGTCATCATCCAGCTCAATTCAAATCAAGTTTTGTTCTCATTCAATACATCGATAAAGCAGTGTTTCTAAATCTTAAAGGGATACTTCAGGATTTAGCATTAAGCTTTGTATTAGTAGAAAACCTGTAGTATTTTCGAATTACCGTGCTTTCCACCCTCATGTCCCCCTGAGACGAGAGATTTATGTATTTTTTTTCTGGAAAAAATCCTCCGATGACGCAAAAATCGTCATTTTGCGTCATCGGAGGATTTTTTGGCCAGAGGCTAAAGACTACAGCCAGTAGTAGGGGCTGTCCCGCATGTTTTCAACCCGCCCATAGAGGGTGGGATCGCACTCACAGAATGTACACATAGTGTCAGCCATCTTTTTTTGGAAGCTAAGCTAGCAGGCTCTTGTTCTGTGGAGAAAGCTGAGTAGTAGGGGTAAACCATCCTCTTTTTCCCGGACATGTCCGGCCGTCGAGATCGTCCAAAATGTCCGGGATTCGGCTTTTGCTTTCTGCGGTCGCCATTCATTGTTTACATTCACACCTTTTGTTTCAGTCTAACTGAATTCATTCCGATTGGTGAATCTGAATGTAGTGTTTACATGAACACTAAACAAGTGATCGGTTGATGTGCGTTTTAACATTGCTAAGAAAATTCCCGCTCCTCCGTGATAGATACGAGACTGTTTTGTCTCACAGGTGTCGCTCAACAGTAATCACGCCACCGCTCAGCCTCGTCCTGCTCGCCACAGTAAACATGATGAATGGCGACTGTAGAACGCAAAAGCCGAATCCCGAACATTTTGGGCGATCTCGAAATCCCGGCCAGACTCGTCACGGAGACTCACTAGTAGCCTAGTCTTGTTGTTTAACTGCGCGCTCTTACCGGTTGGCGTGGCTTGGGAGTGGCCTCGTAGGGCAGCGAAGCAAGTGCATTCTGGGAGTTGTTGTCTTTCATCCACATAAGCCAAAAATAAATTTTCTGGCTTTTCTCAGTCTAGAAAGCTCCAAATTCAAAAATAATTTCACATTTCTTCTACATAAATGACCCATTTTAAATACACATTCATCTTTCCAGAGGTGAAGTATCCCTTTAAGTCTTTTAAACCCCAAATAGCAAGCCAAAGGCAATAGTGGCAAGGAACCCAAACTCCACCAGTCGAGAGAAATGGAGAAAATACCTTGGAAGAAACCAGGCTCAGTCAGGGTGCCAGTTCTCCTCTGGAGAAATGATAGAACATGGTGTGAATATCCCTGTATATTCTGCAAAGAATAGCCAGACTGGAGGATTCAATGAAGGGTTGACAATGTTGTGAGCTGCCAATAATCAGCTACGGACGGACGGGACCTCTGTGCATAATGTTTATCGCAGGATATTAGTGTAGATCTACATCTTGTACTGTTGAGGGTGCAAATAATCTGTGTTAATGGTATTATCCAACTAAACCTCTTTACTTAAGGGTAGGGTTAAGGAGCAGCCCTGGCTCTGGACCAGCAAACCAGTGATTTCTAACTAGTAAATATGATTGAGTCATTTATCTTGTCGTCAAAGCATTTGGAAATGAAAGCATTTTCCAGAAATTTCTAGCTTGCATTGCCATTGAAAATCCCTGACTTTGTTCCCAGACCTGAAATAACCCCGCCCTCTCAGACAAACGCTAGTTACCCTTTTTTTTATCACAAATGCCAGTAACGTCCAGTGTCGGTCACCTCTGATCGACGCTGACTCACCCGGCCTGTAAAGAAATCCTCAGAAAGCCTGTAACACCTGAGTAAAGGCTTGCTGTTGCCATGGAAAGGCATAATTGTGATGTATCACTTGCAGAACGTCTAGCCTATACAACAGCTACGGCATGTGCTATTGATTTCCAGCTTGTTGACCAATAATCGAGGTGTAAGTGTTTTGGTAACTGATTTGGATTGGGTTAAATCTAAATCAGATGGAACGTTTGCATTAGCACTAATGGTGTGACGTTAGCTGTGCCCTTGACTACTCTTTTAGTTGTTTTATTGACCGTTATAAATCATATTATGGCAATCAACAGCTGATGACAGGAGAAATATTAAGTTGGGATTTTTGGCATTAGTTCATTATCCTAGTGCAATGCAAACCCTGTCTTGTATCTAAAACTGGAGTTGGACTGGTGTGAATAGAATAGCATGCTATTCTTACTATATCAGCAGTATATAGGCTATGCTTACTAAGGGTGTGTTCTCACTTGGCATGTTTGGTTCGATTTAAAACGAACCTTGGTGAGATTGCTCTGTTAGTGTGAACGCTGCCATCTGAACCCTGGTGACCCCAAACAAGCGGACCGAGACGCTGAAAAGATGGGTATCGGTTCGCTTCCAAATGGACCAATCAAACAGCTTCCAATCGTTTACGTGTGTGACGGAGGGATTCCTGCCTCGGTTTTGACTCATTTACACGTTTTATAAGCTCTTCACGAGTTCTCGGCTGGTCAAAATCCCATCATATGTAGGCTAGTATGCACATACAATGAGCACATTAAGCCCAGCACACAGCATTGGTTTGGATGTTCGGTCACTAAATAGTTGATCAATCAGGTTGTGAACATCAATCGGTGTTAAAATGCCAGAATGAACGTTAAGCGAACCAGGACTACTTTTCTTTTTTTTTGTCCGGACCAAACAAACCAAGCGAACCGAACTACAAGTGTGAAGTGAACACACCCTAATATGTGAATATCTAAAATCCCAGTGTGCAACAAAATGCACTATTGATACATGATTGTATCTGGATATCTTGCATAATGCATTTTGATTCACAATAGTACACCGTATTCAATTCCAAACATAGCCATATGCTAGTACAGTCCATTAAGACAGTCCGTTCTCATTACTAGTTCAGGTCTAGAGTAAATAGTTTGGATTTAACCTGCTAGAGGCATTATAACCATCCGTGCTTAATTGTGTAGGCCTACAAAATGTCTCTAAGTCCAGTTCGGCTCGAAGTGCGCTGTGTTTTGGGAATTAAAAATCCGCCTCCATCTGTCATGTCCTCTTGTATCTTTTATTTATGCAGTTTTGTTGTTAGAGAACAGAAAGTTAATGTGATATAACAGGTTTTGTAAGAGAGAACAAATCTGTCTAATTTTGTATTTCTTTTTAGTAAAGATAAAGCTTATCAGCAGTTCATCAAAGCAATTACACACTTAAGCACAAGAGGCCTCCAGGCAGAAAGCTATTTGTTTTCTTTGCTTCTCTTTCACCCCTGTCATGCCCCTTTGGTTATAGCTAATATTTACATGGTATTTACATAATCCTCCTCCATTTTATGTCAATACCTTGCAATTGGAAAATTAAAGCATGTCATACCACACGCATAACAAACAGGATGTATTGCATCTAAGCAACTACATAGCAACACCATAGCAACCGCTTGGTGATAAGAGAGTTAAGGCTGGTCCACATCAGATTTAAAAAATATGAGAGACCACAAACATCATAGATTGAAAAGTTTTGTTCCTATAGAACAGGGTTCCTCAATTAGTTTTCACCAAGGGCCAAATTCTGCCAACAATACAAAGCCAAGGGCCACCGACCACAATGTTATGAGTCCGCAATGTTTGTTCTGCTACACTAAAAACTGCTGGGTTAAAAACAATCATTTCTGGGTTATTTTGCAACCCACTTAGGCTAACACTTCTCACTCCACTGGAGAATTTGATAAGATAATCTAAAAAAAGCTGGGTTGTTTTAACCCAATGTTGGGTCAAATATGGACTAACCCACCGTTGGGTTAAAAAATGCAGTTTTAAAATGGACAAATTGCATTTTGGACAAAATCAAAAATGCTATTAAAAAATGGACAAATTGCATTGGTTACATTCAAAATGTAACCCAACGGCTGGGTTTGTCCATTTTAAAATTGCATTTTTAACCCAACGTTGGGTTAGTCCATATTTGACCCAACATTGGGTTAAAACAACCCAGCATTTTTTAGAGTGTAGAACCATCAAAATAAAAGGGAGTAAGGAAGGAACCATCCAGATAAGGAACCATCCAGATCACCCCAGCAACAGCATAGAAACGCCCTAGTGACCACTCAAAACACCTTAGCAACCGCATGGAAACGCGCTAGCGACGCACTTAAAACATTCCGAACACCTTAGCTACATAGCAACCACTCAGAACACCTGACTGAGGTGCATGAATTGGCACTTGAAAACTTGAAATATCTAGTTATTATTGGTATTTTTTTAGCATATCATTCTGTAAATGGTGCAATAATGCTAAAGTTGATTTATATCATTCTGAGCATTTCTGAATCTGTGAACATTTGGTGTATTGCGTTCGAAGTGCTTTCTAGCCATCAGCGTCCTTTGGGACAGCTTCAGACAACAGCGAAAATAAAGTAATTACTGTTGTTTTAAGCTGCCATTTATGCTGCAATAACTGATGCCATATCAGCAAATTTGTGACTTTATATCTGCCGCAGCGATGCTGTGGCCGTTCTTCCACTTTAATTCTTTTTGTCAGCGTTATCTGAACGACCTTCAGCAGATATTCACTGGTGTAAACAGAATTTTGTATTCAATGTCAGCAGGGTCTGAATGAAACCACAGTTCCAAGTGGAGCTGAAGTTGAAATTCAGACTGGCTGTTTATTTCAGTAATTACATGGAGAAACAATGTTATTGAGCAATACTTGAAGGCTATATGCCATTGTTTTAATCTAGTATGTTCATTTTTGTAGTGATTTGTGACATTTGGTATCATGACGACCCCGTTTGCATGATGTTAGATCAGTAGTACTAATCAGATCAGATCAATAAAAGGAATATATTCACAGACTCTGTGACCATTTGCTGTTGTCATAGCTGTAACTATCATGCAAATGTGTATTATATTCCAATAGTTTGTTTTTAAATAGTTTTTTTAATCATCATAGTTGCACACATACATTTTCTGGTTTGTTAATACTGCAGATTATTTGTGCTTTTATGTAAAACTGGTTTCTTCCTCGTTTACTGAAGGTATGCCTTTTCAAAACAGGCTAGCAGAAAAGAAAATTGGTGCCTGAGAAATTTGCATATGCTTTGTTTTGTTATAAGCAGCACAAATCTCTATGCGCAACATGCTTGTTTCTAAATTTTGTGCTGTCTGTCTGCCTAGAAGAACCTTCTGAAATTCTTGAAGCAAATTAAGATTTTTGACGTTTGCATGATGAGCAGCTTAACATTTTAAAATGTACACCCTGCTGATGGTCCTTATGAAGTAAATTAATATGTTGCCAAAAATATCCTGTTTTGATTCATGCAATACAAACTCATGCATTTAAGTTAAGCTCATGCACATTGCAAAATAATCCAGTCAAAATACCTGCACTGACTCGTCGTCGTGATGCATTGCATGCGACGTGTTCCATGCAAAGCATCGAGTTGCACTACAGCAATCGCTTCTTTGCATGTGCTGCATCACAGGGGAGTTTTCACAGGTATTTTGACTGCAGCAAGGCTTGTGAAGCTTTTGCAGAAGAAGCTGTCGTGTGAATATGCACCTGTGTGTCTGGACTGCAGATACTACTGCGATCATCCTACGTTATTGCAGCACGCCTGTTGCTTAGGAACCGGAGCCTTATAGCTTTGTTGAAGATTAGAACAGAACAGGAGTTTAAAAAAAACACTTCAGATATTCACTCTGCTTCTCCCAGCTTGAGGAACAGTGTTTTATGAGTTACCCCACATCTGATTTGTCCCATTTAAGTAAGTGAAAGGATAATCAATAATTCTAAAAGACAGAAATGCCTGCACACGGCTTACTTAGTATCTCGTTTCCTCAAATTTGTTATGTTGATGGGTGTGCTTAAGACATTAAAGATGGATTATTTGCCTGCTGAAAGATAAAGGAAATGCACTCTGGGACTAAAAGCAAGATTTTGCGGCTGAAACGTGGTTTCTCTATAGAAGTGAAGTGTATCGAAGGATTGGTATTGTTTGGAACGTTTGTTGTTGCATTAGTATTGATGCTCTGCCATTGACCAATTGTACTTCAAAACTCAAGAGCAACCTGCATGCTTTGCTCAGTAATGGTCTTCAGAATGACATAAAGTAGAATATAACAATCATTTGGTTTGTATTTAGGGCTGCACAATACTGGAAAAACTCTATTTGGAAAGAATTAATCATTCTAATGTTTAATCGTTCACCCATATTGTGGCGATTTTGTTGGTGAGTGCAGAAAATTACAAGCATAAATAAATACAATAGAACAAAGATACAAATGAAATGTTTTTCAGGTAAGGCTAACAGTATTCAGGTACAGAAATCGAATATGCAAAATGTAAAATAACACTGCATAGTCTTCACTGTATAACATTCAATATTATTAATCTTTGTTAAAGGGATACTCCACTTTTTTTTGGAAATAGGCTCATTTTACAACTCCCCCAGAGTTAAACAGTTGAGTTTTACCGTTTTCGAATCCATTCAGCCGATCTCCGGGTCTGGCGGTACCACTTTTAGCATAGCTTAGCATAGATCATTGAATCGGACAGGACCATTAGCATCTCTCTCAAAAAAATGACCAAAGATTTTCGATATTTTTCCTATTTAAAACTTGACTCTTCTGTAGTTACATCGTGTACTAAGACCGACGGAAAATGTAAAGTTGCGATTTTTCTAGGCTGATGTGGCTAGGAACTATACTCTCATTCCCGCGTAGTAATCAAGAAACTTTGCTGCCGTACCATGAGTCCAGCAGGCGTAATGATATGACGCAGCGCCTGAAAATAGTCCCCAGCTCAGTAACTTCCAACGTGACCGGGACTAAGTTTGTCTAACCTATTAGACCTATTTTCAGGCGCTGCGTCATATCATTACGCCTGCTGCACTCATGGTACGGCAGCAAAGTTTCTTGATTATTACGCGGGAATGAGAGTATGTTTTCACAAAAGCTTAGATTTTCTCTTTGTATTTTGTTGTTTGATTAAGATTAATGACACAGACAGCAGCAATTATATTAGGCTGCTGTCACTTTAAGACCAAATGCCCAATATATGATGCATACGTTTTCTTTCTCAATGTTCACGTAATCCATAAGAGACTGTGTTTACGAGGATAGTCACAGAGACGGACATTTTGATATTATTTGTGCTTGAACGGACACATGCACGCAAAAGTGAGGCGGAAGAGAAAGGAATTCGGTGTTCGTGTGCTGCTCTGTCTTGTGCTTGAATGGTTTAAAAATGCTTACGTTTTTTTTTTAATCAAATTTTTATTATTTTCTCATCTTTTTAACATACAAAATGACGTAGACAAACAATCAGCCATGCAACAGTAAGTGGAAATCAAATCAACAGCAAGAAATCACTTGAATGTTTAAGCTAACAGGACATAAAGGACGTGCAAACGATAAACCTTCGCAACTTAATTAATCCGAGAATCACGTGAGTTTTGCCTGCTTATCTAGTCCGTATGGATCAGCTACCTGTACGATCCCTACACTTAACATCTCACATCCTGCGATGTGACTATCGTGGATCGCGATATCGATGCTAAAATGATTTATCTTGCAGCCCTAGTTGGAATTAAAATACCTAATCAGTTACCAAGGTCCCTTTAAGGAGTTTGACTTGAACAAGGATTTGTTGAAACCGGTTTGGATTTAAAGTTTTCCGTTTAGAATAAGTACTCAATTTCTTAACATATTGAGCCCTGTCTTAAAAAATGTATTCATAAAAAATGTATCTCTGCTCTGTCTTACGGATATCTCTGTCATTGGTTTTTCATCTTTGGCAGTTGTTAATTGCGAGTGATCATCATTCAGTCTGTGCATCTGTTTCAGCTTTTCACAAAAGAGATTGTTTTGGAACAAGACACACTGGAGACATCAAATCAAACTCCAAAACAAGAGAGTAATGCTTCGCACCGTTGGACGGTCTCGTTGGAAACCGATGGATTCTCCACATGGTTTAATCTCAAAAGCTCTTCTTTGTTATAAACTTCTGATGCCGCCTCAAGATCCTAAGTCTCTCAATCGCTGGTTTAAAACCATCCCGAACTTGGCGCGCTCTGGATGCTTCGAGGTCGTAAGTGCGAGAGGTCACAGGTCAAAAAGTGTGCTCGTGAAGAGGCTCTTTTCATAGCAGGGAAACTCTGACGCCACGGCCTATCTCTGGAACATAATGTAGGCCATTGTTCCCACTACACAAAGGTGCTCTCTCCGCTTGTTTGCAAGCCTTTTTTTTTTTTGTGCAATTCTTAAGTGAACACACATGTTTTGGTCCACAGAAGCAGCCAGGGGTCTGTGTTTTGGTTGTGGTCAAGGGATCAACTGTGGAAGAAACACTCTTCATAGTCCATAGTAGAGCTGCACGATGAAGTACTGGGATAAAGTTTATAGGTAAGTTATAAACACTGATGTCTACGGTAGAAAACAAAATAGAGCAAATCACCTTTTCACCGTAACTCGTCGGTTCAAACTAAGATTGTATCAATTTCATCGTTACACCAGTAGGTGGCGACAAGTGACTGTTTAAAAATGTATTTGTCATTGAAACATTCATTCAAGGGATTCCTTCAGAAACGCTGATTCATCCAGTAATGTAACAAGTGAAGTATTTATGAGTGAGTGAGTGATTGAATCATTCATTCAAGAGATTAGTTTAGAAACGCTGATTCATCCAGTAATGTAACAAGTGAAGTATTTATGAGTGAGTGATTGAATCATTCATTCAAGAGATTAGTTTAGAAACGCTGATTCATCCAGTAATGTAACAAGTGAAGTATTTATGAGTGAGTGATTGAATCATTCATTCAAGAGATTAGTTCAGAAACGCTGATTCATCCAGTAATGTAACAAGTGAAGTATTTATGAGTGAGTGATTGAATCATTCATTCAAGAGATTAGTTCAGAAACGCTGATTCATCCAGTAATGAAACAAGTGAAGTATTTATGAGTGAGTGATTGAATCATTCATTCAAGAGATTAGTTTAGAAACACTGATTCATCCAGTAATGAAACAAGTGAAGTATTTATGAGTGAGTGATTGAATCATTCATTCAAGAGATTAGTTCAGAAACGCTGATTCATCCAGTAATGTAACAAGTGAAGTATTTATGAGTGAGTGATTGAATCATTCATTCAAGAGATTAGTTTAGAAACGCTGATTCATCCAATGTAACAAGTGAAGTATTTATGAGTGAGTGATTGAATCATTCATTCAAGAGATTAGTTCAGAAACGCTGATTCATCCAGTAATGAAACAAGTGAAGTATTTATGAGTGAGTGATTGAATCATTCATTCAAGAGATTAGTTCAGAAACGCTGATTCATCCAGTAATGAAACAAGTGAAGTATTTATGAGTGAGTGATTGAATCATTCATTCAAGAGATTCATTTAGAAACGCTGATTCATCCAGTAATGTAACAAGTGAAGTATTTATGAGTGAGTGATTGAATCATTCATTCAAGAGATTAGTTCAGAAACGCTGATTCATCCAGTAATGAAACAAGTGAAGTATTTATGAGTGAGTGATTGAATCATTCATTCAAGAGATTCATTTAGAAACGCTGATTCATCCAGTAATGTAACAAGTTTTTACGAGCGAGTCATTTAAATGAATTAAACATGTTTAAATAGACTGCAGCAATTGCCATTTAAGTCAGAACCTCTAGTAAATTACATGTTATTTTGTTTAGTCTGTCTGTTCTGTTCGTGGATTAATCGTGATCTCTATTTGAAACAAAAAAATTGTGATTCTGAATTTATCCAGAATCGTGCAGCTTTATTCCATAGTAAATTATTGAATATACACTATATTTTTCCAAACAGCACCATTGCATCCTTGAGCAAGACTTCATTCAATAAAATTCATTTTAACTTGAACCCTAACCCTTGGTTGCTCTATGGAGATTATCCCTTTAGTAAGCATATAATAATTGTACCTTTAGGGATGTAAAAGCTTGTACCTTCGTACATTCTATACCTCTAATGGGTGCCCATTAGTACCTTAATTTACTAAAATGCACTCTTTAGTGGTAGATAAAGCATGAAGGCATATGAGGGTACTAACACCAGTGACAAGCTAATTGCAAAATTTTTGCATTTTTTTTGCTTGGATGAAAATGTCTTCTAAATTACTAATTATATTCTAGCAATCCACAGCATTTATGACTTAGATTACCATTCCAAAATGAAATACACTCATCTCATCAAATCGAAAATTGAGGTTATGGTGAGGTAATTACAATGGAAATGAATGGGGCCAATTTTTATTTTTTTTATGCTGACATTTCACGGAAAGGATTAGTAAGCAATTTTTACAGACTATAATCATGTTATCATGCATATTGTACGTCTTGTGGTTATACTACTGAGTATTTGAATGTTTACAGATGGGCACCATTCACTTGCATTGTAAGTGTTTCACTGTAAACCAGGATAAGTGGAAATTAATATTTGTGGTAATCAGTCACAAATGCTGTTGATTAAGCGTAACTTGGAATATTCCTTTAAATTACATCAACACCCCCATTGATGCTAGATTTGATTGTAGTTTCTTCAGGAATTCTACAAAGTGATTTTGAGTTGTAGGAGTGTATGATGCTGATCTGAGATCTTCTCACCAACTTATGGAGGTGATGGATCTGACTTTCTGTAAGTACAGCCGAATAGGCATCTGGACCAGAACGGTACGCCTCATCTCCGGCGCCAGCGTGGCTGCTGAGTAGCAGATGGTCTGTGACATGAGAGGAGAGTTTGGAGAGCAGCGACTGAAGCCTGCCAAAGACCCCGGTTCTCCTCACTGTTAGGACCGGCGCATTCAAACAAACACGCACAACTCAGTGGAGACCCTCTTATTTGTATCTACACCTGCTTACAGTGACAAAGGCTTTTCAATCCTTTGGGATTATCCAGGCGTACACACCAACAAGACCCCTGGTTTGCCCCACGTCGGGCGCCACCTGGTTGGATACCGAGCCCCATGACGCAGGCTAAACCACAAGGGCATGACTGCCGTGCAGTCCGGAAGGGATATTCACACAGTTCTGGCTCCTCTTCACGGATACACCCCCGTCCCCCAGCGTTAGTACGGTCTTGGAGAAATGGAGCGCGCCATATGTGGGAGCAGGATGTAGAGTATTTCCACAGCATGTGCTGTAGAGCATATATCGTCACTGCCTAAAGCTCCCACACCGAACAGCTAATTGGAGTTGCACGTCCTGTTTGGGGACTTCAAACCTGCACAAGTTAAATTGAATTTATTAATTGCAATTATAGAACAAGGCCGTGTCACAGTTTTTCGCTTGTACGTCAACGTTCAAGGGCATCCTTTTTTGGCAGCTCTTTACCTACTTGTCTCTGCTTGAGGCAGGAACTGTGTGCGTTAAGTCAAGGTTGTGTTTGTAAACTCTGCTCAGCTTGTTTTCCTCATGGATTGATGGATCTGTTTGGAGTATAGAGTATTCTGTTTATGGCTCGTCACACACACATACACACACACACGTTTTTCCCATGAGCACTTGGTTTTTGAAGCCATTTGCGTAAAGTGATACTCTTGTGAATGACTGTGACTTTAGGCCACCATGTGCAGAAGAATCACCTGTTTAGGGTGACTCATTCATATCTACCTGTGGTGATATAGTCCATAGGGTTTTCTGTTGAAAATAGTTTTGGAAAATCCCTTGTACCAGCTACTTTTTCTCAGCAGAGTGAGCTCTGCTAATCGAACACACTCTCAGCTCTCTCACTCTCTCGCTCTCTCTCTGTCTCTCATACGTAGTGCTAGTAAGTCTGATTCATTTTAGTGATTTGGTTCATCATAAACTGTTCTCTCTATATATATATGTAGCATTGGATTCATTTGAGTGAATTCATTGTTCATTCATTCATTCATTCATTCATTCATTCATTCATTCATTCATTCAAATCCCTTGTTTGTTGTGGCAGAAAGGGCTGTTTAAAGTATAAATCATATAATTGGATGCAATGGTTATATATATAAAAAGAAAAAACGTGTTACTAACCACAAGTAGCTAGATTTAGCCTATAATTTTAGCCTATATTTCACTTCATACCAATTGTAGGAGGTCACCGTTTACATAAGACCAGGTACTGTAAGTTTGTCTATGTACACACTATCTCTGATTGGGTTATCATGTTTAGCGCAACCCTGATTCCTGCATAACTACATTTGTCAGTGTCCAAACCTTGAAAAGACCAAGGTTATACAGAGGTCAAGCCTTTTACAAAAAGAGAAAGCTTGCGTTTGAACTATTTTAGAGGTTTGCAATCAAAAGAAGCAGATGCCAGACCATTAACTAATCCGTTTAACCTCCTTGCAAATTTTGATGTTTTTTTTTTTTCATACAGTTGAAAGAAAATACATTTAACCCACACCTCAGCTAAAATGGAGCGGGATGAGTTAGAATGATCCATCTTTGCTTAATGCGATTTAGTGTGAAGTAGCGGCCAGTTTCACCGGGTTGTAAAAATTGTAAAATCTAACAGCAACTTTCCAAGAGCTGTTTTGTGGGTGTCACGAGGGGGTGGTGTGGAGGCCTCAGGAGTGGAGTGTTGGCTCGGTTAGTTTGCAGCTTTTGCTGATGACTGTGGGTGTCCGCCTTCAGCACTAAACAGAAATGTGCTTCAAAACCGATCGTTTTGTAAGATATTACGTTAAAAAGGATTCATGCGTTTATCACGCAACTGAGCCTATATGAATGGATCCTCTTCACGAACCCAGATCAAGACAAAATCTGCCCCGAACTGCAATTTGCTATCAGATTTTTTTAAGTTTTATGACTATGTTTGGAAACCCGCCATATTGCGTTCAGTGCAACAGGACACGTGTTCTTGTGTAACATTGCACTGGGCTCTCTTTTTTCAGTCTTCTTTGGTCAGAGGCCATGTTTGTGAAGTGATTTTGAGGTGGTTCTCTCCTTGATTCCTGGAGACGGCAGCGGGAGAATGGGTGTCCTTTGGCAGAACCAGCTGAAGGTGTAGGAACAACGCTTGGCACCTCACTGTGAATTCACTCATTGTCCTCCTCTTTGTTTGTCTGTGATGGCGGATTGTGTGAATTTTAAGACCACAGGTTTTTTCTTTTCTTTTCTTTTTGTCCTGTTTCAGAGAGGTTTAAATATAGGTTTTGTTTCTTTTGCAAAGTGAATACAATTAGAAAAAGCAATTTTCAGTAGAGTTTTACCAATGTGACGTTCGGTTTGTGATATGGTATTTTTTTTGATGAATTGTTGCTTGGGCAAATTTGATCATGGCAAACTGTATTTTTCCGATTTTCTGCAAAATCGGCCTGTTTTATTCAATAATAGGGTTAGTGAGTGGGTGGAAAATGGTCACAAAACCAATTACAGCTGATCTTTATGCAAGAAAGATTGACAAACATTTATTTGCCTTTTTTTTATACAGATATTCAATGAACTCCATTTTCTCATATATCCTTCAGTATGCATGCACGATATTAAAATTCTGATTGATAATGATAACCCAATAATTGTTTTCATGTTGTTTCTGAAAACTAATCAATTATACTATTTTGTTTCTTAAAAAAATATGCAATTTATTAAAAATGCATGCAATTTTGTTCCAAAATAGTAAATTTACTATTTAGTCCAAAAACATAACAAAAAGCAAAAATTCTATAGTTTTAATCAATGTCAAATCAACGCCTAGAGGATTTTAGGCATCACAACATTATAATGTACAGTGTGTTTTTTTTTATTTTTTATTAATAGTTGTGGACTACGCATCTCTATAATAATAAAATGCTCTTTAAAGGGATACTTCACCTCTGGAAAGATGAATGTGTATTTAAAATGGGTCATTTATGTAGAAGAAATGTGAAATTATTTTTGAATTTGGAGCTTTCTAGACTGAGAAAAGCCAGAAAATGTATTTTTGGCGTATGTGGATGAAAGACAACAACTCCCAGAATGCACTTGCTTCGCTGCTCTACGAGGCCACTCCCAAGCCACGCCAACCGGTAAGAGCGCGCAGTTTAAAACAACAAGACTAGGCTACTAGTGAGTCTCCGTGACGAGTCTGCCCGGGATTTCGAGATCGCCCAAAATGTCCGGGATTCGGCTTTTGCGTTCTACAGTCGCCATTCATTATGCTTACTGTGGCGAGCAGGACGAGGCTGAGCGGCGCGAGGCCGGTGGCGTGATTACTGTTGAGCGACACCTGTGAGACGCAACCAGTCTCGTATCTCTCACGGAGGAGCGGGAATTTTCTTAGCAATGTTAAAACGCACATCAACCGATCACTTGTTTAGCGTTCATGTAAACACTACATTCAGATTCACCAATCGAAATGAATTCAGTTAGATTGAAACAATGAATGGCGACTGCAGAAAGCAAAAGCCGAATCCCGGACATTTTGGACGATCTCGAAGGCCGGACATGTCCGGGAAAAAGAGGATGGTAACCCCTACTACTCAGCTTTCTCCACAGAACAAGAGCCTGCTAGCTTAGCTTCCAAAAAAAGATGGCTGACACTATGTGTACATTCTGTGAGTGAGATCCCACCCTCTATGGGCGGGTTGAACACATGCGGGACAGCCCCTACTACTGGCTGTAGTCTTTAGCCTCTGGCCAAAAAATCCTCTGATGACGCAAAATGACGTTTTTTGCATCATCGGAGGATTTTTTCCGGACAAAAACTACATAAATCTCTCGTCTCAGGGGGATATGAGGGTGGAAAGCACGGTAATTTGAAAATACTACATGTTTTCTACTAATACAAAGCTTAATGCTAAATCCTGAAGTATCCCTTTAAGAAAAAATGGGTTAAATCTTTGCTGTAATCTAGTGCTATGTCTGTAAAGCCCCTTTCACACAGAGATTCTGGAAAATTCACGGAAAATGTGTCCCGGGATCATTTGATTTTGGTTCATTCACACTGCCAGTGATTTTCCGGAATCTGTGAGTGCGTTCACACACACATCCCGTAAAGACACGTGACGTGTAACGTACGCGTCAAAAACATGTACACCAACGCATCTCATACCGTTCCACAAAGCTGGCGAACGATCTCAGCTTCAGCGCGGATAGTAAGGAGCTCCCTGGTCTCTGCTTCATTCCAGTTTGCAGAATGTTTTTCGGTCCTGGCTTTTGTTCACACAGGGCGTGTTCCGGGACAGATCCTGGCAATGTTAATAGGTCCCCATCCTGGCATCGATCCCGGCATCAATCCCGGGACGTGTTTGCGTTCACACAGAAGGCACTCTAGGAATTTTACGGCAATTTCCCGGGATCAATGCGCTGTGTGAAAAGGGCTTTTGTTAGTAAAGGTAATCTAAAATCCACAATTAAATATCCATTATTGAATACAAGATACAAAATCATAACATTAATTAACTTAAATAATGGCTGCTATCCGATCTGGTTCCAATAAATTGTGCGTCTATATCTTTCAGAGACATTTTTGCTTCATTTATTAATTAGGAACTAGCAACCATCTGTTGTTTTCTACAACTTTTGCAGATAACTCCGTGATCCCATGATTCAACACATCTGCCCCATCCCTGTGAATATGGAAATCCCGACATTCCCATGCAATGTTACAGAGTTTACTGGGGTCTCTGTCTTGTCCCACAGCTGATGGGTATTTTTAGGTTTCCTACATTCCTCTTTTCCAGGAAAACCGCTCTGCTTGTCACTTTGGGTGACCGCTCTGTTGGGAGTACAAAATGCAGATCAGTGCTGATCTGAGGTCATTCCCGTGTCTTTAGTTTTAATAGGGTTTTGGTCAGAATTTGGCTTTGGGAGGCTGGACCGAGATCAGGGGACCAGATCTGCTCTTGAGGGAATTGCTGTATGATTTTGTTTACCTCTTGATTTCCTGTGTTCCCCCAATTCTCAATGCTGGGTTTGTTCCAGTTGCCTGATAGAGGGTCCGCTGTGCTTGTATGTATATTTAAATGGATACATATTTAAAAAATAAATAAATATTGGTTTGTTTGTTTAGGTTTATACATATATATATTTTTTTATTTAATACACAGGACATTTACATTTATATAAATTATTTTATCTTGTTTTATTTTATCTTATCTTTTTATATATTTACCCTAGCAACCATTTAGTAATACTTTTGCAACCGTTACCAGCCAGAATTTTTATTTTATTTTATTTATGCATGAATGCATATTTAACAAATTTTCTACCACATTTTAATTTGTATTTATTTACTTTATTTACTATAATATTAGCATTAATATACATGAATGTATGTATTAACCCTAACTCCTTATTCAGCGTTTTTTTTTTTTTTTTTTTACGGCTTCACGATATTGAAGAAAAATATCATATGCAGTAATAACTTTTGTAGCTTTAATACGCATACTTTTCAAGACCGTTTGAGCGCAATAAGCCGCAAAAGAGAACTGACCGAGATCGCTTGCTGTCCGAGAGCCGGCTTTCTGTGTGTGTGTTTTAGGTGTAGGCCTATGTTACCCCTTTTCCACCAACAAGAA
The DNA here is from genome assembly GCF_951802725.1 of Rutilus rutilus. Taxonomy (NCBI): domain Eukaryota; kingdom Metazoa; phylum Chordata; class Actinopteri; order Cypriniformes; family Leuciscidae; genus Rutilus; species Rutilus rutilus. The sequence continues at coordinate 6,669,469 of NC_140228.1, forward strand.
CCAGGTGCTGGTTCGGAGCTAGAGCTAGTGCCGGTTCGGAGTTGGTTCGACTGAAGAACCGGTTTGCTTTTCCACAGGCTAAAGAGCCAACGCAGAGCCAGGTCTTACGTCACAGCTACGTCTCATCTTTCTCAGCAACGTTAACGCGGCGGCGCCAAACACAATATCAACAATGGCGCACGTTGCTTTGCTATTGATGTTCATGGCTTTGCGGACCTACATCGGCATCCAAACACGCGGATCCAACGTGTTCGCGCGGCTCGCCATTATTTGTACAGACGGAGATTACAAGCGAGAGTAACGGCATGTACATAACATTTATTTTTAACAATAAAATGCCGACTTTAGCCTTAGATTTATATTTTAGATCGCGTCCATCGTGTTTAGCTGCTGTTAGCTCGATTAGCTGCTATTTGAAAATGGCGGTCACAAGTTTCTCTTCAGTCTTGTTGGTCACGGTAACCCCGCCCCCAGCCTCTGACGCAAGCGGTTCTTTCTTGGCTCCGTTCTAGACCCTGCAATGATTTGGTGCTACTTAAGAACCAGTTTTACTGGTTCGGAGCTGGTGCTTTGGCGGTGGAAAAACAAAGAACCGATTTGAAACTAGGCTCTGGCTCCGAACCAGCACCAGCTCTGCCTTGGTGGAAAAGGGGTATGTCAGACAGTGAGAGTACCGCAATAAGTTGTTTCCCGCAGCTTATTGTGCTTAATAACTATTTTTAACATCAAGCAAGTCACATGTAAGTAGGGCTGTGACTGTGGCAGTTTTTTTACCACCGCGGTGGTAATGGACCAACCATGGGCGGTATATATACACACACACACACACACACACACACACACACACACACACACACACAGCGGTTGCCAAGTTTACCGGCACAGCCCTACATGTAAGTAACATCCGTGTGCCAAGTCTATTCTCTGCTGTATGCGTCGACCTAAAACTTTTTGAAGTAGCCTATTAAAATCATTCAGATATCGCAGGCCGTTGCGATATGCACATTTGAGATATTTCGTTAGTTTCCATATATCATGCAGCCCTATATTTATGACATTGCAGGGTGTCCCAAATGAATGAATGTTGTCAAGTGAAGTGAACTTCTGCAGATATCCCATGTTGAGTGTGTAGGAGCACACAGTGAATACTCCATAATGGGACCCGTGTGAATCGGAACGCATCCTCTCCATCAATTTTATTCTCGAAGAAGCTCAGTTCCTGTGGTATCTGCAATGTTCCCTTTTTGCTCTGAGTTCACAGCTAAATCCTATTTAGTGCTTGCTGAGAAAGGTGCCATTAAGAATATACTGTCTGCTGCTCAGAACATTACTTCTGACTGTGGATCAGCAGTTTTTTCCGTATAGAGGCAAAAAAGAAAAAAAAGGCATAGATGTGGAAAACTGGTCCTTTGTCAGCATTCCTGATATAATACAATCTCTTACCTGACAGGTGGACTAAAGATGTTTGGGTCAGGATGTGTTATTTTAAAGGGATAGTTGAAAATTCTGTAATTATTTACTCGCCCTCATGTCGTTCCAAGACTTTCGGAACAGAAATGAAGATCTTTTTGATGAAATCAGTCCCTCCATTGACAGCTACACAACTACCACTTTTACGCTTTGAAAAGTTCATAAAGAGATTGTTAAAAATAATCTACATTAATAGCCGCTTTCCGACCAAGTAGTTACAGGAACTTAGTTCTAGGAACTGTCCACTTCTAAACAGTTCTAAGAACTACTCTCCCCCAAACTCAGTTTTGCTGTTTGCGTTCGCACTGGCCAAGTGGCCATAGGAACTGGTAGGAGGGGTAAGGGAGTGACGCAAGCACGGTGACTTTTATTTTGACGGCGCGACGGACCTTTATTTTGGCGGCGCTGAGAACGCCAGAGCAAACAATGCTCGCATTCTCTGTGTTTATTAGTTAGCGATCTGTCTAACAGTACTGTTTAATATGTTATTAGATAGAACTGTTATAGAAAGTAGACAGTATATTAAAAAAAGGTTATTAGCCTATGCCGTGTGGTTGATGTCCAGTGTTGCTAGCTGGGCAGATAAACATAATCATGTTTGGCTTGGTCCCCTCAAAGTTGCATTGGATTTTCTCTTCAGCATAAAGGTTTAGAGGCCCATCTATCACTGTTTTCCATGTTTGTATAGTTAGTTTCTGGAGTAAATATACAGGCTATAATCTATGTGTTTACATTCTAGCTGTTTTAAAAATGGCGGGTGCTGGTGTTCCGCGTGCGTTCGGTCAATCAGCGTACACTAACGTCACGGGTAGTTCCTATAGCGCTGGATTAGACCCTACTCTGAAGTAGGAGCTAAATTAGTTCCTCCAAATGGAGTTCCTAGAACTAAAATCGTTCCTAGTTCCTGCGGCGCGAACACGCCGACATCCGGGTACTTTAGCCAATAGTTCTAGGAACTGTGAAAAGGTTCCTCCGGTCGGAAAGCGGCTATTCAAGCGGTTTGTCACAATTCAATTTTTTTGCTTTACATGATAAAGAAGATTTAATTTAAGCTTTTATTTACATATTTAATAACTCACACATCAGTTGTGGTAAACAGAAGCTCAAGCATGTTCGCTTGACGTGCGAGAACCAATGAGGTTCATTCTCGTGTTACGCATCACGTTTGAGCTTCAGCAAGAACCAATGAGGTTCATTCTCGTTCTACGCATCACGTTTGAGCTTCAGCAAGAACCAATGAGGTTCATTCTCGTTCTACGCATCACGTTTGAGCTTCAGCAAGAACCAATGAGGTTCATTCTCGTTCTACGCATCACGTTTGAGCTTCAGCAAGAACCAATGAGGTTCATTCTCGTGTTTCGCATCACGGTTGAGCTTCAGCAAGAACCAATGAGGTTCATTCTCGTGTTTCGCATCACGTTTGATCTTCAGCGAGAACCAATGAGGTTCATTCTCGTGTTACGCATCACGTTTGAGCTTCAGCAAGAACCAATGAGGTTCATTCTCGTGTTACGCATCACATTTGAGCTTCAGCAAGAACCAATGAGGTTCATACTCGTGTTACGCATCACGTTTGAGCTTCAGCAAGAACCAATGAGGTTCATTCTCGTGTTTCGCATGACGGTTGAGCTTCAGCGAGAACCAATGAGGTTCATTCTCGTGTTTCGCATCACGTTTGAGCTTCAGCAAGAACCAATGAGGTTCATTCTCGTGTTTCGCATCACGTTTGAGCTTCAGCAAGAACCAATGAGGTTCATACTCGTGTTACGCATCACGTTTGAGCTTCAGCAAGAACCAATGAGGTTCATTCTCGTGTTTCGCATGACGGTTGAGCTTCAGCGAGAACCAATGAGGTTCATTCTCGTGTTTCGCATCACGTTTGAGCTTCAGCAAGAACCAATGAGGTTCATTCTCGTGTTTCGCATCACGTTTGAGCTTCAGCAAGAACCAATGAGGTTCATTCTCGTAGGCCTGTCGCGATAGTCGATAAGTCAATTAATCGCACGATAAAAAAAAATGAGCTCGATAATTTTTCCGGCCGCGATAATCCCATTTGCATGCTTGTTTGTTTTCCTCGTCTCTCTCTCTCTACCAAAGAGACTGGATGACCACTCTCGGTTCTTTAGCGTATAGGAGGAGTGAACCCTCTTGTCAGTTGCATGGTCTTTGTGTGGGGAGGCGGCGCGCGGCGCTTGTCAGTCACATGATCTTTGTATGGGAAAGCGCCGGCGGGACTGTTTGCGGCGACTGCCGGGAGAGAGAGAAGACGCTAGTTGTGAGTTGCGACAGTGAGCCCGATCACATGAAAATGCGTATCTATACCACGAATGTTATTTCTCGTGCCATTTATACGCCAAAAATAGTTTTTGCGTGCATATGATACGCTCTTTATGGCGTGTAATACGCTCGCACTCCTCACCCCTAATCCTAACCAAGTATTTTCAGTGCATAGCATACACGCAATAAAGCGCGTCTCCGTCTTCCCGACAGTACACAATCACTTGACAAAGTAACAGGAGGACAAAGTAACAGGAGTAACAGTGCAAAATTGTGCGATATGGCTTGTTGAGGCTTTTTTTTTATTTGTTTACAAAGGTCCTAACTGTCAGTTTTGCCTGTTATGGAATGTATCACTATTTATGCCTAATGTCTAAAGCCTAATGTTTAATATTTTTTTGAAGTGCAATTTTGTTTACATCCATTTTATTTATTAACAGACATTTATTTTGTTAACAGACACTAAGAGTCCATTGCTTTTATTGTTTTTGGTTGTTTTGTTCATTTTTTTGGATATTTAAAATGTTTTCCGTTTTCAATGTTTAATATTCTTTAGAAATAAAAGTTTATAGATCGGTGAAAAGGTGTACCTGCATTATTATGCCATTATAATTATATTAAATGAAAATGGTCTCAGAACGACAATATTATCGTTTATCGCGATAATTTCTTGGACAATTTATCGTCCAGCAAAATTTGTTATCGTGACAGGCCTACATTCTCGTGTTACGCATCACGTTTGAGCTTCAGCAAGAACCAATGAGGTTCATTCTCGTGTTACGCATCACGTTTGAGCTTCAGCAAGAACCAATGAGGTTCATTCTCGTGTTACGCATCACGTTTGAGCTTCAGCAAGAGCTTTGTTCTCGCACGTCAAGCAAGTTCGGTTTAGCTTCTGTTTATGTTCGCTGTTTATTTATAAATATAAACCTAAATTCAATCTGTTCACCCTACAAAGCAATCAAGTCTCTTCAGAAATTTGGACTAAACCGCTGAATTCATATGGATTAGTTGTACCATCTCTTATGAACTTTTTAAAGCTTCAAAGTGGTAGTTGCGTAGGCTGTCAATGGAGGAACATTCTTCATGTGTGTTCTGAAGATTAACAAAAGTCTTAAAGGTTTGGAGTGACATAATGTAAGTAAATAATGACTTTTAATGATTTTTGAGTGAACTAACCCTTTAATAATTGCTTTGATGAACGTTATAATTCTGTCAGTTTGTCAAATTAGTTAAAAAAAAAATGCATTATTGAAAGACTCACAAATCCAGCACACAGTCCATCAGCCTCATTATATGAAAAAGCAGAGTTTTAATTAGTTTTCTGTTCATACTTCATGTTTTGCATGGACAAAAAGCCAAGATAAATATTGCTGCATTGTAAACCTGTTACAAATTGGCTCCGAAAATGTCATTAAGAAAAAGCGAGAGGTGGGTTGCTTTGGTTTTTCTCTAGCAGTGATTGCCAGTGTGTCTAGTTTAGAAAATGCAGAATAACATGTTACATAAGAATACCTGCTGGCAAAAAAACATCACCAGCAAACACACACACACACACACACACAGAAAAAAAACACGCTGAGAGGCATACACAAATCAACAACTCTTTGACAAGGGGGAGAATTTTTCAAACTCGAAAATTGTATCCTGGAGGTTTACGTGCGAATGAGCGAAGTGACATGTTTGCGGTCATAAATATGAATGAAGTTTCAGATTTACCCTGTTTAAAGAAGCTGTTACTATGGAGACGTTGTTACAAGAAGGTCATTAGAGAGCTGCATTGCTGATGCGCACAGCGTTCGGAGGCTGAGCAAGGCGCTGCTGTCATCCATCTCCACTTTTCTGTCATTTATGGCTTTAGTGCGGTTTATCAATCAACATTTGATCTAACTGAGTGTGGACTAATTAGATGAGTCAGTTTTCTCGGCCTGCTGATATAAATCATTAGCCACTCAGGAAGATTTTTTCTCAGTAAGGAATGTTTGCAATAAACAGTGTTTGCAAAGGCAGGCATCACTAGTGTTATTGCTCATGCTTTGTGTTCCAAGTATTATAATTCATCCTGCGTCGTTTGTGCAACACACATTAATGAAACCTGACCTTATCTAGTTGCGTGGAATATTTAAGTCCCATTATAAAGTGCACTGGATGTATTGTGTTTGTTGGCAGCTATTGAAATGGACATCAATCATAATGGGGTTTATAAATCACTAGATGTTTAATTCGTCTCTTATACTTGGCATTGAAATGTAGTTAATGAATTGGTGCTAAATTAAAGATGTTAATCTGTGTATGTAAAAGATTTCAGTGCAATGCATGGTGAAAAAAGCTTTCCAAACCACAGGCAACATTGGGTCAAGAGTATCTCAGTGGGTCAAGTGTTCGCTTAAATACCCAGAAGGCCAGTGGTTGTGGACAGGGATTGTTGATTTAATGGAAGGTTGTGTGGTTTCGCGTACCTCAAAGCTACATGAAGTTGAAGCCACACATCTCCAGTTTTGATTTTATGGGCTCTTTGACCAGTGAAACCAGTGACATAAAATCAAGAACCATCATCAAGTATCAAAAGACAAAGAAGACCCACAATCAGTAGATCGAATTCATTCAAAGGTAATAAAACCACCCGTATCATTGAGTGTGCTTCATATTCCCAAACGTGCAGACAAGAATATCAATCTGTCATCTTTCACAAAACGGAGGAAGAAATAAAATGCAGCTTCCCTTGTGTCAGCATTCTGTGAGTGTGTCTCTCTCTCTCTCTCTCTCTCTCTCTCTCTCTCTCTCTCTCTCTCTCTCTCTCTCTCTCTCTCTCTCTCTCTCTCTCTCTCTCTCTCTCTCTCTCTCTCTCTCTCTCTCTCTCTCTCTCTCTCTCTCTGCGGTGATGTTTTTTCACTAGTAGCAGTTGGAATGAATGGACGCTGCTTCAGCTATGCGGGAAGCTGGCAGCGAAACTCTACATTCAGCAACGCCAGCCTTGAGCTTTTACAAATGCATTATGCACTTCCTTTCCTCATCCGCTCACTGTAAAAAAAAAAAAAAAATCAACCCAAAAGCACTAACCTGTTAGAAAAGGAAGAATGTGAAAATGGAGGGCATTGCCTTCACCTCTAACGCGCCAGTTAATGAGTGATGATTGTTGATGAGTTGGACAGATCTGTAACACAGTATTAAACTTGTTGAGGAGAGGTGTGCTTTTACTTTTAACCAGTAAGCAACCTTCATAGCAATGCCTATTTTTATATATATATATATATATATATATATATATATATATATATATATATATATATATATATATATATATATATATTTATATTTATTTTATTATTATTATTAATTATTATTATTTTTTGATAATATATTTTAATTATTTTATGTATTCATTAGTTTATTATTATTATTATTATTTTTTGATAATTTATTTTAATTATTTTATGTATTCATTAGTTTATTATTATTATTATTATTATTTATTTTTTATATATTTTTTTATTATTATTATACATTTTTTTTATTTTTTTTTATGTATTCATTAGTAAATTATTAATGTATTAATTGTATTATTTTCTAATTATATCAATTATTTACATTGATTATTATTAATTTATTATGTATTTTATTATTATTTTAAATTTAGTATTATTTTAGTCATCACAATGTTTTGTTGAAATATTTTTGTATCACATTATTTTTGTTGTGGTTGATGGAATAGAACCGAAAATGAGGGAAATGGGTAAAAGTAGTTCAGGGTAAAACTGCAGATTATATTCATTCATAAGACCAATGTTTGCTATATGAATTTTTTTCAAATGTGGTAAATATAAACTTCTTTGTTGTATTACTAAATGCATTAACATTGCATCTCTGTGTGACTTTAATTTACATCTGCTCATGGGGCATTAAAAAGAAAACAATATTTTTATTTTGTTTTATACCAGCCATCAGGATTCCTTCGAGTCTTTTAATGTTATCATAAAATGACTCAAATATCTGAAATTGGTCTATCTTTGCACAGCAGAAATCGTTCCATAACCCTCTTCAGATCGCACTTATACTATCACACGTACTAGCTGAAGACCCAGAGCCTTCATTAGGTGTCAGGGTGAAGCAGTGATATCTATAGCTTGTCCCACAGAGCACTGATACTGCTCGTACCATCTTTATCACAGCGCTGTGATGTGGAAATCGCCCCGTTGTGAATGTGGGTGAGCGTGTTCGTGCTGGCACAATAGAGTGAGAGGGAACGTGTGTGTTAGTGGGTGCGTAGGTGGATGTGTGCGGGTGGAAACGAGAAGAATCGACGGTGCTAACGTCGGCGTTGTCTCTTCAGACACTCCTTCAGAGAGCTCATGTGGGAGAGAGCGTGGGTCAGATCGACCTCAGGAGTGTCCAGTGAGCTTACAGCAGGTCTTGCTTTAGAGCCAATGGGCCGTCCCAACTGTGAGAAAAAGCCTTGTGTGCGATACGTCACTAATTAAAGGGGATATTTCATTAAAATTCGATTTTTCTCGCTTGAATATATGATGAATCTTACAAAAGAACATGTCCAGGTAATATTTCATCCCAAAATCAAAAGAAATAATAAATAATAATTTGCTAAAGGAAAATTAAGAAATTTTTTAGGACTGTTAAAATTGTTTTTTCCAGAAATTTCTTAGTAACGTAATGCAAAAAATCTCATTATATTACTGTTATGTAAAAAAAAAAAAAAAAAGATATGTAATTTAAAATGTACATTATGGTATTGTTTGTTGTACTGGTTTTATACGTTTTTTTTTTTTTTTTTTTTTGTACTATAATACAATATAATAAGATTTAGGAAAATTTTCTTAAGTGTCATGAAAAAATAACAATAGATTAAAAAAAATATTTTCTTTGATATGGAAAAAAAATATGAAATCTATGTGAAAATAATTATACAAACAAATATTTCTAAAATATTTCTAAAACTGGCTTTGTTTAATACAAAAAATTATTATTTTTTTTTTTAAATTTGTTATTTTCTTTTATGTATCAAATTACACACACACACACACACACACACACACACACACACACACACACACACACACACACACACACACACACACACACACACACACACACACACACATATATATATATATGTGTGTGTGTCTAATGAATAAATGTAAATATGTTTATAGCCATTCTATAATTGCATAAAACTATAATTGTATAGTTATAATTCATAAAGTTAGTTACGTTAGCAAACAGCCCATTTAACTCTAAAGGCCAGAGAGAGGGTAAAAAGGGGCCATGTTAAACAGTTTTTGTTCTAAGAAACCTCGACTGACAATAATAGTGTAGCATCAAATGCTATAAAGTGTAGAATGTGTTTCATTTGAGTTTATTTCGAGGTGTTTGTTTGGCAGGAGGACATCCTCTTGTGGAAAGACCGGCCAGTCAGGCCGTATCTGTTTTTTTTCCTGGACTGCAATAATTCTTTTTTTAATTATCATTATTGTCCTGCGCCCATGTGCAACACCTCAGTTAAAAGTTCAGACCTCTGTTTGAAAAGATGAAGGATCGACAGAGGAAGAGGAAGGATGCGTCAGAGAGAGAAGGGAAGTGCACATTTTGGGGTTACGATTCCAGAGCGTTTCCGCGTGTAATGTACCGTATTGCCGATGTTTCCATAAATTCCAGCACGTTTCTCAGTGTGAATCCCACTCGTGGCTCCGTGTTGCTGTGCCTTCCATTGAGAGATGCAGCGGAGAGGTGGGCGGAAGAGGTGGCGTTACGTAACTGAGAAAAAGGACTGATGGGATAAACTTCAGTTAGAGAGAATGAGGAAGATAAAATAGTGCGTGATACCTCATCCTTCACTTGTGTTTGTGTGTACATGCACTTTCATGACCTCATATGTTGCGTTTCTTGTTGCATAAGTGCAATTCAGATTTTGACACCCCTTAATGAGAGATTTATCCCATCCTGTCTCTCTGCAAGTACACGAATGCAGACACGTCTAGTTATGGTCAGATTTTCCTGAGGTCATGCTGTCTGAAACAGATCTTGCTGAGGAAGCCAGATGTTATTAGCATGGTAGCTACTAGCTACCTGAATACCTAAACACATCTGGTTTAATGCCACATTTCAACTATTGCCCCCTTCAGGTTACTGAGATTGGATATTGGCACAGGAAATAAGTCTCTTATGCTCAGCAAGGCAGAAGTACTGTAATAACAGTAATATTGTGGAAAATGACTGCGATCCCTGTGACAGTCTTCAGTGTCACATGATCCTTCAGAAATCATTCTAATATGCTGATTTGCTGCTCAAGAAACATTTATTATTACTATCAATGTTGAAAACGTAATATTTATGTGGAAAAAGTTAAAGGCACAATATGTAGCTTTTTTTGCGTCGCACGGTTCGAATTCGACGCATGCGCAATGTGCTAATACAATGCTAAATCATAAATCAGATGTATGTAGAATAACATTATGATGTCCAGCAATCGATTTAAATAGTACACTGGGTTTACTTAGACATTTAATGAGATCTACTCCACTGTTGTTGTTTTTTCACGTGAATAAATACATAGGTCGACTGTTTCACAAATGTAGCCTACTTTAATGGTCCAGTGGCAGAACTCTTGCCAAGCGTGTCATAGGTTCATCAAAACCGATTATGTTTATCAGTGGTTGTATATCAAGCAGGGACAGATTTGTGTGAATTTTGCTTTGTGATTTCACCGGAACGAATAGAGAGTCTCCTCAACGGATTGAAGCGCGCGTCCGAGTGAAGACTGCGGCGTGCGCGCGAGCCACAAGAGAACACTGTATCAGCGCCACTGATCGCAGCGGCAACGAGCACTTTGATCACTTGATTAAAAAAACACATTTCAGCGCTAGATTGCTTCTTATTTAACAAGCGAACGAATAATTTGCTAGTTAACTGGAGATGTTTTATTTATTTGTATTGGTACATCCGTGCCGCGAGATGTTTCAAAAGTGGTGGGGACAATATCGACCCTGGGGTACATGTCCCACCCGCAAATTACGCCTATGATGACGAGACACGAGGAGAAATTGACAAAGAACTGTCTGACACAGCCCAGGTAGCTCTCCAGATGGATGGACCTCCAGGGCCACTGAAAGTTTCCCCACGGTGACCGCTCACTCACTATATTACTTCGAAATGGGAAATGAGAAGCTGCGTTTTGCAAACATGCCCCATTTATGAAATAAAGCAATTAATAATAAGATAATTAAGCTATATATCATATGCAAAACCAAATTTTTGGAGTGTTAAAGATTAAAAGAAAAAAATAACAACAAGAACCGTACAGAACCGAAAACCGTGACCCTAAAACTGTGATACGAACCGAACCGTGGGTTTTGTGAACCGGGCCACCCCTATGTTCTATTTTTTTTTTTTTAGTTGTGTACATTATCCCGACTGTTTCCAACAACTTTCAAACCAGGAGAAATTTGTAATTTAATTCGAAGACACGTCCCGTTTCTTTATTTCCGTTTTGTCGCCGTCAATGGCGTCATATCCGCGTTCTCCCTGGTTTCCGCTCGTACTGCCATAGCAACCAGAGCCCTCTGATAGTAACCAAAGCGACTGACGTGGACAACTGTGTAGTTTGCAGTGTCTATTTTGCACGCCGTTGTTGTTTCGTTCAAACGAATCAGCGCGGTGTTTTCGAGATGCCTAGAGCTCCCATTGACAGTATATAATCGAGAGCTCCACGTCCGAGACTTCGACCGCTCCTACATGTACTTTATTAAACAGGTGAGCACATTTACATAAAACTAATCAATGTTATATAGTTCAACAATGATAAAATGTTAGAATATGATCTGTATGTTATTCTAATGTTGATCTAGCTTACTGCTAGTCTCATACAGACAAACTAACACATACATTTCAACACATTCAAATGCAGTTTAGTGTGCTAGTGTAATGTTAGACCAAGTGAAACAGCGCTGCGTTACCTCACAAGTTTGTCTAATAAACTGACCTGTGAGTAGTAATTCTGCACTTGGGTGTAGTTCGGTAGAATGAAATGTCTATATTCCTTTTATATCCGCGGGACTCGCGTCGCGTGTGGAGCTGATAGCTGTCTCTTAGCAATCCCGACCTGCTTCATATCACAGTCATGATAAAAACATCGATGTATTCACTCATCCATAAACATTATTAGATCGGTCGGCTTGACGTTGACGACAAGATCCATAATTCTTAGCAAATGTTGCGTCATCAAACTACGCCTTTGTTATTGTAAAGAGGTTAGCGACCCCTAGCGGCGAAAAAATGACATACTGTATGTTTAAAAGAACATCTTTTATAACAATAATAAATGTCTTTACTGTCACCTTTTGACCAATTTAATGTATCCATGGTGAATAAAAGTATTATAAATAAATCTTATAGACCTGAAAAACTTAATCTTGTGCTTTTGTTTTCCCTTGTATTTGTAGTAAAGCCCTTTAGGATCCGCATGTTTTCATCCAGATGCCTTTTTTTTCAGTCTTTGTTAGTCTCGCTGTAGTATTTAGCTGGATGACCTTTACTTCAGAGCACTGAGCTACTTATTAATGTTTTGTAACGGAGACTTGTTTCGAAAGACTGTTTTGACATGTTTTTATGGCATGATTAACTCTGAAGGATTAAGTCTGAGGTTAGAAAGGATGTTTTGTGATGGAAAGCGTGGATGAAACTGGAATAATCTGCAGGGTGGACTTCAGGTTGACCCTGCCACACAGCTTGCTGTGACCCAAACACTGAGGATGCATTGAGATGGAAGATATTGAGAATAGAGGCTTAGCTATTATCATTAATTTACTACTCCACAATATATGAAAACCTGTATTACTATGATCTGTGTAGTGCAGAGCTCAAGGCTGCTTGGCCATGTTGCATTAGCAGCACCTCTGATGACTGGATGTCAACGTTGTGATTTCAGCTAATTGATGCTGAACACACAATTGTCTTGTCTACATGTTTTATTCTTCAATTGTTTTGACTAGCGATATAAAGCAGAACAATTCATCAGACAAGGTTAGCTATATATACCTTTTTTATGTAACCTTTCATTATTGCAACTGAAATAACACAAGGAACATCTTCATATATTAAACGTATCTAGAAGTATTTATTCTGTATCTGTATAGAGACCTATTTTTTACAGTCTATGATAGAGACAGAGCGTATTAAGGCCACGCCCACACCGGGGGGGGGGAAACAATCCAACCATCTCCATTGACTTTGCATTGCGAGAGGCTGCCTCCTTGTCATTTCTGACTTATAACAAAAAAAACAAAACAATGTCTAATAGCTGCTATGTGACAAGGTGTACAGCAAACAAGCTAAAAAAACCCCAGAAATAAGTTTTTATAATCTGTCGACCCCCAAAAACGAGCATTTAAGGACACAAAAGTGGATACATGCAATTGAAACAGAGCGCAAGGGGTCATATTACTCTGAGAACTGCGTCCACTGGAGCAGGGAACGTAATCGGCGACAGTATAGTTTAGCTTACAGAAATATAATATATAAAACTGACATTTGGATGTTTGACTTACCAGTGACAAAATATTTACTGCATTTTTTTAGTGCATACTGAGTGTCAGGATCCCAATTTACCCATTCATTCCTGCCTGTACCCACTTTTGTGTCCTTAAATGCTCATTTTTTTGGGGGGTCGACAGATTATAAAAAGTTTTTCCGGGTTTTTTTAGCTTATTAGCTGTACACCTTGTCACACAGCAGCTTTTAGCCATTTTTCTGTCTTTTGTTATAAGTCATCAATGACAAGGAGGTAGCCTCTCGCAATGCAAAGTCAATGGAGACGGTTGGATTGCCCCCCCCCCCCCCCCCCCCCCCGGTGGGCGTGGTCTTCAGATTATGACGCGTTGCGCTCTGTCTCTATGGAGCTGTATTTTTTGTATATCTTTCTCTGTTTATTTTAATTGAAATGTTTGGTTGCACACTATTTTAAGGTGTCATTGTTACAGTGTAATTATATATTTAAGTACTGTACAATATTATTTAACAACATGTACTTACTATAAGGTTAGGGTAGGATTAGGATTTGGTTCCATGTAATTATGCATAATTTACTGTTATTACTATATGTAACAAGAACACTGTAAAATAAAGTGTTACCAAATGTTGTTTGAAATGTATTTAATTTTTCTTTGGTATTTATATCTCATTTGCTGTCCATCATCATTCGTTCTTTAGTATGTTTGACAAATAAGAATAAAAGAAAATGAATGCCATATTTTGACTAATGGTCTTTTTTTCTTTTTCTATGTCCTGTGCCACCATGCTGCAATTAATCCTGATGGCATCTGCTTTTTAGGTAAGAAATCTCTCTTTATTAAACATGCACACTGCAGTTGTTGTAAATATGAATCGCTATCCAGTCTTCAGATTTATATATATGGCTGGTTACTGAAGAGCTTTATTTAGCTTCAGCATGGCATCGTTTACCTGTAAGAGACGGCAATAATTGCATTTTAGTCAAAAAGGTACGTAGCGTGTACTTAGTATCACTCCATGCATTTTAAAGGTATTAAAAGGCATTTTGATTTGTTGAAAGCTCTTGAATGTAATTTCATGACTATATAGCTGCTACCACAGCCTCATTAAATGTTTCAGCCTCCAAATGGCATGAAGAATCAGGTTTTAAACATACTCTGGGAATGGTTTCCTTTTTTTCTTTTTTTTTTTTAAGCATGCCATTACAGCTCTTTGCTATGTGTGTAGTTGTGTACGATAATAACTTTGGTCCTCTCTACTTTCATTCAGAATAGTTTAAATATAACAAACTTCATATCCTGCTTGTTCGTACTGGTTTTAGTAAATTGCATGAGTCAGTTCTCATCTTATAAACACTCTTCTTAAATTGAAAGAGCAATTTAAACATATATACAGTAGATGATTTCATATTCAATTTATAATGTGGATTATTTATGTTAGTGGTTCTCCAAATGGAGTATTGTTTGATGTGTGCTATGGAGTGCCACAGGTGTATGTATTGGGCAACATTCATTTGCAAATACATGGGCATATTTTCATAATTTACAATCTCATGAAAACACGCCCAGGTCATATTTCACCCCTCTATCAAAAGACAAAAAATAATTATATTGTTAAATTATATTTGGACCATTATTATTTTAAAATTTTTTTGGCATTGCGATTGCATTATTTTCTCGAAATATTAGTGGATTTTCATTATCGTAATGCGTTCAGATCAGATGTTGTACTTTGGGTGTTTTATTTTTTGTAATTCTCATTATTTTCAATGACAATTCTATTCTAATTACTTTAATAATGGGATTTTTAACAGTATTACATTAAAAGGTTGTTTTTTTTTTTCATTAAAATCCACATCAACTAAATGAATGCAACAAATGCTTCTATTATGGAATAGGGCCTACCTTTTAGTACTTTCATATTTTGTAATTTTTAATGTTGTAATTATAATAAGATCTTTATGCATTACAAAATGGGCAAAATGTATTTAATTGTCACAAAAAAGCATTTTTTCCTAATGCAAAATATAATTTCTCATTGATTTCTTCTGATTTCGGGGAGGAATATGACCTGGACAAGATCCTGATGAGTTTTGTGAGAATCCATACATGGTATGCGTAAAATATATTACACAGTAAGCTCACTAAGCTGTGTGAACGCACGTGTGTCATAAACAATTGGAATATTTAATGAAGCAACAGAATGAGTGTATGTGTAAGGGAGATTTGAAGGCCGAAGAGGTTGTCTGTGTGATGCTGTGTGACATTGAACTGATTGGTATCTCTTGATTGCTCGAGCTTCGCCGGCCAGATGTTTTCATTTCTCTGTTTCTTGTGTTTCCCCTCCCTCTTTCACAGCAATCAGTCGCATCCCTCTCTCCCCTATCTTTAGGAGTCAGGCATGTAATTATGTTGGCTTGCTAGTGTGTGTGTGTGTGTGCGCACTCATGGAAGGAGGAAGGTGGCACAGGGGGTGTAGTCGAACCTGCCACTTTGAGCTGGTGCATCAATTACCCGATGGGTGTCTCTGTCACGTACACGTCTACACACACACACACACACAAACACACATATATATATATATATATACACACGTGTGCACAAACACAGTCATGGCTGTTTTCAGACACTAAGACAAAGATATACTCACACAGTGACTATCATCGTGTCACATGCAATTATGCGTTTAATGCATACTATGATGAGCTGAAGTGGAATTACCATAACTGAGATGAAGACATTGTGATTTTCCACCTATATGGGTGTGTGAGGTCTCTCGCCCCGAGTGTCACCTGCAGGGTTTACAGCTGTGAGTTTGGTGTGTTTGTGAATTCTCACGGGTGAGTGTGACGTAGTCTTCTGCAGATCAGATGTTTTCAGCAACTACTGTGATTTGATCGCACGCGCTCCCAATCTTTGAGCCGTTGTGATGACATTCGCATTGTGAAAATGAAATAATGGAAGTGTAACATTGATGTTTTTTTTAGTGACCTAGCTATATTTTATTTAATTGACCAAATTTTGGCCAAATTTTTGTCAACAACGTGTATATATTTGAAGGATATTGGTCATTTGGGATCATGGGGTCTTTAAAGGAATGTTCATAGTTCAGTCAAAAGTTAATATGCTGCTACAGTAATGTACTTATTCACACTTGAATTAATATTATGTGAGCTATTAAATTATTTAAAATGGTCCTTTTTGTAGTTAGATTATGTTTCTATCACTGAACCTACGGCATTATTTCTGACTAAAGTTTGCGTTTCTGATGTCCGTATCCTGTGAAATGTACTGTGTTTACTGGAGTTATGTGGGGATGGCATTGAAATTGATTAGAAATCATCTAACATTAAACATAAAAAAAATGTCAGTAAGGCTTCATTGTCACACTGGCTTCATACCAACATGTACAGTGTTAAAGTTTTGTAGCTATAATTTTGAAAGTCTGTTACATTTCATTCATTATAAATGCCTTAAATATTAATATTTTAATATAAAGATTAATATGATTTGATTTACTTTACTTGAACTTGGAATATTCCGTAAACTTTTGAGCCTGCTACAATTTCATATAGTCATCTTAGATTGCAATCTTGATTGCAGACAATTAGATAACGTTTTCACTGTTGTCTTTTGAGGATGTGTTTAAATATTCTATTATGAATAATTCGTTGGCTAGCTCTTCTTTTCAGAGTGCTGTCAGTTAATATGATTGATATTACAGGTATGAATATTTAAAAGGATTTATAATGCTACCCTGAACCTTCTAGAAGCCAGATTCTGCTGTCTCACTCAGAGCCAGACTGTGTGTTTCACCTTAAGGTGTAAACTTTTCTGAAACAGCCTTTCATCTTCCCTTCAAATACTTTGAAATGTCCAGGTCCTATTTTCTATTCAGTTCAGGTAGTAGAAATGGCTCTTTTTTTCACCCATCAAAGCATTGTAATGGGTTAAAAG
This sequence comes from Rutilus rutilus, assembly GCF_951802725.1. Taxonomy (NCBI): domain Eukaryota; kingdom Metazoa; phylum Chordata; class Actinopteri; order Cypriniformes; family Leuciscidae; genus Rutilus; species Rutilus rutilus. Next base: position 6,686,688 of record NC_140228.1, read on the forward strand.
TTATTAAGAGCACTTTCAGCCTACAGTCATGTGTCGTAGTTACTGCCTTTAATCCAGTTTTTCTTTTCAATTCTCTGACTGTGTGCACATTATTTCACATAGTTAGCCATTTCTGCTCTAACGGCTCTAGTTTCCAACTTTCATCCTTTTTCAGTGTTTGCATCTGTCTGAAGATTGAGCCATGTGGACTTGTTGGTTTGTAGCAGGCTTATGCATGGATAAATGGAGTTATATACTGTTCCAGGGGCAGGAATCCTTTTTTGTCTCTTTGTAAAGTGGCTCATGCTCTTTACTGCAGTTGTACGGTGTTATGTAAGGCTGAAGGCTGTACATCTATTCAGACATGCATATGTTTCCACAGCAGCCAATCATGCAAGTCACGTTAGCATATATTACCACAGCAGCCAATCATCCAAGCCACATTAGCATATAATACCACAGCAGCCAGTCATGCAAGTCACGTTTGCATATATTACCACAGCAGCCAGTCATGCAAGTCACGTTTGCATATATTACCACAGCAGCCAATCATACAAGTCACGTTAGCATATATTACAACAGCAGCCAATCATGCAAGTCACGTTAGCATATATTACAACAGCAGCCAATCATACAAGTCACGTTAGCATATATTACAACAGCAGCCAATCATGCAAGTCACGTTAGCATATATTACAACAGCAGCCAATCATGCAAGTCACGTTAGCATATATTACAACAGCAGCCAATCATGCAAGTCACGTTAGCATATATTACAACAGCAGCCAATCATGCAAGTCACGTTAGCATATAATACCACAGCAGCCAATCATGCAAGTCACGTTTGCATATATTACCACAGCAGCCAATCATACAAGTCACATTAGCATATATTACAACAGCAGCCAATCATGCAAGTCACGTTAACGTAAATTACCACAGGAGCCAATCATGCAAGTCACATTAGCAATATATTACAACAGCAGCCAATCATGCAAGTCACGTTTGCATATATTACCACAGCAGCCAATCATGCAAGTCACATTTGCATATATTACCACAGCAGCCAGTCATGCAAGCCACATTAGCATATAATACCACAGCAGCCAGTCATGCAAGTCACGTTTGCATATATTACCACAGCAGCCAATCATGCAAGTCACATTAGCATATATTACATGCAAGTCACGTTAACATATATTACCATAGCAGCCAATCATACAAGTCATTAGCATATATTGCAACAGCAGCCAATCATGCAAGTTACATTAGCATATAATACCACAGCAGCCAATCATCCAAGTCACATTAGCATATATTACCACAGCAGCCAATCATGCAAGTTACGTTAGCATATAATACCACAGCAGCCAATCATGCAAGTCACGTTAGCATATATTATCACAGCAGCCAGTCATGCAAGTCACGTTAGAATAAGTTACCATAGATTCCGAAGAACATCTGTCTTATGTTTTATTGCTCTGCCTTAGGACTCTCTCTCTCTCTCTCTCTCTCTCTCTCTCTCTCTCTCTCTCTCTCTCTCTCTCTCTCTCTCTCTCTCTCTCTCTCTCTCTCTCTCTCTCTCTCTCTCTCTCTCTCTCTCTCTCTCTCTCTCTCTCTCTGTGTGTGTGAGTGTGCATGTTGTTGTCTTACCCTGTCATTTATTTCCCCTGTCTCAGCTATTTTATCTTTTACAACAGAAAGTACTACTCACCCTTAAGATGTTCCAAATCTTAAACCTGTATGAATATTTTTTTTTCTGCTGAACACAAAAGACGATATTTTGAAGAATATGGATAACTGAACAGTTGATGGGCCCCCATTGACTTCCATAGTATTTTTTTCCCCATACCATGGGGGGCAATGGAGCTTCGGATTCTCGCCTAAATGGTCAAATAGCCTGCACAGTGAGATCTGAATGTGAGTTTGCTAAAATAATGCTTAAGTATCTATTGGCTATTGGTTCAAATTTTCCATTTTGATTCAGTGTTGACTTTAAAAGTGAATTGTTGTAACCAGGAGTTAACTGCAGCCTGTTTGACTGTAACTCTGGCAGAAGGAAGCCATTGCCTGTGGTTTCTCCGAGCTCTTGGCAGGGCTGAGCCGTGTAGCATGGGTTGGCTGGAGCATCTCTTGAAGGTCCGCCAGACCTTGGAGCTGACGCAACTCTTTCCACGCTAGTTACGTTCGACATTTCAGCATCTCCAATTTTCTCTGCAGGATAGAGTGAAGAAGACATGTTGTGGTACACGTGTATATAGCCTACATGTAAGAATTTTCAGAAAAAAACACCTTGAAGAGGCCATGAAATCAAAATTGTAGTTTTATTGCTTTCGGTACATGACTGTTTGCTTTAAGGCAAGACACGGCAGGCAAAAACATCGGTGTTTTTTTTTCACTGGTCAATTTTGAGATTTGGGGATATTTGTCTTCAATAACATGTCTCCTTTCAGTATTATTCCTAGCCTGATTTATATAACATTTTATTCCAAAATCAATTTTTTAAGGCTATTGACAGTATATTCTGCTTTACAGGATAACAAAAGTAGATATCCATAAATCCCTCTGTAATTTTTTCCCCATCTAATATGTGAACACAATGAAAAACAATTTTGAACCTGGCTTTATCCAATACTCAGATTTAGTTTTTTTTAATATATGCAAATTAGCGCATATTTAATTAGACAATGCCTAATTTGCATATTTAAACTAATTTGCATAAAAAGTTTCATGGTGATATCTGCTAGTTAAAAATTTTACCCTAATCACCTGTAGTGTCTCGCCTTATGCTAGTTCACTCCCAACATTTACTTTTTTACTTTGTTTCATTATTATATTTTTAACTTTCTATTCATCAAAGAATCCTGATGATGATGAGGATGATAATAATAAGAAATATTTCTTAAAGCTGCAGTCTGTAACTTTTGGCGCTCTAGTGGTTAATAATCAGAACTGCATGCATCTTGCGGAAGAACATTGTAGCCAGAGCTACTTCTCTCTGTTTATGTGTATGACGAGTCACGCAGGTACTGGGCTACTCAGTAGTGGTACGACCCGTACCAGTCTAAAATAGTCAAACACTTATTCTAGGTGTACAGTAGTGATTCAGGATAAGACAAAAACACGGTTTGGGGAATGGATTCATAATGTACTCGCTTATTATATAATGTTTTGAACACAAAAGAAAGTTACGGACTGCAGCTTTAAGCAGAAAATCATCATATTAGACAGATTTCCGGAGGATCATGTGACACTGAAGACTGGAGTAATGATGCTGAAAAGCTTTAAATATATAACGATAGAAATTACGCGTTTTAAAATGTTCACAATATTACTGTTTTTACTTTATTTTTGATCAAATAAATTCAGTCTTGGTGAGCTCTTCTTGATGAGACTGAGAATGTCGGCATTGGCGCTATTTTTCGAGTTGGCTGTGAGCAACATGTCAAGCTGTTCCTGAGCCAAAAACATTCATCATCAGAAATTGTCTATTACTAAATGATCAGAATAAACAACATGACAATCCAATGATAAAAATAAAGCATTAAAATATAATTTTCACACTTGAGCAAAAATGACGGGTCATTTAAAGTCTCTAATTGCTGAAATGTTCCTCAAGGAAGACGCTTTGAAAAAAGTGTTTTTTTTTGCCGCTTTGCTGCTCGTAGCCTGCGAGCGGCGTTAGCGACAGATTGCAGCTTCAATACAACCCGCACACATTTATTCGAGTCATATTCATCCCAAATCTCCTTCTCTGTTGCCTTTTCATTCAGCTTTCACACGCTAGGAGCCAAAGCTTCATGAATGTGACCCTAGCGGTGACGTAGATCGCCCCCACGCGCCCACATCCTGCTCGGGCAGCCGGCTCGCAGATCTCCTACCTGTTCAGGAGGAAAGGTTGGATTGAACTGGCCGGATGCAAAGAGGGGGCTATCGTTGCTTCCCCTCATCAAAATCCTCTTTACACTCTTCTCTGCCATCTGGAGAGGATGCCAGTCGCTGTATTTAGAAGTGTGAACCGGGAACCGTGCCAGTTCAAGGGGATACTCTCGTAGCCCGGCTTGTCAGTATGGAGGGTCTAATTGAGAGGGAGGTTGTCTGTTTTGGACATTCAGAACATTTTACAGCTTAAAATAGTGTAGGAAAAGAAACCGCCACGTTTAAGCGAGCTTCGCTGTATTGTGAGTAAAATCAATTGAGTGATTTAATCTGCTCACTCTACAGTGTATTCCTGAAAGCTATATTTTGTCAGCATCATTACTCCAGCCTTCAGTGTCACATGATCCTTCAGAAATGATCCTAATATGCTGATTTGCTGCTCAAGAATATTTTTTTCATTATGTTTGAAAACAGCTGTGCTTCTTCATATTTTTGTGGAAACCGTGATACATTTTTCTTTAGGATTCTTTGAATAGAAGTGTTTTTTATTTTTTTACTTGGTTTGGTGTGAACATACCTGGTTTTGTGTTTTGTTTGTATCTAGTTAGCTGGCAAAGCTGGCACATTTCCACTGTCTTATGTGCTCGGTGAGGTATTGTGGCAGATTTAATGGGAACGTGCCATGTACCTGCAGCCTTGCTGTCTAATGAGCGTCACGAAGCCCAAAACACTCCCGGGTTTGTGTGTGCATTTTAGCATGTGCGTGTGCTTGTTATGAAATGGCTAAAGGTGCAGTTGCAAATCTAGTGGTGTGAAGAGGGATACGCATATGTTTGAGCGTATGTGTTTGTCTGAAAATACCTGGAGGGGCTGTTTCAAACCTCCTGGAGTGCAGAGGGAACGTTATCTTCGAGTGCATGTGTGCGTTGGATCAAATGAAATCCCTGTGGTGAGCAATCCTCTGTGTGTGTGTGTTCTGCATTTTATTGATATTTATTATCTGTATGTGTTCAAATGCTCCCCACCGACCCTCTTCCCACTGGTTTGATCATCCTCAGACGCTCAGCCATCATGAAATCACCTTAACTCTATTCCAAACACATACTGTCATGTTGAGTCTCATGATGTACAATAATCTTTGTACTGAACTCATTTGAAATCTGTTTTATTAGGATTTGCAACGTGTGAGGCTTGCTGTGATTCTGAGTTTCACTGGCTTATATTTGTTTTTCTCTTTATGTACTATGTAGGTGTGTGTAAAGTCCTCGTGGGAGCTGATACATGTACGCTTACAGTATATGCTTAAAGGAACAGTTCACCAAAAAAGGGGTTTTGACTTTAGACCATGTACAGTTTCAGTCAGGCTAAAGCATTTACATGACATTTTAGAAAGTTATTGATTTAGTCCAAATGAAAGCTTTTTAAAGTGCATGTAGACGTACTTGATGGCCAAGTGCTGTCAAGCACTAAAAAGGACAACAGATTAACATAAAATCGTGTTTGGAACAACATGAGGGAGAATAAATGATGAGAGAATTGTAATTTTTGGATGAACTTAACTATTAATTTAGGCAGCCAGGGGTCTTGTCCAAGGGAAGTCCATCTTAATGTTGATTCATTTTCTGATGGATTTCTTCCTCTCTGTTATCCACCGCGGTATCCCTTTTACAATGTATGTGTAAATAGTCTGAGGAAGAGCATCACGCCCCAAATGTTACCAAAAAAATCCTGTTAACTGGTCTCTCTCTGTCACTATAGATAGATAGATAGATAGATAGATAGATAGATAGATAGATAGATAGATAGATAGATAGATAGATAGATAGACACCCTAGTGACCACTTAGAATCACATAATGTCCCAGAACACCCAGCCAACAGCCTAGCAACACCATAGCAGCCATTAAGAACACATTAACAACACCCTAGATAGCACCTAGATTCACAAAGCCTTAAAGGGATACTCCACTTTTTTCAGAAATAAGCTCATTTTACAACTCCGCCAGAGTTAAACATTTGAGTTTTACCGTTTTAGAATTCAATCAGCCGAACTCCGGGTCTGACGGTACCACTTTTAGCATAGCTTAGCACAGATCATTGATTCTGATGAGTCCAGTAGCATTTCTTTCAAAATGACCAAAGAGTTTCAATATTTTTCCTATTTAAAACTTGACTCTTCTGTAGTTAAACCGAGTACTAAGATCGACGGAAAATGAAAAGTTGCGATTTTCTAAGCCTATATGGCTAGGAACTACTCTCATTCCGGCGTAATAATCAAGGAACTGTGTGGCTGTACCATGAGTGCAGCAGGCGTAATGATATGACGCAGCGCCTGAAAATAGTCCCCAGCTCGGTAACTTCTTCCAACGTGACCGGGACTAAGTTTGTCTAACCTATTAGACCTATTTTCAGGCGCTGCGTCATATCATTACGCCTGCTGCACTCATGGTACAGCCGCACAGTTCCTTGATTATTACGCCGGAATGAGAGTAGTTCCTAGCCATATAGGCTTAGAAAATCGCAACTTTTCATTTTCCATCGATCTTAGTACACGGTTTAACTACAGAAGAGTCAAGTTTTAAATAGGAAAAATATTGAAACTCTTTGGTCATTTTGAAAGAAATGCTACTGGACTCATCAGAATCAATGATCTGTGCTAAGCTATGCTAAAAGTGGTACCGTCAGACCCGGAGTTCGGCTGAATGGATTCTAAAACGGTAAAACTCAACTGTTTAACTCTGGGGGAGTTGTAAAATGAGCATATTTCCGAAAAAAGTGGAGTATCCCTTTAAGAACACACTACCAACAACATATCAACGCTACAGCAACCATCAAAAACACATTTACAACAGTCTAGCAACACCCTTGAGACTACCTAGTCACATAACACCACAAAATACCCTCCCAAGAGCCTAGCAATGCCATAGCAATAATTAATAATCATTTTTGCATTAGTCTAGCAACAACCTAGATACCATAAAAAAATCGTATAATGCCCTAAAACACCCTATTAACAGCATAGCAATGCCATATCAACCATCAAGAACACATTTGTGACAGTCTAGCAACTCCCTAGTGATCACCTAGAATCGCATAATGCCCTACCAACAGCCTAGCAACACCATAGCAACCATTAAGAACACATTAGCAACACCCTAGAGACCATCTAGAGTCACAAGGCCTTAGAACACCCATCCAACTGCATAGCAACGCTATAGCAACCATCAAGAACACATTTGTGACAGTCTATCAACACCCTACTGACCACCTAGAATCACATAAAGCCCCAGAACACCCTATGAACAGCATATCAACGCTATAGCAACCATCAAAAACACATTTACAACAGTCTAGCAACACCCTAGACACCACTTAATCACAACACCACAACATACCTTTCCAACAGCCTCAGCAACATCAAGAACACTTTTGCATCAGTCTAGCAACACCCTGGAGACCATAAAGAATCATGTAATGCCTCAGAACACCCTATCAGCAGCATAGCAATGCTATAGCAACCATCAAGAACACATTGGTATAATCTAGCAACACCCTAGTGACCACCTAGAATCACATAATGCCCCAGAACACCCTACCAACAGCTTAGTAACACCATAGAAACTATCAAGAACACATTAGCAACAGCCTAGCAACACCCTAGAGGCCCCAGAACACCCACCAACAGCATAGCAACACTCTAGTGACAGGTGAGCTGGCTCTTAGAGAACTGCCTAAAACACCCTGAAAAAAAGCTTAGCAACGGTCTCGCAATGACCTAGCAACCACCTAAAACACCATAGCAAGTAGCAACCACTCGAAATATCATAGCAACTGCTTGGAAATGAGCTAAAAAGCACTCGGAACACCCTAGCAACTGCCTAGCTGCCACTGAGATCTAATGACAGCAAAAAAATAATTATCTAGTCGTTTTTGAAATTCTGTTTGGTGACAGTAGTTGTGCAGAAATTGCACACTTCTGCTTTATGATTGTGAGTTTTGTCTATTAATGTTTAGATAGAAGATGGTGCTGTTCAATGTATATTTTTGGCTTTGTGGTTCTGTTATTTGTATTTTCATACAGTTCTCAATGATGCTGTTTCGGTGGAAATTAAGTGCAGGTCTTGAATAGGAGGCTCAGTTCTTGGATTTGCAAAATGCAAAATGCAAAAAAAAAAAATCAATAGTGTTCTAATCTTGTCACATCTGAAGTCATTTCTGTCTCTTCCTCCTGATGAGAGAAGATGCGTGGAGCGTACTCTCGTCCCTCGGAAAGAAAAGAGGGAAAGAAATTAGACAAAATAAATAAATAAAGCTGCATTTTTTTTCCCACTTTCAACCGACAGGAGCACGTTGTGTTACCAAGGCAACAGTCTGCCTGCTGCAGAACAAGAGAAGAGGGAGTGTGTGGGCAGAAGGCAGGCGCGCACAGACGCATGCACGCATTCAAACGCTCTCTCGCATGTACGCTGGTCACTCGCTCCGGTGGCGGCTCGGGACAGAGTTCAAAGGCCAGTAGGATCCCAGTGACAAGTTGTTGGACGGTTGTTCTTCAAAAAAGACCAGGACACTGGTGGTGCTCTGTGAAAAACAGCACATCACCTGATGAATAGAGACGTCTGCCTCTGTAACTCGTGCCAAGGCTGTTCGATTAAAACCAAGTGGTTAGATCTTCGGCCATCACTTACTTTAATGCCTTAGGTTCAATACAAGTGAAACTCATTTGGCAGCATTTGTGGCATAATGTCGATTTTCCACAGGAAAAATTTCGACTCGAACCTTTTTTTTCTCAGTAATGTACTTACAAAAGGGTTTAAAAGCAGAAATTTGCACAGCTTGTATTTTATAAGGCCTCCTGTACTGTAGTCAATCATTTTATCCCTTAAAACTAATTTTTGTTCACCAAAACGACTTTCCTTTAAAAAAAGTGTTCATGCCTTAAAATAGCTTGAATGTAACTCTACACCCTGACTTTAATTACTATACGTGGATCCATTAATATGCAAATTAGTCCCATCTCCGCTCACTAACACCAGCTCAGAGATCCACGCGCTCAACTTTACTGTAGTAAATGCTGCACAATTGCAAGTGGAAATACTGGTTTAATTCAGCCATATATGTTTGAACCAGAAACTGATTCAGAAGTGGAAGAGTGAAGTAAGGCTCATACACAAGTCGATGTATCTGAATGGTAATGCGTTTTATGCATCACTCTCTACAACGTAGAGACTGTTATCAAACAGCTAATAATGTGTTGCTAATGTTACACAAACCATGTTCCCATTCGCCTTCTCAGTCTGCCTTCTAAAAATCAGCATATAGTTCATAACATCGTAATATACATCATACACATTTTTCACCCGCTATATTGCTAAATGTACATGATTTTTCATATCAACAGAAAAATTGACTGGGATAATCTGGCTTCTCTTGAGACTCCCCTGCTTCAGAGCATAGTTAATGATATGCCAAAGCCTGCCCGCACGTTGACGTGGTTACAACATGTGTGTGACATAGAGAACGGGCGATTTCAAACCGCGTTTTTGAGACTGTATTTGGTTCACTGCTTGCCCGGGAAAACCCCGGCAACTTCCGGCAAATTCAGATTTGCTCTGCAAGTAGTCTGACAAAGAGCTCATTCAAGCCCATTTCTAATCTGTCGAAATCGCGGCACCAATCAGAAACGTTGGGGCGGGCTTTACACGATGACGATCGCTCTGATTGGTTTTAGGTCTATCCAATTGCGCTCAGAGGCATTTGAGCGACGTCCGTTCAACTTTTAAATGCATTATTATATTCAAATGAGGACAGTCTCCATGAAAGACCCACTGGCAGATGAACGTGCTACTACATTTCTCTCCGAAACGGTAGGAAATTAAATTAGATTTAATAGAGGATTTTAACTGTGACAAGGCAGTTTGATTGACAGGGCAGTTTACGTGACAGGACGCACGCGACAGATCCGTCCGATAAAGATGACGAAGTAGTACGTCCCAAAGCTTGCCTACTTTTTTGCCACACATTCAAAAGTAAATACCTTTTCTTCACAAAAAGAGTACATACTTTTATGGCGTAGTGTAACTTAGGCGAATTGGGACGCAGCATATGGCTTTACACGATGACGATCGCTCTGACTGGTTTTAGGTCTATCCAGTTGCGCCGAGGCATTTGAGCGACGTCCGTTGGTGACGCCCCTTTGGAAATGAGTTATTAATGAAGCTTTGCCAGACCATAACTCAGTTACTGAGAATGATCTGGTTTTAACCAGGCTAGTTCACTGCAGTTTTAAGGAGAAAATACTCAGCAATGGTGTTGACTTATTATGAATTTGAACATGGTTTGTCTGAAAACACCACATATAGACATATAAACAACATTATAAACTTGATTTGAAATCTTTTGCATTATTTCTTGCTTAAATGTGTTATTATAGCGATATAGTTGTGTAAACTTGTCATTTTTGAAGTGGGACCACTTTTCTACGTTGATTAACTTATTCATAACTGATGTGAATACTGTGAATTTGCTCCATATAAACGGTCCCTTTTTGGTATTCTGGCTTGCATCCTGTGAAAGTTACTAGGATTATCGGCTTTACCAGCATGGTCATGACAAGGTCAAGGTCAGTAAGCATTTCCCGTAGTACATATCTGTGAACATCTCAAAAAATTTGTTTTAGGGTTTCATAACCCTTTAATGTTTAAGGCTACATTGAAAGCATACTTTTTTAATACTTATATTTGTCATAAATATTTATCTGTATACTTAATAAACTGAATGTTAAGTCAAAATTATTTTCTGTCAAATGCTATTGATAGTTTGACATTAATTGGGCCCGTGAAATTAATTTAAAGGGATAGTGCAGCCCAAATTGAAAATTGTCATCAATTTCATTATTTCATTTGAACTCTTATACTATATTCCAGATTTAAAGTTTTATGTACTATATCCATGGCATTATTATTATTTTTTTGCCTTTTTGTAACTTGGCAGCCCTGGCCAGTCCCCATTTACTTCCATTGTATGGAAAGTAGCAGCTTGGACATTCAGCTCAATATCTTCTTCTGTGTTGCACGGAAGAAAGAAACATGATGGTGAGCAAATGAAGTCAGTTTTTATTTTTTTATCTTTACTATCCATGTAAGGCTTCTTTAAAACCACACTTTTTAATATTGATAATATTTTTCAGATCTATTTATCTGTATAATTATCTATTTATCTTTATATCTGTATAATTATCTGTATAATTCAGATATTTATCTGTATAATTCTATCATAAGTTCTTTACTGCAACCGAGATTTTTGCCCTTTTTTTTCAGTAAGTTGAAGGATAAGTCAGAATTACTTTCTGTTGTAATTGTCTTATATGCCACACATGCTTTCAAAAAAAGTTTAACTTGTATTGGACCCAGAAACATTTAAAGTGATAGTGCACCCCAAGATGAAAATTGTCAACTTGCCCTTATTTTGTGGAAGAACAGAAGGATACTGTCCAGGATGTCCAAGCTGCTGTTTTTAATATAAAGAATTAAAGGTTTTATGCGTTACATTTTAAGGTACTTTTTGAAACTTGGCAGCCTTAGTCCCTATTTACCTCCATTTTATGCAAAGTTGCAGCTTGGAGCAGCTCAGTATGTTCTTTTGAGTAAATAAAGACAGATTTTTTTTTTCTTTTTCGATGAACTCTTCCTTTAAGTTTGAGCATTTGGAGTGGGTAGACGCTGGACGGCATTTAGGACTCAAAGTGCACAAGGTGTTCTGGATTCCTCCTCCACACATCACTAGTGATTTAGAGTGATTGAGGAGCCGGATTGTCAGAGATGGATTAAGCCTAGTCTCGGATTATAAAAGATATTGGAAGGAGAATCAAGACAGACTGTGAAAATAAGTTCACTAGTCCCCTTAATCGCAGAAATAACCCTGAGATTTAGTTTCCAAAAGCTTAGCCTGAGTGACAGACTGAGACGAAGTAGTTCACTTAGAATTTTCGATGCTTTGGTTTCAAATGTCTGTAAAATAGAGGTATGCTCTTCCATGCTGTTTTATAAAGTACAGGCGTTCGAATAGCAGTCAGAGATATGGATCTAATCCACTTCTGAACCACAGTTGTCCCAGCTTCCCCCAACTGAGCCTTTCAAACCATGTTTCCCAGTATTTCTTGAGTCCGAGGGCCGGAGTGTAATCCAGCAAGCTTTGTCAGGGCATTTGAGCTGCTGTTGTCAACAAACGTCCGCTTTGTTTTACGTGCAACTTGTAAACTCCTCCCCATCTGTCAAGTCTGAGATGTCACACAACAAATGGAGTTGGATAAAAGTGGAGATTTTTGTCTGGTGAGGACATGCTGCATGGTCTTCGTGTTTTGTTACAAAGTTAGTGAGCAACAAAAGCGTCTTTGAGGCTGTTAAGGGAGACCTTGTACAATCACTGTACTATTGGTCCTAGAGCTGAATGTGTTGGATGTTTGTTTCAAGTGCAAAGGACTGTGGGTGAGCTCATTGTGGGTGTAGATGAGTGTGATGACCAATTGCTCACATGTTATGGCCTAGAAGAAATGGCTTATACTATCAATAATATTATTTATATATATATATATATATATATATATATATATATATATATAAAAAGTGACTTTTGGGAACCCACAATCATACATAAATATCCCAATATCTGTATCCCAAGTATGTGTGTATGTAATGCTAATAACGGGCAGTCGTGGCCTAATGGTTAGAGAGTCAGACTGGTAACTCGAAGGTTTCGGGTTTGATTCTTAATGATTTGAGGAAGGCACCTAACCCCCAATCGCTCCCCGGGCGCCACAGCAAAATGTCTACCCACTTCTCCGGGTGTGTGTGTGTACCACAGTTTGCTGTGTGTGTGTTTTCACTTCTCACTACTCCTAATGTGTGTGCACTAACTTGCATAGGTTAAATGCAGAGGACAAATTCAGATTATGGGTTACCAAGCTTCACATGTCACTTTTTCACTTTCACTAATATCAGTCAAAACTATTACATTACCAATTTTCTGAAGAAAGTGAAAGTATGTTGTGGGCCCTTTATTATCTGCTAGGCAAACATCTCCTTGTCCGATTAGTGATAAAAGTGATGCTTGCCTTTGTAAGAATCACAAAATCGCTTTCTCAAACTTTATGCATGTGTTTTTGAACGACAGGAGCCTTTTAGGTTTGGTTTGGTTGGCATGAATTCTGGGCATCCTCCACGCTGTTGTTGTTACGTAACATAAAGCCACACACACACCCACAGGCAAAACATAAATCTTCTGATGCTGTAGTAATATTCTCTGACAAGGTATTTGTGGTGTGTGGTCATGTTGTGTGCTTGTTTGTGAGGAATAAGGATGGAATTAAGAAAGTGTTTACTAGTTTAGTTTGTTCACTATACTATAAATGAACTGTATCTGTTTAAGACACTTCAAAGTGACAACATTTAGCGTTAGCGTTAAGATCTAATTTTGGGGATTAAACCAAAACGTCATTTCAATGAATTTTCTTGACATAACTGAGCAAAACGAACCTTGCGGTTTGATGACTGCCATATGTTACTGGCTGCAAACAACAGAATCAATATCTCAAAATAAAAGTTGTTTGAAGCTGATATTGTGATGAGGATCACAAATCTTTCTGCGGCTTGTTCTCACGATCAGTCAAATCCAATCTTCTTTGTAAACCGTGTGATGTCTGCACAGAGATTCAAGAGAAAATCAACAAATTTGATGCCAGTACCACAGAATCAGATAAAATGCTTTCATGGCAAACACTGAAATGAGAGAGCAGCGTGAACTTGCCCCTCGGTGAGCGAAAACACGCTGTGCTGAAGCGGCTTTTAACAGTTTTGAGTCAAAATATGTCAAGTCATTGTGCAAATGTAAATGCATGTCATTATAAGCTAATGTGTCTTTTCACAGAAATACACTGTAAATGAATTAATGTGCTATCATTACAAACCAGATTTTTTTGGAAGAAAATTTTATGCTTGCAAATGCAAAAAATTTCAAGTAAAGTAGCCTGTTGTAAAGCAGCGTTCACTCATTCTAACCATAAGTATCTATGGTTTTAATAACGTACTGGTTCTATCACTGACGGACGCGCATATTCTGCAGGAACATTGACATTTCTCTGTTCTTGCTCCTCTTCATCTGCCAGTAAATTGATCGTCTCAGAATGCATTTTCAATTCTGCATTGAATTTTGCTACATTCATTGCGGGACATTTAATGAAAATGCAAGTGCAAGTGTCTTAACTGTGAGTGTAAATTAAGAAAAATAACATTTTAAATTATCATTTTAAATCAACATAAACATATCTAATCATTTCTGTAATTCAACTTATAAAACGTTAACAAAAACGTTAAAACGTTTGCAAATATTAAGTAAAACCTCAGGTAGAGAATGTGTTCTTTTAAAAGAAAATCTCTGAAATTCTCTTTAAATTCTTGAAATCTGGCAACCATAAGCGTAAAAGCTCGTAGCAGCTTGTTAAAAGCAGTCTGTCATGTTTTGTTTCTTTTATTCGACAAAAAAAGTTTGTCAATGAACATTTTTTGGTCATAAATTTGAAATTTAAGTAGCTGATTAACCCTAGTTTGGAGGCTTCTATTGATTATAGATTCAAAATTCTGAAAGTTTCTTCATATTGGTAATACCAAACTCTGCTACTTCGCTTTGCTTCGTAGACAGAGTCTGGAAGGGCGTAATAGAAAAGCGCTTTCTTTCTCGCGGGGGGGCGCTTGTCTGAAGTTTAAAATCATTGGTTACCCGTAAGCCAATCACATAACGTTTGGTTAAGAAGTGTGTTATGCGCAGACTCAGCCGCATTGAACTTCAACTGTAAACACATGTATGATGCGAAAACAAAACCATTGAGCGAAATACCCGAGTGAACATGGCTGTGCACGACTTTTGCAGATTATGTGAAGTAAATCTACGCATCCACGGTACAATCAGCGTCTACGTCACGGCTCTCAGCCCGCCCTCTGTTCGTTGATTGGCCGGCTGTTTTGAGGCCGGAGGAAAACTGAAAGACAGGTCGAGATCTCAGACTGAGTACAGAAGCGAACTGAAATTGAGCGGAAGTACGATGTCTGACGTAGTCAGGCTACAGGTTTAAGCCTATTTTAGACTAAAATCCAAGTTTGAGCTGTTTTAACTGAAAGCAACTTAAAGCACTGAAATATCTTAAAATCTGTCAGTGCCATTGTTTTGTCTCAAGATGTACATCGGTAATGTTTTTTTTTGTAAGGCACGTTTATAAAAGCTACTTAAATGTCACAATTGAACTAAGGTCTAGGCCTAATCCTGGCTTAATTCTTGGCTTGTCTGTGAAATCAGGCTTATATAGTCATATTTTTTTTAAACCTTGACTCCGAAGAAGAGTGTGTTCCAGCTCTCGACAGTAACAACGGCCCCTGCAGGAAAGGAGGCAGTCTTACCGTCTTCCCCTCAGGGAAATATCCGTCATTCTAGGACTTGTCTTAATTTGTGAGGATTCCAGGGGAAATTTGTACAGCGCCACTGAAGTCTAGCAGCTCCTGTGGGTCAGAATTTCTGGCAGAATCCATTATTACTGTTTACACGTAACAATACGCAGTCAAGGTACTGATCATTTCTGTGAAAGTGTAGTACGCTGTATTTTTTGACCTCCAAATCCTCGTTTTTTTTTTTTTTTTAAACCATCATTTGCATAATTATGCCATTGTTGTGCACTATTACTCAGTTATTAAGTGCAATTACTCAGAGGACTTAAAATGAAAGACGAAATATTCAAATTCTAAACTGCATGTTTGATTATCAGTAAATGTTAGCTGTTCAGTTTTTTCATAAATCCCATAAGAGCCCATTTAATTGATTGCAGTTATTAGTGGTGTTTGCGAAGGCATGCATCACCATGACTATTGCAGATGTTTTTATTATATGCAGATTTTGTTATTTATATATCTATGAATTATAATTATTTTGTATTATATTATATTTATATTATACATTTTTAATTGGTATTGGCCAATTTAGTATTTATTTATTTATATTATAAGTATATTATATTACATGTATATTATTTATTTATTTATTTATTTATAGTGTATATTAAATTATTTAAATTATATTTTATTATATTATTTTATTTAACGTTTTTGTATTATTTTAAATTTTTAAATGGTATTGGCCAATTTTGGGTTTATTTATTGTGTGTATTGAATTATATTTATTTTATATTATATTTATTAATGTATTTTTAGTCTGTATTGGTCAGTATTTAATGTATTATTTAATTATTGTATGATTTTCTTTAAATTTAATTATTTAATTTAATTTATAATATATTATTTATCTATAATGGCCATTTATTGTATATTTATCAGCTGATTATGACTATTGAATTGTTTAAATTCACTTTTAGCATAGTTCCAACCACTCCAAACACCTTAGCAAACAAGTACAACTGCCTTGGCAACCACATAATCATTCTAACATTGTGGTGGTGAGTTCTGCATAGTTAAGCACCACTCCAATCTACCTAGTGATTTGTTTAAATCTCTATTAATACCTTATTTGCCGAAATGACTGCTTAAACACATTAATAGTGAGTGCTTTTTGTACAGTTGTGTGTTAATACAGATAGATGTAGTATGGCAGAAATAGATGATCTCTTCTGTTGAGCGGCGGATGTGCTGTACGTAGAGCTTATGTTGGGATTTAGCCCAGGATCCCCCGCGTTTATTGCCAAAGTGCGGCTCAAACACAGACTAAACTTAGACATGCGACACTCGTGTGCTTGTTTCATCTCACCAGAGTGATGGATCATTGTTTTCCTTCTCAAATCTCTCCATCAAAGAGCCAATTTATTGTGCCGGCTTTTCTCCCTTATCACCACTGCATCTCAATGGTTAATTTTTTAGCTCCAAACAAATGAGCTTTGATGTTGTCTGCACGACAGTCTCAAAAAAGCCAATGACACGTTGAAGGAAACCGTGCTTGTCGCCATTCATACAATGTCGTAACACATTACCTTTTAGATTTGCTCAAGTTTGTATTCAAGCGTTTATATAGGCCTACATACCTTATTGGATGCATCTGTTGTAAACACTGCCCATTGACTTCTTTCTCCGCAGGTGCGGTGGCGTGGAGACTCCCGGTGTGTGTGAATGTTTAAATTTAGCCGGTACGCCGTGGAGGTTGATAATGAGGAATGCTTGTGCCAGACTCATGACTTTCCACCTTCAGAGAAGTGTGCGGGTAGTCCCAGTGCCTGGTGATTGAATTAATGAGGTCTGGTTTTACCTGCCTCTATTTATAGGCTGATAAGGTATGATAGTGGGAGAATGAGGCGGGGGGCTAATCTGATTGTAGCCAATTTCTGAGACGTGATGGAGGCTGTAATGTAGTACAAAAGTGAAGGTGATGAGGTGATTTAGGCTAATAATAGGAAAGGAATATTATTTAAAGGGATTAGAAGGGATCATAATTACCCCGATTGGACTGTCATGACATTCTGGAATCTCATCCCTGCTGAAATCTTAGACCAGTTTAAAGTAGCCTTTGCTAGTTTAAACTGGTTTAACTGGTCTTTTAGCTTGGTCAAGCTGGTGTTTACTTGGTTTAGTTGGTCTTCCAGCCTATTCAATTTGGTGTTAACTTAGTTTAGTTGGTCTCCCAGCCTATTCAAGCTGGTGTTTACCTGGTTTAGTTGGTCTTCCAGCCTATTTAAGCTGGTGTTCACCTGGTTTAGTTGGTCTCCCAGCCTATTCGAGCTGGTCTTTACTTGGTTTAGTTGGTCTCCCAGCCTACTCAAGCTGGTGTTTACCTGGTTTAGTTGGTCTTCCAGCCTATTTAAGCTGGTGTTCACCTGGTTTAGTTGGTCTCCCAGCCTATTCGAGCTGGTCTTTACTTGGTTTAGTTGGTCTCCCAGCCTACTCAAGCTGGTGTTTACCTGGTTTAGTTGGTCTCCCAGCCTATTTAAGCTGGTGTTCACCTGGTTTAGTTGGTCTCCCAGCCTATTCGAGCTGGTCTTTACTTGGTTTAGTTGGTCTCCCAGCCTACTCAAGCTGGTGTTTACCTGGTTTAGTTGGTCTCCCAGCCTACTCAAGCTGGTGTTTACCTGGTTTAGTTGGTCTCCCAGCCTATTTAAGCTGGTGTTCACCTGGTTTAGTTGGTCTCCCAGCCTATTCGAGCTGGTCTTTACTTGGTTTAGTTGGTCTCCCAGCCTACTCAAGCTGGTGTTTACCTGGTTTAGTTGGTCTCCCAGCCTATTCAAGCTGGTGTTCACCTGGTTTAGTTGATCTCCCAGCCTATTTAAGCTGGTGTTCACCTGGTTTAGTTGGTCTCCCAGCCTATTCGAGCTGGTCTTTACTTGGTTTAGTTGGTCTCCCAGCCTACTCAAGCTGGTGTTAACTTGGTTTAGTTGGTCTCCCAGCCTATTCAAGCTGGTGTTTACCTGGTTTAGTTGGTCTCCCAGCCTATTCAAGCTGGTGTTCACCTGGTTTAGTTGGTCTCCCAGCCTATTCGAGCTGGTCTTTACTTGGTTTAGTTGGTCTCCCAGCCTATTCAAGCTGGTGTTAACTTGGTTTAGTTGGTCTCCCAGCCTATTCAAGCTGGTGTTAACTTGATTTAGTTGGTCTCCCAGCCTATTCAAGCTGGTGTTAACTTGGTTTAGTTGGTCTCCCAGCCTATTCAAGCTGGTGTTAACTTGGTTTAGTTGGTCTCCCAGCCTATTCAAGCTGGTGTTAACTTGGATTAGTTGGTCTCCCAGCCTACTCAATTTGGTGTTCACCTGGTTTAGTTGGTCTCCCAGCCTATTCAAGCTGGTGTTTACCTGGTTTAGCTACTCTCCCAGCCTGATCAAGATGTTTTTTAGCTAGTTTAGTTGGTCAACCTCTTAGCCAGACGAGCTGATTAGTGCCCAACACCTCTCTGAACCATCAAACTAAACCAGACTAACCAGCTTAGTGGTTAGCTAAGACCAACAAACCATCTTAGTAGGCTTGCTGTGGTAGTTTGTGTTACACAGAGTACATGCGATCGAGAAAAAGTGAAAGTCAAAAGCAATCATTTGATTTGATTTGACTTTACAGGGAATCGGTTAAATCATCACAAATTAATATGTATTATTCATAAATAGTCTCTATTTATTTTTTGCCTATCCTTATCCTGTAATCACAAACTACTGGAAAGGTTATGAAAAGGTCATGGCTCCAAGCTTTGAGACAGATGTTGCTGTTATTTTCCTGTCTCTCTACTCTTTGTCAGGATTGGGCTGTAAGAAGTTTTGAATGTGCATGTTTTCCAAGATTGAAACAAGAGTGTGTGGATGAAGATTTCTGTGTGTTTGTGCAATCTGTGTTTGTGTGTGTGTGTGTGTGTGTGGGCATGCCCTCGAGCTCTAAGAAACTGGCAAAGCTAAAGTAAAATGGATGAAAAACAAAACAAGCTTGACAAACTAACATCTTTAGAATTATATAAAGTTAACATGAACACATTTTTATACTGTAGTCTGGAGTTAATGCTCACTATTCACTGCCATCACTGTTAGTTTAGTATTATCTATATCCTATTACAGTATTTGTTAATATTTTAAATTAAATTAGCTTTAAATTATGTGCTTAATTTTATTAGTTTTCTTTTTAAATATTAATATAAGTGCTAAATTTACTATAATTAAAACTGAAATAAAAAACTGCAAAAGATTTTTAATAGTTTTAGTTGTATTTAACAAACTGGTGTGCACTACTCGTGGTCTGGAAATATATTTGTATGTATAGTGTTCATCCACATAATCATAACTCCTAATATGCTTGTGTCTCGCTCCAGGTATCTTTAGATCTTGGCTGTTCAATAAAAACGTTCTATATTTATCTTCGACTTAATTTACATAATCGAATTAGCTATGGCACCATTTGACACCGTTTCTCCATTACGAAATTAGTATGCAAATAAGATCCTGTGGAAACAAGCTGCCAATTTAGACCTTTCTTATTCAATATTTGTCAGTGACACAGTATTGTGGAATAAATTATATGCAAAGTCATTTCAGTATTATGATTGAAGTCATTCGGCCCTGATTCCACTTCACGCACACTCAATAACAGACATACAGTAAGTCCGTTGTAGATGTGCAGAGAGTGTTACATATTGAAAGTGAAATTTCATTTAGGAAATGATTTAACGGTTCAATGACACATGCATTAATCATTCATCTTATACAACTGTTTCGAACTTTTCTCTCTATTTTCTATTTTTTTTTATGCTTTATATGCATGCTATTTAGTGCCAGTATTATTTCTTGTGCTATTAACAGGGTCTAAAATGACTTTTTAACTCCCATGTCAAGTGAATAAAACTTTAAAATAAGATTAAAAATACTGTATTTTTACACTTATTAAAATCATACATTTCAAATGTAAAATAATGCAAAACTTATTTTTGCACTTATTTAAAAAAAAAATTAAATGTGAAATAATGCAATAAGTATTTTGCATTATTATATTGTATTTTTACACTGATTAAAATAATACATTTTAAATGTAAAATAATGCAAAACTTCGCATTGTTTAATGCAAAAAAGTATTTTGCATTATTTTACTGTAATTTTGCTCTTAAAAATATTTTAAATGTGAAATATTGCAAAAAAAGTGTAATGCAGAAAAGTATTTCACATTCATTTACTGTATTTTAATTGAATAAAAACACATTTTTAAATGTAAAATAGTGTAAAATGTACCTTTTTATTATTCTACAGTGTCCTTATGACAATTTATCTATCTGGTTTTCTGTAGCATGACTGTAGTTAACAGTAGCACTCGTGGCATTATAATAATCTTAAATGCACAGTAACTTTTCCAGGAACCTCCTCAAATCCTTTATCCAGTCAGAATTCAACGCTTTATTCAGTTGTTGTTAATTGCCTCTGATGGTGGAGAGTGGGAGTGGAAAGTCTTCCACTGACATCTATAAGCTCCGTGGCCTGCCATTATCCTCTGAGCGTCTGTGGCTTTGGACAACCGGCGCATTAGCTGACAAAACGCCACCCCTAGCTGCCATTATACCCCCTGATAACCAGAGTTTGATTACCCCCATTCAAACTCAAGCTGCAACATGCTATTAGCTTATGATGAAGACGTTTGTGAATCACTGATGCCGTCTGGGTCTGGATACGTGACGCATCCTGGTCATAGAGCCGGCTGGCATGAATGGTAGCTCTATTCAATAATCTACCGCTGCGAGATAAATTGAATTTCGTGTTCTGTTGCTCGCATTAGCATGGCATTAATTGAGAAAGTGCTAATTTAGAGTGTTCATAAAATTCTCTTCAGGGCACAAACTGGCACTGTCTAAATAGAGGTATGGAATTAGCATGAGATGAATGTTGAAAATTAAGCTGAGGTGCAAAATGTCTTCAGCGTAAGTTGATTTTCAAGGTGGTTTGAAGTGGCGCTGGGGAAACCTTTTTTTATCACTATCAGTGCATCCTTTAATCTGTCCACATTGTGCATGACAGAATCACAGCCAATCAGAAGACTTTTGATTTTGAATGCACATGGAGGATGATTTTGGACCAATGGTATTTGACGGTGGGCGGGGCTTACCAGTGTAATGCTACGCAGTAGAAACCAAGTGATTGATATAAATAGGGCCCTATCTTGCACCCAGCGCAATTGACTTTGTACACTGACGCTTGTATCATTCCTATTTTGCACCCGCGCACAGCGGACTTTTCCCTCCACAGACGCACGTCGGTAAATTAGGAAATTAACTTGTGCTCCCGGGGGCGGTTCAGCGCAAAGAAGGAGGCGTGTTCCGGCGCAAACGTTCCCTGGTGCTATTTTGCAGGTTTAGAAAACAATTCCGCCACTGACCAGGAAAAACGTAGTCTAAAGTCAGTGGCGTGTTGTGCATGTTATTCATATGCTATTTTAAGGGCGCATGCTTGGCCATAATCAATGTAGCGTGTGCACAACGCGCATGCACTTTGCTTCTCTCATCTACACACAGACGCAGCAGTTCTCATTTTTAGAAAACCATACATTTTTACAAGGAAAAATATTACCACACGAGGGAAATCATTGTGGTGTCCATGAAGATGTGAAAAAATAGGCATAAATCTAGCTTACACATTTACCCAAATTTTTATACGCCTGTTTAACCGAAGCTAATTTGGGTGGGTTTCTTCCATCCCCATACAATGTCACTTCTCTGTGTTTTACGGCCCTGACGTGAACGTCGGTCTCCTCGGCTGTGAACCGCTCCTGGTGTGCGCCTGGAAAATCCGCCGTTATAATAGCAAACCGCCATGGAACAAGCGCCTGCTCTTAAAGGGAATGTGAGATGTCGCTCTGATTGGTTTATTTCATGTTACGCCCAAACCACACCTATGAATAATGAAGCTACTTCAGACCAACCCATCTTAGATTTGCGTCGGGCGCAAGAGTCATTTATCCCGCCGGTATAATAGCAACAGCGCCCAAGACCCGCCCACAAAGTTACTTGCGTTTCGCTCTTGATACTTGCGTTTCAGATCGTTAAAATAGCCTATAGTCTGAAACAATATATTGTCGCAATCCCTTTTTAGGACAACAACTCAAATTTACGATTTATCTTTTATCATTTGTCAGCTGTTTGGTTTCATATCACCCTCTTTTCCTATTGATTTCTTGTAGTCAGGAATATGTGACTCCACCCAACCCTCTCTCTCTCTCTCTCTCTCTCTCTCTCTCTCTCTCTCTCTCTCTCTCTCTCTCTCTCTCTCTCTCAGTCAGAGGGTTAGCTCTGGCAGCTGCGCAGCGCTTGACTCATTGGTATGTCTCACGAGCACTGAAAGAGAGAATGAACAGAGAATGCAGATGGGTGAAATAAAACGCAGCACTGGCCGGAAGATGCCCTCATCATTAAAACAACACCTGCTTCTTCCCTCTGCAGCATCAGCTCGTCAATTAAACCCACGAAAACTCATCAGACTAACCACTCTCTGTTCGTCCTCAACAGGTGGAGGGGTTTAAAAACACTACAATACTTTTTACATCCAATTAGCCGAATCAACGTGACTATCTGTTATAGGTGTGCGATATTGACTATATTGATATTGATAATTCTAACCTTATTAGATGTATGTATCTTTTATGCCATTTAGTCAATAAATTCAATGAAATAGTAACATCAACATGCATTTTTTGCACTGCAGAAGTGGCACAGAAGATGCATCTACATTACACTGCAATTACAATTACATAAATTATGCTATGAGATTTAGACCTGAGTGTCTTTGTTGATTTGTTGTAATTTGTTCTTTTTTTCTTTTTTTTCTTGCTTGGTCGCTTCATTCTTCCAGTGTTTTTGTCTTGTTTGCTTGCTTGTTTTTTAAATTATACTTAAAATATGAAACTAAAATCGCCAGTAGGTAGCAAAAACAAACACTGACAATAGTGTGTCTAAAATGTAATGCATATTAACTACTTGTTTATTGAACTGTTGTATAAAATCAGTATCGCACGTCGGCGCCGATAGCCTCGTGGGCAAGGGCGCCGACATGTAGCGTCGTTGTGCTTCGGGCGACCCGAGTTCAAGTCACCCCTCTCTCTCTCTCTCTCTCTCTCTCTCTCTCTCTCTCTCTCTCTCTCTCTCTCTCTCTCTCTCTCTCTCTCTCTCTCCCACCCACCTCACTTCCTTTCTAGCTACTGTCCTATCTTAATAAAAGGCAAAAACGCCAAAAAAAATCTTTAAAAAAACAACAAAATCCTCAATACGGTTAACCTCAGGCCATCCTTAAAAATATTCTTGTTTGCCGTAACCCGACCGACCCTGTCAATTTAGTACCGACCCAATTATTTATTTTTTTTCCCTTTCAGTCCGACCGACTTGCCGGTTGTAAACTTGCGTAAAGACCGGACGATTTTTTTTAAACTCTTCAAACAACTAATACAAATGCAATAAAATAATAATTAGTTATTAAGTATTGTGAATATAAATTGCCTAGACCTACATACAAACATAAGCTACGTTCTTTCTTTTAAATAAAAACCCGTGGCGCGTCATCTATGATTATGTTTACACCATTGGTTAACCGTTAACGCATGTCACACTACTGCCTGTAAGCTAAGTTTGCTTCGTTTCAGTCACTGTCAATGGTTCGCGCTTGGTAATGATGGCTGCGGCTTTACTCTAAAGATTATTTCATTTTTATATGTTGTTGAATATGGTTTATTAAAAAATAAACATGCGAGAGCGTGTTATAGGCGATATGTCATGACGACGCTACTGCAACACGCATTGCCGCAGATGAGAAGATGAGCATCAACGTGCAAACTATCGCAAAACAAAGTGAAAGTAAGTCGCTGACGCTTAACACACAATCATCATCATTAAATGTAAAGAAACGAAATGATCTTACCAGGGCTGTTTCCGCTTTCTCTTATTGCGGGCTTTGATTCAGACATTTTAGCTGATGATCAATAAAATAATGTAGTCAAAACTGTTGCTTTCGGTGACGTGCACTCCATTAAATCTACATATAGCGGTAATTGAAGATCGGATTTATATCCGCAAAAAAACAACACACATTTAGCCTATGTAACCAGGTGTAAATGGAATCGTTTTGATAAATCAGATTGCAATCCGATCTGAGAAAACGCATGAAGTGGCCTGGTGTAAACAGCCCTTAGACATAGGTGAAAAATGTCATCCCACCCCCCCATCGACCCTGATTTTTTTTTTTTTTTAAATGAAAAAATATATACTTTTTTATATTATTTTTTTTATATATATAAAAATATAGACCGACCTACCGACCCTTTTTTTCTTTTTTTTTGCTGTTACTGCAAACCAAAATATTTTTAAGGATGGCCTCATACGGTTAATTTTTGCCCCTTATATTGACTTTTGTGTTTTATTTACTGCATTCCTCTAGGCTCCATCACAGTGAAAGCGTTCACTCGTTTGTGTTTACTGGCGTAGGGGCGGGGCAACCTGTCACTCACATGAGATCCACCAATAGCAAACCACAATCATCCAATCAATTCCCCATGGACAATATCAAGTCCCGCCTAAAGTTGTTTCTTGTTTGAGAAGCCATTTCACTTGGATATACGTCACAATAGGGAAGAAAAGACTTTCGCAACTTCCGTTTCATGCCGACTTTAAGCCCGGCTTCTCATCTGATTGTGTGTCTTTACCGTCGACTGTAGTTCTGCCTCGCTTCTGTTAGCGGCACCGCAGAAGACATACCGTGAGTCACTGTGTGTTGGCTGTCACACCTGTTTTTTCTCCCACTGGCCACTGTTGGCCAAATATAGTCTGATCCTGCAGAGAAATGCACTATGGGATAGATCCCGTTGCCTGATCTGGCATGAAAGGGTATGTTTGGGAATGCCTGTAGACGTGGTTTCTTGGTGTAAAGTTGTCCCGTTGACCTCGCTCAGCGTTTGGATTCTGTCCTTGTCCTTGTTTTGGCCGGTGTAAACAGCGTAGCAGATGTGTTTTGTTTACGTGTAGTCGAGGGAGTGTTGGGAACAGAGCCACTGAAGCTAGTCAGTCCCCGACGTGGTTCGTCCCTGGATGAGAAAGTAATTTGATCTTTTGCATTAAAAACTTTGAGACTATGAAAGGACATAATGTACTCCGGTGTTCCCAAGAATCCTCCTGTGATGTGGAAAAGTGCTTATCACAAACACACACACGATCAAGCGTTCCTTCAAAGTGTCGTTCTGTCCAGTTTGATGTAAAGTGATGAGCTAAAGAGGCTTGTGAGTTTGAGATTCCAAATGGCTCTTGTTCTGCTGTCTCAGGCTTTCATGAGTGAGAACATCGCTATCTTTCTCTATTTTATGTCTTTCTTTTTTTTTGGTTTGTTCTTTTTTCCTTTCATTATTTAATCCTTCCTTCATTTCATTTGTTTCGTTTGTTCCAGATTTTTTTCTTCTTTCAATTCTTGTTTGCTTTTGTATCTTATATCTTTGTATTTTTATTTTCTTTCTTTCTTTCTTTCTTTCTTTCTTTCTTTCTTTCTTTCTTTCTTTCTTTCTTTCTTTCTTTCTTTCTTTCTTTCTTTCTTTCTTTCTTTCTTCCTTCCTTCCTTCCTTCCTTCCTTCCTTCCTTCCTTCCTTCCTTCCTTCCTTCCTTCCTTCCTTCCTTCCCTCCTTTCTTCCTTCCTTTCTTCCTTCCTGTTATTTGTCCTTCCTTCCTTCCCTTCTTCCCTCCTTCCTTCCTTTCTTCCTTCCTTCCTTCCTGTTATTTGTCCTTCCTTCCTTCCTTCCTTCCTTCCTTCTTCCATTGTTCCTTCCTTCCTTCCTTCCTTCCTTCCTTCCTTCCTTCCTTCCTTCCTTCCTTCCTGTTATTTGTCCTTCCTTCCTTCCTTCCTTCCTTCCTTCCTTCCTTCCTTCCTTCCTTCCTTCCTTCCTTCCTTCCTTCCTTCCTTCCTTCCTTCCTTCCTTGTTATTTGTCCTTCCTTCCTTCCTTCCTTCCTTCCTTCCTTCCTTCCTTCCTTCCTTCCTTCCTTCCTTTCTAAGATTTCAGCTTAATGAGCCTGTTTTAATGTTTCTTGTCATTTGTTGAAGAGGAAATGAATTAGTAGTCATGTTCCCTGTGAGAAATATGTTTGGATCAGGAGGAAGGATACAGCTGAGCGATGACACATTAGAAACGCAGCGGTGTGTAGTCATCAACAGCGTCACGACACAACAGCATCCTGCAGATAACACAAAATCCAGCCTGATGAAGCTTTATAACCTCAGAATACTGGAGAGAGTTAAAGACTTGAAAACTGTCCTCAAATTCATGAAATATATCAACTCATGAATGTTTTTGTATGGAAGTTTGTTTCTACCACGGAATCAAAAGATAATTGTGACTCTTTTCTCTCACAATTCTGACTTTTTTTCTCTCTCAGGATTATGAGAAACTCACGATTGCAAGTTATAAAGTCAGAATTGTGGGATATAAACTTGCAATTGCATTAAATAAAATCAGAATTGTGAGATATAAACTATAATTTTCAGATAAAAGTCATGATTACCTTTTTTATGTTTTATTCAGTGCGGGAAACAAGCTTCCATATTTTTGAGATCCTTGGACAAAATTCTTAAATTAATCTATTTTTACATGAAGTACGTTAATGGTAGTGGCCATACCATTATACACTTGATTATAATATACTTGATTATGTGATTGCTACCATATTCATATAGTATTTAATTGGTATTAAAAGAATACATGATGATAAGGTTCTTTACCATGGTCCCATTTCTTTACCCTGGTACCATTTCATGATAAATACTTGTAAGTGTAATAATGTGTTGCCAGGTTATCTGACCTGTTGATCTGGACTGAGAGTCTGTGCTAGTCTAGCCAAGCAAAGCCACTCGTCCCAGTAAATTCAACTCAATTCACTGATTTAAGGTTGTGACATTTGACGGTAAGCCTCAATTAGCCAACTCTTTAAGAGATTTAAGGCTTTATAGTGTTATAAGGCTGTGAGGGAAGATAAGCTGCTATAGATTTAGTCCCTTTGGCAGTTCTCAGTCACATTAAAAAACAATTGTGAGAGTATATATATATATAATATAGCCATTTATGAAACAAACCAAACACTCATTCTATATCTCTTTCTGTACTGTAACAGTAATAATAAAGTGCAAACTGTCTGAATTATGCATAGGCCTGTGTGTTGTTGGGTGTTAACTTAGAGCTTTAAGTACATAATATCCCCAAACAAACATTAGTCGCTCCTTAAGTACGAGTTTGAAGCAATATGTCCATTTCTAAGTGTTCCTGCTCCTGGATACACTGTTCTTCACTGGTGGTGTTAAGTCAAGGATCACTATTATTCATACTTGGGGTTAGTGATTTCAACAAACCTTTGTTAAACTTTGGTTTGTGACTCATCATAAACAGCAACATTTGTGCTACAGATATTAATTATACCTCATTACTTTCTTGTTTTTTTTGTCCTTTTCGGACCATTAACTTGCATTGTAAGAGTTTTTTTTTTTTTTTTTAGAAAAACTTTTGAGGAAATGATGCAATTTGTTTTGAGCATCTCTGGAAACTTTTTAATCGTGGGTAAGGGAAGAGCTCTTCAGCGCAGACAGATGCGGGGTTTACTTTGTAATGTCAGTCTGATTCATAATAACATTAGCAGTCTGTGGTCTGCTTGCATGGCTCCTTTGGGACATGTGATTCATTTTTAAGATCATCTCTGTTGTTTTCCTACAGAGGTCATCTGTAAACTCAGACATGATAACTAAACATTCTAGCCCTTTCAGGTCTTCTTGCTATGCTTCTCTAAAAGATCTACAAGTTAAAACACCTGATTGACCATTATTTTATTGTTTAGTATTTTTATTTTATTTTACATTTTATTTTTAGTCTCTTTATTTTATTTATTTATTTATTTATTTATTTTGGTGTTATATTTTTATTTTTATGAAATGTATAGGTTTATTTATTTTTATTCTTTTATTTCATTTTATTAAGTCTTTCATTTTTCATTTTATTTTTAGTCTCTTATTTTATTTCATATTTATTTCATTTTTTTTTTTACTCATTTGTTATTTTTTGTCTTTTTCATATTTTATTTGAAAGAAACTAAAAGTAAACAAAAAATTTATTTTTTTAAATTTTAAATTTTTATTTTAGTCTTGTTTTATTTTACAAAAATGTTTTTTATACATTTTTTTGTCATGTCATGTGACCTAAATTTCAAATCACACTCAGATTTGTTTCTTCCAAATGAGCATCATTGTTTAATGAGACATCCCCCACCCCCACCCCCGAGAGGTCTATTTGTGTGTTTTATTTCTGACTGCGACACCATTCCCAATGCTAAACATACGCTGCGCTGCACTATAATTACATGATGTGGTTGTTTATGCAACAGGATTTTTCGATTGTTGGAAGCACATTTGGATTCAAACACAAGTATGAAGCAACATTGTGTATATTTGATTTAAATGCAGAGTAATCATGGTCACTTTATATGTAAAAGCAGTATATGACCTGAAACGTTTAGGCCCGCTACGCTGCTGCTAGTGGTAAATTTAGCTCTGCTGGTTGGATCCAGCTACATTGTGGCGTATGAAAGCTGTCTTGTGGCCTACAATGAGGTTCCCATTTTCATTGTGTTAATGCGTGTGGGTGGAGGAGGATTCTGGAGAAAAGGCAGAATTACGCTGCTGCTGGTGCCCGATTACAGGGCTATTTTTGGGGGCTTTTCTGTAGTCGAACGTTAGAGGAAAGAATATATCTGATTAATAGTGTATCTTATTGTATTTCAGATCATCTCTACATGCGTTTACTACATTGTTTTTACTACAACTAGCTTTGCTGCAAGCACACATGCAATGTGATCTCATCAATAACTAGTGATAAATTGATATAGCCAGGTTGATTAATAAGCAGACAATATTTTGCCATTTTGAGATTGTCAACATTTCTCAATCATAATTTTCTGTTGACATTTACTGTAGAAAGTGCTTAATTTGCATTTCAGCTGTTTTGAGCACAAAAGTGAGTACTATTATTGACATTTATGCATTAATTATTATGACAGATTGCAGTGGTTTTAATTAAATTCTTCAATAAAATATGAACATATTCATTTGATCCTGGGTGCTTTTGATCCTCTTGGAACAAAATACATATATTTGAGTGAATTGATGTTATCAAACAAACACCTTGTTTGAGACATTGAAAAGTGATTTGTTTTGCTAAATTGGTTTGTTTGAACAGTTCATTTGAATGCAACAGATCAAAAAAATGAACAATTCTCCGATTCTTTTGTCTTAGTACTGTGCAAAATAAGAAGCTGTATTTATTAAAATAATGAAAACACAATCTTGCTGTTTTTCAATGCAGAACATGTTCTGTGTGAGTATTGATTTGGAAGTTGCCGTTGATTCATTCTGTCTGTTCCTGTGGCCCACAACCAACACCAATGGAGTGCCTTCAAAGTACAGTGACATTTATGACATTTCCAAAAATCTGTGCACTTGTCATTTCAAGAGGGACCTTTTGATTTGAGGCATGTCATGTGTGGATGCAGGGCAGTGATTTCTTGCGGTTTGCTTTTATTGGAGCAGTGGAGCAGCCTACAGCATCTTAAGAGCATTGAAGAGCGATCTGTGAGCCCACGCTCGCCTGCTAATGCCTTTCAGCTCTCTCCTCCCTGATCCTCTGGCTGGACTCCCAGAGTTCCCTTCTCGCACTCTTCGATATCTCATCCCGCTTAAAGGGATAGTACATGTACGTACACACACACACACACACACACACACACACACACACACACACACACAAAATTAAGTAAATTAAATTTGTCATTTACCCTATTGTTCCAAAACAGGATGACCACATTGACCAGAAATGGGAGGTCATCACTTAAATAATATAATGTTAATTAATATTTGTGTGTGTGTGTGTGTATGTATATATATATACAGGGTTTCCGCGGGGTCTTAAAAAGTCTTAAGTTCTGAACTTTAAATTTAAGGCCTTAAAAAAGTCTTAAAAACGGCCAGATTTTCATCCTAGGTCTTAAATTTCATTTAGTCAGGTCTAAAAAAGTGTTTACCCTCGTTCATTTCCAGAAACGCTTGCCGCAGAAAGTTATTACAACGTAGCAAAAAAGTATCGAGTTGTAGCCTACAAAGCGGAGCCCTAGAGCAGGGGTCTCCAACACGTCGCTCGCGTGCTACCAATAGCTCGTGGCTTGATATGAGCTAGCTCGCCAGAGGCCGTTCACATATCGCGTCTTTTGCGCGCTCAAGTTTGTTCAAATGTAGGCGCGCGGCAAGCGCGCTCATAATTGAAGCAACATGCTAATTTTTTTACCAGGCGCAACGAGATTAAAAAAATCTAAACTTTTCAGAATGCCGCAAACGCACCGCAGGTCATGTGACAGGAACCAACCAATCACCCCTTTCCATAACAACATTGAAAGCTCAGTCAACATGAAGGATGGGGGTGCACCCAAACACTACTAATTAATATAAGCTAATGTGTAAATGTCAGTAATTTATCTTTTTTGACTCATTCTTTTTATAAAAAATTATTTAAAGGCTGAAATATGAGGTTTATCTTTGTATAAAACCTTTTTTGTCAAAACTTTATTTGAACTTATATTATTATGTTATATTAGACCGCAACTTGTCTTTTGAAAATCATATTTCATATGTTACAAGAACAGCCTTTTTCCACCTTAGAAACATTGCTAAGCTACGTAACATGCTATCTGTTTCTGATGCAGAAAAGTTAGTTCATGCATTCATGACCTCGAGACTAGATTACTGTAATGCTTTATTAGCTGGTTGTCCTGCATCCTCAATAAACAAGCTACAGTTAGTCCAAAATGCCGCCGCTAGAGTTCTTACTAGATCAAGAAAATACGATCATATAACACCAATTCTGTCGTCTCTACATTGGTTACCTATAAAGTTCCGTATCAATTACAAAGTATTGCTACTGACCTATAAAGCCCTAAATGGTTTAGCTCCCGTGTATTTAACGGAACTTCTATCGCCCTACAATCCATCGCGCTCTTTAAGATCACTAAATTCGAGGCTTCTGGTCATTCCTAGGATATCTAAGTCCACTACAGGAGGGAGAGCTTTTTCACATTTAGCTCCTAAACTGTGGAATGGCCTTCCTGATATTGTTCGAGGCTCAGACTCGCTGTCCCAGTTTAAAACTAGATTAAAGACGCATCTCTTCAGCCAGGCATTCACATAATACTTACATTTTATACTACAGTTGAGACGACTCGACGCGGGCGATGTTTATGCCCTAAATCAATACATGATTAACTAACTGTATTTCTCTATGTACATTTCTGAAATGCACTTTCTGTAAAGCTGCTTTGAAACAATATGTATTGTGAAAAGCGCTATACAAATAAATTTGAATTGAATTGAATTGAATTGAACTTGTACGTGTTAGTAGATAACATGTTGCAAGACACTCTTTTAAAATCTGGCCATCATTTTTAATGGTATTTTAATGTTTACGTACACAAAAAGCGCATATTGATGCTAATCAATTTGTTTTTTGCTGTTTTTCGACATAAAACTTGTTGAATTGACTTCATTCTGTAGTATTAGTACTTTTTGAACAGGATTCTGTGATAACTGTGATAATTTTGGTCACTATAGATAGATAGATAGATAGATAGATAGATAGATAGATAGATAGATAGATAGATAGATACTCTAATGATCCCAAGGTAACTATCTATCTAACTTGGATAATGCGTCGTGTAGGTCTTAAATTTCAATCTTTATGGTCTTAAAATGTCTTAAAAAGGTCTTAAATTTGACTTACTGAAACCTGCAGAAACCCTGTGTGTGTGTGTATATATATATATATATATATATATATATATATATATATATATATATATATATACACTCACCTAAAGGATTATTAGGAACACCTGTTCAATTTCTCATTAATGCAATTATCTAATCAACCAATCACATGGCAGTTGCTTAAATGCATTTAGGGGTGTGGTCCTGGTCAAGACAATCTCCTGAACTCCAAACTGAATGTCAGAATGGGAAAGAAAGGTGATTTAAGCAATTTTGAGCGTGGCATGGTTGTTGGTGCCAGACGGGCCGGTCTGAGTATTTCACAATCTGCTCAGTTACTGGGATTTTCACGCACAACCATTTCTAGGGTTTACAAAGAATGGTGTGAAAAGGGAAAAACATCCAGTATGCGGCAGTCCTGTGGGCGAAAATGCCTTGTTGATGCTAGAGGTCAGAGGAGAATGGGCCGACTGATTCAAGCTGATAGAAGAGCAACTTTGACTGAAATAACCACTCGTTACAACCGAGGTATGCAGCAAAGCATTTGTGAAGCCACAACACGCACAACCTTGAGGCGGATGGGCTACAACAGCAGAAGACCCCACCGGGTACCACTCAAAAAGAGGCTACAATTTGCACGAGATCACCAAAATTGGACAGTTGAAGACTGGAAAAATGTTGCCTGGTCTGATGAGTCTCGATTTCTGTTGAGACATTCAGATGGTAGAGTCAGAATTTGGTGTAAACAGAAGGAGAACATGGATCCATCATGCCTTGTTACCACTGTGCAGGCTGGTGGTGGTGGTGTAATGGTGTGGGGGATGTTTTCTTGGCACACTTTAGGCCCCTTAGTGCCAATTGGGCATCGTTTAAATGCCACGGCCTACCTGAGCATTGTTTCAAATTCTGACCATGTCCATCCCTTTATGACCACCATGTACCCATCCTCTGATGGCTACTTCCAGCAGGATAATGCACCATGTCACAAAGCTCGAATCATTTCAAATTGGTTTCTTGAACATGACAATGAGTTCACTGTACTAAAATGGCCCCCCCACAGTCACCAGATCTCAACCCAACTGTCAAACACAGTATTAGTATGGTGTTCCTAATAATCCTTTAGGTGAGTGTGTATATATATATATATATATATATATATATATATATATATATATATATATATATATATATATATAATATTACACACACCTAATAGTGATTTGTCAGAGCAACATCTTTCCAAACAGTTTTGACCCTCTTTTGGGAATTCTTTCTTCTCTTGAGTGCCTGGTTGTCCTCTTTTGTAATGTTTTGTTCTGACACGTTACGCTTACTGAAAAATGACATTTAATATTCTGTGTTCGTAAGGTCTCTTTTTGACACAAACGTGAGGTGAATCCATGAGCTTGTTTTTGGAGGATAAATGAGAGAGAGAGAGAGAGAGAGAGAGAGATGCGTCTGTGAAATGTCTCTCTCTCTCTACCCCACCTCCCACAGATCCGCTCAAACCTATGATTTTCTCTGCAGTAGAGGAATTGTGACGTGTGCAAGTTGGTGGAGCAGCTGCATTTTAAAAAGCTTGACACCCACGCGTTCTCAAGACCACTAGTGCAAACAGCGCTTCTCTACCACAGGCGACACTCGTTACTGCGACATCACTAGTGTGCCTTCTTCTCTCGATATCTCTCTTAGCATATGACATATGCTGGTATTTATATAGACTATAGCCTTATGTGGATGGATGGATTGATGGATAAATTGATGATTGATTGATAGATGTATGGATGGATGGATGGAAGGATGGATGATAGGTGGAGGAAGGATGAATAAATAGATAGATGATGGATGGATGGAGGATAGATGGATGGATAGATAGATGGATGAATATATAGATGATGGATGGATGGATGGATGGATGGATGGATGGATGGATGGATGATAGATAGATAGTTGGATGGA
This sequence comes from Rutilus rutilus, assembly GCF_951802725.1. Taxonomy (NCBI): domain Eukaryota; kingdom Metazoa; phylum Chordata; class Actinopteri; order Cypriniformes; family Leuciscidae; genus Rutilus; species Rutilus rutilus. The sequence continues at coordinate 6,720,799 of NC_140228.1, forward strand.
TGGTGGATGGATGGATGGATGGATGGATGGATGGATGGAATGGATAGATGATATATGGATGGATGATAGATTTTTAATTTTATTTTTTGTTTAATTTAGTAGCATTTACTATTTGTTTAATATTAGTTTTCATATGTACTTTAGTCATTTTATTAAAGGGGACCTATTATGCCCTTTTTCACAAGATGTAAAATAAGTCTCTGATGTCCCCAGAGTGTGTAATGTGAAGTTTTAGCTCAAAATACCACACAGATATTTTTATACAGCATGTTTAAATTGTCACTTTTTGGTGTTCAGAAAAACGTGCTGTTTTAGTGTGTGCCCTTTAAATGCAAATAAGCTGCTGCTGCACGGCACAGGGGGCGGAGCTTCACGAGCTCGCGCTCAGTCTCTCAGGACAATCTCATCTCACGGAATGATGATAATATCAGAAACTCTCAGTAACAGTGTTCATTTCGACCCGGAGTCGGACAGTAATGCCTACAGAGTCAGAGTGCTGTATGGAGATGGAACAGGTATAGTTTAGTTTAATTACGGTTATAATGTATTTGTCATCTGCTTGTATGTATCCACTATTAATAGCCTACGAGTCTGCTGTTTCGGACCAGGTCCGAATGATGATCAAAAATATACTGATGAGTTTAATAAAGTTTATTGTACATCACACAAAAGATGAAGCGTCAGTTTTACTCCAGAAAATCACCGTAAGAGCTGAGTAAACACAGTATAAGAAGTGCGCAAGTGCATAAACGAATTTCGGTAGAGTTGAGGGAGCATTTTCTTTGAAAACAAAATAATTCCACCTGGTCTTCAGCAGCTGCCTCAGGTTTCGGGAGTAAATAGAGAGAGCTATGTGGATTAATACATCCAGCCACACAACACCTGCAACGCTGGGAGACATTCTCGTCAGTGCAGTAATGGCGGAACTCGCTGTGAACTGGATCAGGGCGGGTCTATGTTAAAACGGCAGTGTCTGTCAACACTCGTGGGCGGAGCCTGTGCTGTAGTGACGTCACTAAAGCCGCATTCTGAAAACAGGTCGTTGGGAGACACTGCTGATGATTTATGGGGATTAATAAAAAAGGAGTGGGTGGATTTTTATCACTATTGGGTGGTTGTGTACACACACTGCAACACACATTTATGTCCAAACAGCATGCAAAAGTGAATTTTGCATAATAGGTCCCCTGTCAATCACAACACTGTCCATGTCCATCGGTGTCTCTGCTGGAGGGGAGGGTCGTACACAAATATGAGCTTGTGTTCAGTTGAGGAGAGGAGAAACAATCTTCAAATAACTTTGACCCAGTTTGTTTGTAGCTTAACTATGTGATCGTTCTCATGCTAAAGTTTGTTACCCTTGTTACCTATGAAGATTTGACTAGCTCTCTTTCAGTTAGGGAGCTGAATGAAGGTCCTTAAAATTCCGGTACACTCTCTTTTTGGTCCCATGGAAAATGGCCGGCCATTTTGATGCATGTTGTCATGGTGATTGAGACAGGGAGGAGCAGTTATGGCCTGAAGGAAGAGTTCAGCTGGTGAGTGTAAGTGTGTGTGTGTGGACATTCTATACACAATATAGTGTCATTTTATAAGTGCACAAAACGCTCAAACTATGCTTACAAAAAATAAATAAAAATAATATATATATAATTTTATTTGAATTTTTTGGCAAAAAACTGTGATTACTGATTACCATCAACATATACCACTACTTGTACTCCATATACTTCAAAGAATAATGGAATAATATGCCACATTATTCTTTGAAGTACCTTACAGTACCATTCAGGAGCCATGATACATGATTATACTGTCCGATTATTAAGGTACTTAAAATATCATGATATTACTACTATGGCAGAATCGAACACACAGTGGTTTTGGTAATATGGGGGTACTTTTCTGCTGTTAAAAGCTCATTTTAGATTTTAACCTTAAAAAAGACATTCTAAACCATTATTTTTATTGTCATTTAAAACATATTTTTAAACCTCTTTTGACCATTTCAAAACACCATGGTATTACCACCTATGTACACACACACACACACACACACACACACACACACACACACGTATACATGCAGTACCATATATATATATTTTTTTAAACATTACTAGGCTATATATGTTTAACAGATAAGCAGTTGCATTCGGTTATGAATGTATTAAATTTCATGATATTTGTAACTATTTGAATGCACTAGTGATCTGTTGCACATTATGCAATATATTTAATAGCTATTAATCATATTGTGAGGCCCTTTTTGCATTTCAGTGATAACTTGTCAGTTTACACATTTTATTCTCAGTTATCACACAGGATGCATGTGAGGTCCGTGTCAAAATAGTTTCAAACAAGTTTCCTGAATAGTCGGACACACGTCAACTTTACCATAGTATAGAGATCACAGTGAAACTTCAAACTTAATGTGGCCTCTCAATACTGATGAGGTAGAAGGTTTCATTAGTGTGTGTGTGTGTGTGTGTGTGTGTGTGTGTGTGTGTGTGTGTGAGATCACTCCTCCGCTGAGTCATTCCATCCCATTAACATGCTTTCCAGCACTTTAGTCACCCGTTCAACACCTAGTCATCAGCGTGGCCCAAATAGCAGGCTGACAGTAGTGGGGCTAAATCTGGCGTCTGAACCCAGGACACATCAGAATGATGCCCTGCCGGAAGGACGTAATTCAGACCAGGAAGTGACCGGGAAAGCGGATTTGCTGAGAAGTGTGCAATTTGTTTGATGTTAAATACTTGCTTTTGTCCCAGTTTAGTGCAGACTAAAACTATAAGCAAGCCATTGGTAGGTTGACTTCCTGAAGCTTTGTTTGTGCTCTGTTTGTTTGTGGTGTTAACTCTCGGGTCAACCAATGAGGGGGGTTTGTGGGCGGGACTTTCTCTTCGGCTGAACAATGGAAGAGGGAGGGCAGGGGGAGGTTTCGGAGAAATAGTTTGGAAATTATAGTTTGATTAGCACAACTGGTTCAGAAAATACACACTTCCTTTTTACCTTCATATTTGTCATATTATGACAGCTATTAGTGATGTGATGTAAGTGATAAATAAAGTATTGTTCAACAACCAAAGTTTAAGGCGGAACTTTTCACCCAACAGGAATTGATTGGATTGTGAAGAGCATTATTGTAGTATTATTTATATATTATTTTAATATTTGTTATTATTTTGAATTAGCTTTTATTTGTATATTTTAAGTTTTAGTTATTGCTTTTGTCATTTTTTTTTAAAACTTTACTTCTATTTAGCTTTTATTTTATTTTTATTTCAGTTTTAGTAATTTTAGCAATTCAGCTTAAACTTGTTTTATTTCAGTTGGTTGCCAAAGCAACATTTCTACATTACTTCAGCTTTATTTCAATTAACAAAAATCATTATTAGTTTTTGCTTTGGTTAATAATAACCCTGAAATTATTATTATTATTTTTTTCTATTTTTTTTTCTAACATTTTACCTGTCCTGTTACCATGTAGTTGTAATTTTGTTTTTGTTTCAATATTTAATTATTTTAAATAACACTGATAAATAGTCTAGTTACAAGTATTAAAGCGATAGTTCACCCAAAAAGGAAAAAATTAAAATGAAAGTTGGACCCCATTGACTTCCATAGTATGGGAGGAGGGATCGTCAATGGGGCCCAACTTTCATTTTAATTTTCCTTTTTGGGTGAACTCTCTCTTTAATACTTGTAACTAGACTATTTATCAGTGTTCATTATTTAAAATACTAAAATAAATATTGAAACCAAAAAAACATTTCTCTTTAAACCGGCCAATCAACTGTTTGGTTGCCAACATTCTTCAAAATATGTTCTTTTCAGAACAAAGAAATTCATGCAGGTTTGAAACAACTTGAGGGTTATTAAATGATGACAACATTTTTATTTTTGGGTGACCTATCCCTTTAAGAAAGCAACTGAACGCAATTTTGCTTTCATGTTGACTTTTAACAATTTATGCATCATGGTAAACCAAACCAGAACATATGCATAATTAGAAAGCGCAGCATTTGTGGTGTGTTTTTATAGCGATAGAATTCTGTCGTTCATTTGAAAGCATTATAAACCGTATCAATGGCTTTACTTTATTTGAGTATAAAGGCGTTCACAACTCATTACGAACCCTCATTAAAGTTCAGTCGGCATTAATTGTCTCTCTGCATCCCGGCGGATCCTGCACACATTCTTTGATTCGTTCTTTGCTCCTGCCCCTCGGGGATCGTCTTCCCTTACGTAACATGACTGTACTGCACCATAGCGCTCCACACCTGCCGTGTGTTCTTCCACATGATCACGTTCTCACAGGGACCCCCTGCTTTTGAACTGGACTGCAGTGCAGCTTGGAAAATTACATAACCTTGTGTAACCTAATTAGTATTGGTAATGAGCTCATGGAGGTGTGAGTTTTTGCACGTTTTCCTTCCTAAAGTTGCACACAAAGCTAATTTTGCGATTTCTCATAATTAGGGAAAGATTTGTTGTTGCATGCAATTTCAGTATTTAATATTAGTAGCATATAATTGGGTGAAATATAATGGGAGCTATGTGAAAGCACACGTATTATTGTTGATACAGACAAAATCAAGATTTAATGATGCTAGACTTGATTTATGAACTGAAGTAATGGGTTCAGTGGTCCGCTGTGAGAGAAGACATACTGCCCCCTACTGGTGTATGTTTATGGACACAACTTGTAATGTTGCATTTATGATTAGAATCTGATTTAGAATCTGTTTATGATTTAGATCGGCGTCATATGTGCTCAAGGCTTATGTTTAATGTTACTATAGTACGTTTGTTTAGGTCCCACAGACATATGCAAAAGCTTACAGGTGTATTAACATATAGTCACATTGTATTTGGATTAGTCTGATATGCTAATAAGAGAAACTGACATGGTAATTTAGGTGGGCGATGTAGTTACAAATATTTTTCATACTTAATTGGCATTTTTATTTTTCTGAAATTGATTAAAAAGCGTTTCCTTTTCATCAGAAGTAGGTTAAAAATGTCTGTAAGAACAAAAACACAGACCGTTACTAATAATTTTTGACTAAAGAAAGAATTATTTAATCGTGTTCATCTGTATGTAGCAATATATCAATATAAAATGCAGTATATACACTACTTTTCAAACCGTTTGAGGTCAGATTTTAGTACTTTAATTCAGCAAGAGCGCATTAAATTGATCAAAAGTGACAGTAAAGATATTTATAATGTTTGAAATCTCTATTTAATAAAGAATCCTGAAAAAATGTCACAATTTCCACAAAAATATTAAGTAGCACAGCTGTTTTCAGGTTTTTACATTTTAATAACATTTCACAATATTACCGTTTTTTTTACTGCATTTTTTATCAAATAAATGCAGCCTTGTATTTTTATAAAAACATTTAATGTGTGAAAAGAAAAGGTTGATTCAGAGTAAAACTGGACTGATTTAATTAACCGGACACCTTAGAAATGATTCACAAACATGAATTGAACTAGTAAATACTGTGAATATTGGCGATAAGTGCTAATTAAAGATGCTAGAAATCATCTTTAATAACATTTATTTCTGTAACAATGTTCCTTTTACTAGATATCCCTCAGTGTCACTGAATGTTTGTGTATAAACCAATTCCAGATCCGAAGATTCCTGAATTCTGTACTAAATGTCCTGAAGCAACATCTTCATCTTCATAAAAAAAGACGAGAGGGATTGGCATGCTGCTTGCGTCACTTTCTTACGCTATTAGAAGTGTTTAAAATAAAAGACGAGAGGTCTAATTGTCTTACCGTAATTAGTTTTTCTGTTTTAATTAGACTGGCAGGCCAATTTCCAAAGGGTTCGGCGTAATAAAGGTGCGCCCTGAGGGTGAAAAAAGCATTCGGAAACACACTTTCTGATGGTCTGCGTAATTAAATCGGTATCAATGAAAGGCATATCTAATGCTCTGCCTTTGCTACTCCACCTCGCCGGGGCAAAATGTGTTTTTTCTCTCATCCATCAGTATTTGTATTCATTTAGCCTCGCAGACGGTACCGCCGATGGCGCGCTGGTTTTTAATGAAAACGTAATGAGATGTTGAGTCGATATGGTCTTTATGTGCTCCCGTTTCTATGGGATCTCGTCAATTAAATGCATTTCATTAGGTGGAAATAGTTTGTAAATGCATGTGTAGTTTCATCCGAAAATGTTGGGCAACCCTGTGCGTTTCTGTAATGAGTCAACTTGTTTAACTTGTTGAATAATGAAGTGGACAGTTTTGATGCCTAGCTATGATCCCTGGATTCATATTTCTGTCGCACTTATGAGCTTTTTGCATTTTGTAACACTACTTTTTAACTGATGTTTGTTTAATCTGACTTTAAGTGGAAAGTTTCATCACAGACAGACAGTGGTTGGACTTGAAATATCAGTGGGGCGTCTTGCGTCAGAGCATTGCACAGATACCAAGTTGAGTTAAACTAGTTTTTTAAAGGGACTACCGCACTTTACTCCAAAACAGAGTGGGACACGATAGCATTTCTGTGTGTGCGTGTTCACACCGGGTACGGATAATGCACCAATGATTCCTATTGGTTAAGGATTAGACTAATCCGACTTCAGGTAAGACAGGGAGGCCGTGGTCCCCTCCTCCTTCTCATGAGGGATTACAAAGGTTCGACATGTTTCCTGAACCTGTCTGTTACCTCCTCCCTCTTGCCGGGACATTTTTGATATTTGACAAAGCTGAGCTCATGATCTCAGCATGACGTTAGTCAGTCTGTCAAAAGCAGTACTAGAACATCACCGTCTCGCCTGAGGAACAGTCTTAATGGGAATATCCGAGATGATTAGGACCCTGAACTTGGTTTTAGTTTGTTTTTGGCCTGATAATGCCACTGGTGAAAGGATATTCCTGTAGTTTGGAGAAGTCATCATCATGATGTGTTTTGGAGGGAAAAGACGGCCAAGACACAACCATGTGCAGTGGGGCGACGAGGACTGTTTGATCTCAGTGGATGTTACGGGGGTGGCGAACCCTAATGCTGTAGACGCAGGTAATAAATACTTCTTCAAAGGCGAATTACCATGTTAACTTCCATCTTATCAACACAGCTGCTGATTAATGCTCGGTTGTTTTCTGGCTGTTCTAGTGCTTGCTTTACAAATGTCTTTTTGATTTATTAAATGGCTGAACTGTATAGTGAATGGTTCCTTTTAAAATACTATTCCAGAATTGAGGTCATCTTTGATCTGATGTGTTTTATTTTAGATAGTGTTGAAAAGGGGCAATTTGTAAATATCAAATATCCCTGTCTCTGTCCACGTGTGGGAAAATAGTATTTATATTTAACTTTATAGACATTTGTACTTGTTGTTTTGCTGTTTATTTCAAATTTTCACATCATTGTCTATCAGCGGTGAAGGCCGTAAAAATTAAGGTGCTTCACATATGTGTAACTATTTTTGTGGTGAATGAAAAGCGAGTCATCAGTGACATACGTATGATGTTTTTTGACTGATACGTTGTATTTTAAATAACTATAGCGTGAGGTATCTTTTTTTAGCTTGAGAGTTGATGATAAGAGTATATAGGACATGAATCTTGCAATGGAAACATTTTGTTGGCTAAATATGGCTTTAAAGTTAAAGGGATAGTTCACCCAAAAATGATAATTCGGTCGTTAATTACTCACCCTCATGTCGTTCCGAACCCGTAAGACTTTCATTCTTCTTCGAAACACAAATGAAGATCTTTTTTGATGAAATCTGAGAGCTTTCTGTCCCTCCATTGACAGCTTATACAACTGAAACTTTGACACTTCAGAGCTTCCGGAAGAGGTTTGTTCTTGCGAGACATTCATATTCGGTTGAGCTTCTGTGTATGTTCGCTGATCAATGTTTATATGTGAGTAAAAGCCTAAATTATATCTGTTCATCAAATAAAGCGATCGAGTCTCTTCAGACTTGGAATAAATTTGGAATAAACCACTCAATTCATATGGATTAGTTTTACAATCTCTTTATGAACTTTTTGAAGCATCAAAGTGGTAGTTGCGTAACTGTCAATGGAGGGACAGAAATCTCTCAGATTTCATCAAAAAGATCTTGATTTGTGTTCCGAAGATGAATGAAAGTCTTACGGGTTTGGAACGACATGAGGGTGAGTAATTAATGACGTATAGTTTAAAGGGTAAGTTCACCCAAAAATTAAAAGCAATTATGTTCTCGGATATGTCCATGTAATTAAAATCGTTAGGTTATACAAATCGGAAATCTGTCAAATATTTTACTCTGAGTGGGTGGAAGCTCAAAATAAAAAGCCTTAAGGTCAAGGGACTTGTGGTTTTTCTTATAAAAAAAGACTTTAAAAAAAAGGAAAGACTAGTCTAGGATCATCAGCCCGTGGCTTCTGTTGTGTTCTCAGACTCGTACATGTAAGATGTCAGACGTGAGTTCATAAAGGAGTAAACTGGATTAAAGTACTTATTGTCTGGATAATTAGATGGTTATCTCAAAAATGATGAAGAGAGAGAGAGAGAATGACAGGAAAGAATTAAATAAGGAAGGAATTAGACATGATTAAGCAAGGAGAGAAAGAAGGGAAGGAAATCGAGGAAAAGACAAAGATGGAAAGAATTTAAAAGGGAAGTAAGGAAAGAAGTAAAGAAGAAAATGTTAAAATAGGAAATAGGAAAAAAAGAAAGAGGCAAATGAGAACGGAAAGAGGGAGAGAAAGAAAGAACAAAAAAGAAATACGGAAAGGATGGAAAGATGGAAGGAAGGAAAGAAAGACAAAAATAAACATGGGAAGGAAGGATAGAACTTTGGAAGGAAACAAGGAAGAAAATAATAAAAGTGGGAAAGAATGAAGAGAGAAAGAGGGAGAAGAGTGCTGCTGTATTATTTTGGAAGTCTGTTTCAATAAATTTGTGGCTGATATTTTCATAAATGAATATGTAATGTATATGCTGTTCTTATGTACTAAATTGATGCATTTGATTGTGATTTTTTTTTTTTTAAATTTTTTTAATCTTATGACAGCTGTAAGTTGTTGTGGAAATTCTTTCTAGACTTTAAACAATAATTGGAAGACAGCTGGAGATTTCAAAAGTTATAAAGATCTTTATTTCTTGCAAGAAAGGCCGTTCACAGTCAGAGTCTGATATGAGAAGCGCACTGACTTCTCCTATTTGCCCAGCTTATATACAGAAAACTTATCACACTTATTCTAACACCCCTTTATTTGCACACACTTACACACATGTCATTAAAAACAATTGAGTATATATTTTCCAATGCAACACCTTTGCTCTTAGTGCAAGCGAGCTTATCTGTATTTAGAAAGAACAAACTGTCTTTGTCAAAAGTAAGGAAGAAGATGAAATGCAACTTGCAGTTTCTTTAACACCATGTATGGTATAAGCTGGCTAGAATAAAAATTTTAGTCCAACTAAAATACTACTTCTCATAAATTCCTTTGCGCAGCAGGAATGTCATCAAGCGAGTCTCTGGATCATTCTAAAAGAAATTCTCCATGGCAGTGTAGAATAACTAGACTGGTGGGGTAGTTTTCATTGAAACCACTTGTGGGTGCTCTTTACAAGCACAAAATCTCAAATCTGTTCCCTTGTTTTCCTAATCCAGATGGCTTTTTCTAGTATGACCCATGGCCAGTCAGATTTACCATGTTAGGAACAAATATTAATGTTACACAGAATCCTAGGAAGCAATCTTAATAGCAAAGCTAAAATTTGTTTATGGGGTAAATACTTTGTCATGTTGTATTTGTATTTTTATTGTGGAGACAGCTTTTGCATGCACATTTAGTGTTTCAGGGAAATCATTTTATTATCATTGCACATTCTTTCCTATAATGCTTAGCCTATTCAATGGTCCTAGAGTTGGCATAGGTGGTATGAAACTTTACATGGCATTACTTTAGCATAGGCAAAGACATGCATGAGAAAACTGGGGAATTGTTTGGCATTTCATCCTCCCCCCATGCAGTGAGCTCCCCAGTTTTGTTTGCCAATTTCTGCCTTGCTCAGTTGGATGAGGAAATGCAGTTGTGAGGGAGGGCAGTTTAGGAAGGGAGGGTGGGAATGTGGGAACTAGAGAGAGAATGATTTAGGGAGGCTCGAAGAAAGGGAAGCTCTACAAAATGCCCTTTAATTTGGATGCTTTTTAGGATGGTACAAATGTTGGTAACTATGCTGAAGATACTCGCTACCCCAAGCATCAGGCACCCTCTGTTTTAATCTTCAGTCACAGCAGTATCTCCCGCAAGGATTTCTCTACAGGTGCCTTGGCAATGCCTTCGCTTTAAGGAGACAAAATATTCTGCTCCTTGTTTTGCTGTTATCCTTGGGACATGTGGGAGCAGCTTGAAGTTCAAACAGACCCCTCTCACTCATGCCAAGAACCGGAACATTAAGGAATTTGCCTTCACTGCTGACTGCAGGGTTGCACAGACCTGTTTTTGACAGTAGGAGAAGACCAAAGACTCCTTAATCTGTGGCTCTATTTATCCCTCCAATGCGCAGGTTTGTTTTTTCATAGCGAGTTTCCCCCCCATAATCCCCTGCAAGGTAAAAGTTTCAGTGAGGTCATGCTGGTGCTTGTTTGAAGTTTTTCTCCCCCCCTAACTCTGTCTCCGTCTCTCACAAGTCAAAGGTGAGGGATTATTCTTGCTTTTGGAATGTGGCCTGGAGGTGAAAGACTCAAGAGTGTGGCAGTGTTTGAGAGAGAGCACTTAAGTTGCCGAGAACAAGCTTGTGGAGGTGTGTCCGTAATATGAAATGTGATTTCTATAGGAAAGATCATATCTCCTCACCAAGTCCAAGGTGGTAAAACTCTATACGAAGTTGTTGTTTGCCAGAATGGGACTCCAGGAGGAGCTGCAGACTCGTACGCCTTCAGGAGGGGCTGAGAGGAGGGTAGAAGCTGAGCTGGGAGTTGTTAAGAACAACGTGGGAGAGGACGACAACGAAAGACAAGAGGCGGATCAGAGGGAGGAACGTCGAGAGAGCCCAGGGCAGAGGAGGAGTGCAGCTGGAAAGCTCAATAGGTGGTTTTACCTGAGCAGCACAGGGAATGGGGGATGGAGGAAAGGGGAAGTACAAGGAATGAGGACGGACCGGTTACCTTCTTTCTTCCAGGACAGCTGTGTTCAACAAGCCTCTGCGGAAGACTTCGATTTGGCTGTGGAAAAGAAAGCTTGGACCAAAGAAGTCTCTGCTGATGTTTGCCACATTCCCATTAAGGAACTTAGTTTTAATGCTATATCTGTGGAGAATGCATCAGAAACTCATGTGGCGGTCTTACGAAGGCCTGCACATGGCCTTCGGCTCCTGGGCAGCAGAAGAGTAGTGAGCATGTTTGTCTTCCCAGATGACAAAAGGGGACTCGAAACCACAACAACCATCAACCAAGACAGCTCTACAAGACCCCGCAGTGTTTGCATGTTGGCAGCTACAAACTACAGTAACGTTCTTCTGCCTTCCTCTACCCCCAATGAGCAAGGTTGCCCAGATGTGGTCCAGCGGTGTCAGACAAGACGTGCCGAGCTGCGTGCCATAGACGGTCTAAAACCAGACATGCCGCCGTCGGTCAGCCTACTTCCTCATAGACTAGAAGAACCACCAATCTGTCGGACTTCTAAAAGCAGAAGCAAGCCACGGCCTGTTAGCATGACTGTGCTTGAGCTTAATAAAGAGCAAACTGGATCCCGGGGTGAGCTCGCAAGCCACACTTCTACTGGCACCGGTAGTTTGCCTCGTCCAGGCTTCCGATGGAGATGGTTTGGTCGACAGGCAGCAGGCAAGGAAGTCGTAGTGACACAAACTTCAACAAGGCTAAAGGAACCCAACAAGGGGGAAGGACAAAAGAGAACTTTCGGATCACTGCGGAGGAGTTTGAGTCTCAGGATGAGGCGGAATCGTAATCAACTTGAGCAGGATGACCGAACTGAATGGAGACGCACTGCAAGTATCGGAGAAAAATCAATGCAAACCACTCGTCCGTTCTCCTACCTTACTGGCAGGACGTTAACGCCAGCTTGCGAGCAAGACGAGGACCAAGGGGCCACACAGTACATACAGTACCAAACTCGTGGCAAGGTAGCAGTTTTGGAGATCCCTCACCGTCCTGCCAAACTAACCAAGCCCACCAAACAATTGCAACCAGAGACTAGTTTTTGGCAGCTGATTGCTAATCGTTTTAAGAGGAAGGACCCGTTGTCCAGCAACAAATCTGAGCTGTGCACTGAAAGCCAAACAGTTGGCAGTCATCCCCCGGCGAGAAATAAAAAGCCTGATTCTGTTGCTATAGAGACTCTAGCTGGCAGTGGTTTCCGCAAAGGTCAAGGTAAGTAGTGTAAAATGCATAATTTCATTCCACATCCCAGTCTGTGTAGGAAAATGCTTTTTGTCTGAAGAGGACAGACTCTGAGTGCCTGGATGTAGCCTGAGAGAGCAGGGCAAATTGATTAAATATTAAAATGATATTGAAGGTCTGGCTTGAGCAGCACCAACAGGCATAGTAAGAGGTTAAATGCATTATTCACTCAGAGGGCTTTGGCTCTGTTGTGTGTGTGTGTGTGTGTGTGTGTGTGTGCTTGAGCTGTTAATTGGCTCCAAGAGGAGTTTTCTTCTAGTGTATGTCTGCACTGCAATTGAATTAGGAAGCAAAAAAAGCATCCATCAAATCTTGTTTAATCATTAACGCTTTCAAGGTAATCAAATAGACTGCAGGAATAAGTCAAGGATGGATGATGTGGACGAATAAAGAAAGGGAATAATTTAATGACGCTGTCAGATCCCTCCTAAGCACTACTCTGGAATTCTCTTCCTTTTGGGAAATGTAATACGGAATGATCACGTTCTTTTTTTTGTGGTTTGTTTTTGCTTTAAAAGCTCTGAAGGTTAAATCATAACCCAGCATGTAGACAACAGTCCTCATGATATTTTAAACATGTTTTCATTCCGTGTCTGTTCGTTCTTTTGCCTGCAGCTCATGCACCGTCTCAAAGGTAGTGAAAACAAATAGTGTAGTTGCAGAGCTTTACGCTGTGATTTTTAAGAGGGATTAGGTTACTGAGAGTGCGACAAGATGATGTATACAGGCCTAGGCTCTTAACCTTATGTCACCTCAGCTCATTTGTAATCCTTATTTAGATGATTTGAAAATTGATTAGTTTTGCCTGTGGCATTTTCATCAGAAGTATTTGTGCAGCATTGCATAAGGTAAACAGAAATTACTTTTGCCTTTTGTCTTCAATCTGTGAAGTCTGGCTTACATTTGCAGTGTGAAATCTTTAGCCTTTACAGCTTCTGGGTTGCAATATATAATTTGAGTGAAGCGTCTGCATACACAAGATGACGGAGATGCTAGCACATCTGTTGAAATAGAGCTGCCCTTATGTTTGATTTATGAGAACATGTTTCAGGATGGAAGATGATGTTATTGGGAGCACACCTTGAGATGTTTTGAGCATTTATTACGTAGTTAAAACAGTTAGGGCGTTGTTGACAGGCTTAAAGTGTCATAAAACCCCCTCATTTCAGCACAAATTTCACCAGAATGTTAAAAAATAAAGGAATGGAAAGCTGGATAGAAGAGAGAAAGATACAGCAGATTTAATTAATTGTAATGGAGGTAACATTTATCAAAATGCATTAACAAAATGCACAAAAATATTATTTTTCTGTCTAGCTGTCTGCGTAGACACACACACACACACACACACACACACGCACACACACACACAATTATATAATGTTTTGAGACTTTTATTCAGCTTTGTTGATTCATCAATTTAATTGGACTCATCTAATAACATACTCATTAAAGATGGATGGAACCAGTGACACTGAGTTTATGACAATTCAAGGTTTTTATTTAAATTGTGCATCTATATATCATCATCTTAATATAGGAAGAGCTTTCAATCCAATGCCCTTAATTTGCATTTATTATTAAGATGCAGAGACTAATTTTGCAATGAACAAGCTCATTTATTGTCTTGACCAATTCGTTTGTCTAAATTCTGTCCTTTTTAGCATTGTAACCATTTGCTTTCACTTGGAAGACTAGGTCAGCCTCAGAGGCATCAGGGTTGGGCATGCTAATTAGGTTTTTTTTAAAAGATATGATTGTTCTAATGTTTTTGTTTTATTTTCTATGTTAGATTTATTTTATCTTATATGTATTTGGACAGAAAGAGCGACGCGGCCCTTTAATTGGCCATCATCCAATCAGTGGACTTGCATTTATCGAAACAATACTCACATTACCTTCCTAAGTATATCTGGGAAAGATTGCCTTAGCACAACAAGCTCTCACAAACGACTTACAGGGCTTGTTTTTAGGCAGCACTATTAGTCACTCCTCAAATGGAGATAACAAATTAAGGGCCGTTTACACCCTTGGCATCTACTTGAGTTTATGTTCATTGGTTACTAAGGAAACTATCCTTTCCAAACTCCCCGAATGACCTTTCATTGCAAAAGTTGACTTACAGCCGGAATGTAGGTGTGTTTACTGAACTTGAGAGCTTTTTGGACCAAAGCTTAGGTGAGCAGATTACGTGTACCTGTCGCTACATGCCCTGGTTGTTTGACAAGCAGGTCGTTCCTGGGTCTTGACTGTTTTCTGTAGCTGTGAGTTCTGTGTATGCAGGTGAGGGAAGGTAAAGCCTTCCAGGCTTAAAATACAAAGTGCCAGACTCTCCTTACAGGTCATCTCAGCTAGAATTCGGATGACTTTTAGGCCTTCGGGTCGTGAAGGCTGGGTTTCAATAGCAGGTTAGAAAAATGGTGTGAGGTCACTTCAGATGGTGCAGAGCTAGAAAATTGCATCACAGGTAGCTTGAGAGATATGTTATAAAGGTACAAAGGGTTCCCTTTCTCTTTTAAATGTGCAAAAGAAATGGACGACTACACCAACATCTTAGGACATTCATTCTAACCACTAATTAACTAAAAGGCTCTACATTTTCCAAAAGAGGCTTTAAAAAGCCTATTGATTTGCATGCATCTCTGTTCCTCTAGGCTTGAAATAGCATTAAGAGCAATTTCTAAATGTTCTCCCATGCGATTGTGATGACCTTGCCCTCTTAAAACTCTGAGTCATATTTTCTTTAGCTAGATATCACTTAAGTTCGCTTTGGCTCCCATATGACACGAAAAGCGCTTCGCTTGCAGTTCACCCTTCAGAAGGAAAAGCGTCGAATTGAAATTCTGAAGTGCAACATCAGTTTGATGCCTTTTTATCTCAATGGGGTTTAATTTTACTGACAAATTCACATCTGTCGCTCTAAAATACCGCAATATTTACCTGATACCTACCTGCCTCAGTGAGTTTAGATCACGTGCGGTGCATCTGAAGTCTAATTACTTTTGATTTGTTTTGACTTGTGGTACCTCAACATCTTTGGGGAAAAATGGCAAGATGCTGTCCTGTGGGATTGTGGGGAGTGGTTGTCATGTTCAGATGTGTTTGCAATGCATGTTGGCGTAGGTCCACTTTTCCTTGCATCCGTGTGTGAGAGCGAGGATGGAAGTTGAAAACGCCTGGTTTCATCAGGGCACGTTGCTGAGCCCAGCAGGAAGAATCTCATCTGAGTCACTTCAGCAGTTTGTTGAGTGCGAAGGGAGGGTGTGACATCAAGTTTAAATGAAGGACGGAAGGAAACACCTCCTGACTTGCCGTGCGTTACGCTTAGCACACCATGAGACTCCTTTTGTTAGCATGCATAGAGTTTTTTTCACTCTCAAATGGGTCCCTTTCTTTGTGTATTTTTCTCACTGTCCCCTGAATGTACAAAGAGTTTTTTTTTCTTCTGTTCCTCAGATGCTTTGAATAGAAATTTTGATTAGATTGGACATGAGCAGCGGAGTGAAAAATGAACTATACAATGCAGTGCCACAAACCTCTGTGGCGCTTTAAACAGGGCCGCCCATGTGCCCGCTGTGATGATGTAATCACTGCACAACAGATAGTGTTTGTGGCACAGAAATGGGCAGGATTTCGCTGGGCCAATGAGGCTTGTGTTTTCGCTGTTGTCAGTTCATGTAGCCAATATGACAAACATGATTATTAGTAGCAACTAAGCCTCTGATCTTCTGCATGAGGGGATGACATACTTTTAATTTACAGTTGGTGCTCTTTTTAAAGGCTTTGTGTTATGGAGGACCAGGAGTGACAATTTATTAAGTGGTACTCCACTTATCAATGTATGCATTCAAAGAATAAAAAAACACATTTTATAACACTCTTTTTTAAATATATAATCTAAACATAGTTGAAACTAAATGTATTTGTCACGCTAAGGTAAGAAAAATAATTCAATCTGGGTTTTTTTGTTGTTGTTGTTGTTGATGAATTGATGAATTCATCAATCATTCCGGGTTGATGGACATATTGATGTGTATATAAGCTGTCGGCCCAGTTTATTGAGTGAAATGAATGATATAATCACTTACTAAAGTTTTCTATCCGTTTCTTTCCAGATTCCTTCGTCAACAGTCAGGAATGGACATTGAGTCGATCAGTACCAGAGCTCAAAGTGGTGAGTGATCTTCCCAACCTTTACTTTGTCATTTTATCTCTTAACATTATGCGGAACAGTAAATCCTGACATGTCGACCACTGAATTTATTCAGCAAGCAGAGAGAGACAGACTGCTGTGTGTCACTCTCTGTAATGATATTTCTGCTTGAGACAGTCTGGAGTGTCACTTATTCTGCTGACGTTCCCTCAGAATAGCCACCAGTGAGAAAATTCACTGATACTTCATACTTAGTCAAAATATGACTCAGTGTATGATTATTAGTATTATTTTTTTTACACTTTATCAAGGGTGGAAAAGAGTACTGTAAATATATATTCAAGAAAAAGAACCATTACTTTCCAAAAAATGTATTCTGAGTAGACTAAAAAGTACTTGAGTAAGAGTAAAAGAGTAGCTTATTTAAATACTCATGTGTCGTGAGTAGTGAGTACTGAGCTGCGGATTCTATCTCCCTTATAATAAACACTGTACACTGCATTAAAGACACTGAAAATGCAGAAAACACTGTACATACTGTAATTCACATTTCCTTTTGCTGTTTGTCAGAAAGAATGTAGAATATCCATGCCCTCCAACATGTTTTCATTTTGACTGCCAACTTTTTATCAGTGATAAAATGCATCTACTTCCAAAACAATAGGGAAAGGCTATTACAGAGATTTAATATATTAAATTGTATTTAACGTATAATTAATAAAACATTTTGAATGAGTCTCTTTAACTGATACATCACAACTCTTTAATATGATTTGTCTGTTATTATGCACGTCAATATTCAACTTAAATGCGCAATTAGCCAACATGGAATATTTTTATTATTTTATATTAAATGACAAATGCAGTGTTCTTGATGTCATCCACAACTAACTGGAGCTAATAATGTTGATTCACTCGCTAAATGAAGGCGGATTTTATGAACTGGATGAAAAAATAAATAAAGGAGCTGTAGTTTTTATTACATCATATCACACGCTGACAGAGATGCTGTATAACACCATGGGGCATCAATAAGGTGCATACTGAATTTGTAAAGAGACTCAATCGCTTTATATGATTAACATATTTAATTTAGGCTTTTATTCACTTATAAACATTGATCAGCAAACATAATCATCTTACAGATCACATCACTTAAAATATACTCTAGTAAAAGTACACCATTTTTAATTACGGTAACGTGTAACATGAGCATTTGTAATGTGTTACTTCACACCGCCTCACTGGATCATTTTAATGTTACAAAAATAAACATACAGCTACTCAAATCACAGTTTTAGTATCAGTGAACCTCATGGAAAAATTGTCCAATTCAATGATCATATTTATCCAATTTAAACAAAAAACACACGGCTGCTTATGAGGCAACACGCTGAAATCATATGCTCATAAAGTTTTTACATCCAATATTCTCCTAATGAAGTTTCTATCATCCTCCTCTTTGTTCTCGCTGACTGCAGTGGCCACTTGGGTAACGAGCTGCTTTATTATGAGGAAGATTGTTACTGTCTGAACCTTGTTAACAACACACACCACCCTCTGATGAACCAAAACGGTGTTCAATATGAGCCTCGTGTGTTTAAATGAATGGAGAGGAGGATGTTTGTTGTGTTTTTTTTCGTGTGTGTGAAAAGAAAGGACATCTTCTTTTCTCTTCTTCTGGTTTTCCATTTCCATGAGGAAAGCAGTATTTGGTCCCCTATTGAAGGTCAAGTTGGTTCTGGCGATGCTCGATATGTGGCGACCTTGTTGTCAACGGCCTATACATGCGTGGCCTGGTGGCCAATCTTCACTGATTTTTACATGCTATCAGCAGAGTGTGAAGGTTGAATTAGCAGAGCAATAGCACAGCTGCACATAAAATATTGCAATCAACAACATAATGGGAGACATATGAGAGTTCAAAAGAGGACAAATAGTTGGTGCGCATCTCGCTGGCTCATCTGTGACCAGGACCGTAAGTCTTTGTGGTGTTATCCAGGGTAATGTCGGCATGCCACCACGAAGGACGAACCACTTCCAATAGGAATAACTGTCGACGCAAGCTGTTTGGAAGGGATGTCCAGGTACTAACCCGGATTGTATCCCAAAAAAAAAAAAAAAACACAGCTGCCAAAATTACAGCAGAATTAAATGCAGACTTCGACTCTCCTGTTGTGCAAGCATGTATTGTTCTCTGATGAGTCAACCTTCACTGTCCTTCCCACATCCGTGAGAGTTACGGTGCGGAGAAGCCCCAAAGAGGCTTAACACCCAGAGTGAAGCACAGGGGTGGATCAGTTATGGTTTGGGCTGCAGTATCATGGCGTTCCCTACTGGGCTTGATGGACTTGATACACTGATGCACTGCCAAGAACTACCCAACCATTTTAGAGGACCATGTGCACCCAATGGTTCAAACATTGTACCCTGAAGGGGGTGCCGTGTATCAACAACATGATAATGCTCCAATACACACAGCAAGACTTGAGACAGAATGGTTTGATGAACATCTCCCATGGCCTGCACAGTAACCAGATCTAAATATTATTGAAACACTTTGGGGTGTTTTTGAGGAGCTAGCCAGAAAAGGTTTTCCTCCACCAGCATCATAAAAGTGATCTGGCCACTGTTCTGGAAGAGGAATTGCTCAAAATCCCTCTAGACATTGTGCAGGACTTGTAATTTCCATGCTGACAAATTGATGCTGTATCGGCTGCAAAAGGAGGCCCTACACCATACACGAAGAAAAAATTTGATGACTAACTTGTAAGACTATAGTCTAATCAGTTTATGCAACCGGCCACTGATCTTTCTGCAGAATTCTGTGAGAAGAAAGGGGTTTTACAGTCAAAGACCTAGAATCAGATATGATGAATGAAGATCCGGAGTCAGAATTATAATAAATTAAAGAAAAGTTTTACTGAAGATAGTTTGCAGTTTCATCAGCAGAAGTCAGCTTCAAGACTCACATGGAGTTCACAGCACAAAGATCACAGCAGTTATACCCTACACCACACACACACAGCAGTTATACCCTACACCACACACACACAGCAGTTATACCCTACCTACACCAAGGTCTAAGCTACGTCCTTGCTTCAGGTTGCAGTTTTGGATTGGCTTAGAAATAGATAAACGTAGTAATTTTCCACACATATACAGATAGACGGAAGCATATCTCCATCGATTATGCAGCTGACACTCGGACCCTGAAGTTAGGCACGTCGTGACCTTCCAGTTCTCAGATTTGGGTTTCTGTCCAGAACAACATTTCAGTCAATCTCCAATAATGCCAGTGGTTCCTTAACCTGCAACCAAGAAGACTAACACACACACACCGACACACAGCTTTTCCCAGGTTGGATTTGGCCAGGCTCTAACTATAAACAGGAGAGTCCTCTCAAAACATCAAAGATAATGCGTTTTTTCTCTCAATAGAGCTACACTTTAGTCTAACTGGAAAGTAAGGCTTCAACAAAGAAATGGTCCCTTAAACTATTGGCTTCAATGACCCCTATACTGTATGTTTGAAGGTTGAGTCCCTATTTCATTTCTGGAAGCCGGGCTGAATAAGCAAGCACTGTTACTGCATTCAGATATCAAATACAGACATTAAAGAATACATGAAAAGAACATTTCAGTAATCACACTGGTAACTTCTATTACAAAGTAAAATCTTCTCAAGAGAAGTCATTCAACTCATTTGATATTTAGAAGGAAAAATATTGATTAATACCTTGATTATAATCACTCATTACATATACATTCAGTAGATTCCATGCAGGCTTTGTTATCAGTATACGCTCTCTTTATCAGCGCTCACTTCGTCAATTAATTTCAATATTTGTTTTAGGAAGTTCTTCATCTCCAGTGTTTGAGGAGAAAGACAGGTGTATCTGTCCTCGTGTTTGTAAAGCTGTCCATCTCCAGCTGGTAGGGAATTATTATCCATTGGTGCAGGAACATCCGTCCTCCCGTGGACTGACAGGCGGAACAGTTGCGTCAAGTGCGAGGAAACTCCTGAAAGTTGCTTTCTCCATGGTTGAGGGTTTTTTGATGACAGAAGGAATCTCGACTCGTTTGAGGGAAGTCCTGGATGCAGAACGGATGTTCTCCATCTGTTGGTAGTGAATAGTTATTGGAACTGATTATTGTCTTTTAGGCCTCATGAACGAAGGGGATGGTGTCTTTCATTCTCAGAAGTACAGTTCATCAGTGATACCTTCATATGAAAAAAATGACTTACAGCGAGTTTTATTAGTTATTTAATATCCTGAAATATATCTCACTGATTATCTTCCAGCCGATTTATTTGTTTGCTATTCTGTTTTGTCTCTGCATTATGCACCCAAACACTGTCGTCATATGCGTGTCTGTTTTTCTCCATGCAGGGCATCGTGGGAAACCTGTCCAGTGGGAAGTCAGCATTAGTTCACCGGTATCTGACAGGAACATATGTCCAGGAGGAGTCGCCTGAGGGTGAGTGAGCAGCGGGGAGGACCGAATACTGTGTGTTTGTCAGGGCCAGCCATCCAACAAGACCTCCTGCCGCGGAGCAGACTTTTCTGGCCATGAATTTGTTTCGTCTCATATGGTCATCTGTGGGCTGCATTTGTTTACTCATTTTTATAAGAACTAGGGCTGTCGATTTAAAATAATTCATTGAATTAATGACTTATGGGGGAAAATAATGCGTTCAAATTATTAACGCGTTATGCCCAAGACCTACGTAGGTCATCTTACATTTCAAACAGTTGATTGAAGACGAACATGTGATGTAGTCTATAGAATACAGTTAGAATGCCCCCAAAATTCAAGATATCAGGGCAAAAAATGCTCCTCTAGGAGTTTTTCGTCTCATGATATAGTTAAAGGAATAGTTTACTTAAAAATGAAAATTCTGTCAACTCACCCTCAAGTTGTGTCAAACCTAGATGAATTTCTTTCTTCTGCTGAACACAAAGGAATATTTTAAACTGTATTCACTAACTCCTGAATGGAAGTCAATGGGGTCCATTAACTGTTTGGTTACCGACATTCTTCAAAATATCTTCTTTTTCATTTTTTTGTGAACTATTGCTTTAAGCAATATCACACGAGTGCTGTTTTTGTCCCACGAGTGCAAATGTGATATTGATTTTATACAACAGTTCAATAAATAAGAAGTTAATATTGTGTCATATTTTAGACACAATATTGCCTGTTTTTGCTCAATTTTTTAGCAAAATTTTAAATAATACCTGTAAAGCCAGAGCAGAGAGTCTGAACAAATGAATCGGGTGAACCAATGATTCAATGACCCATTCATAAAGAGAGCCATTTATTTAATTCCTGAATGAATCAGCCGTTCGACGAAACGAATGAATGAATGAATGACTTAAGACATTTGCTGCCACCTACTGGTGTTTTACTTTCTTATTTAGAGTATCATTCATTAAAAAAAATGGCATATTCCATATTGATAAAAAACTCATTAAAGGTATACTAAAAGCTAAAAATTTGCAATGTAACTATTGAAAAACACTGTTTATGTAAATAAATTTTGCAGGAATTCCATCTGTACTGCATAAACAATAGTTCCGCTGCTAAAAGGATGATTTAGATAACTTTAAGACTCCTATAACACAGATTTTTCTATTTAAGAATTAAGCGCTTTAGCCAAAATACTAGCAGCACATTGCAAGTGCATTACTGCAAATTAAGTTTTTACTTAAGAGTTGAACCCGGAACATGCCTCAAAACAGGCTTAACGTTCAGTATTCTGGCCCAGTGGGTTTTGTTGGAAGCCTGTATGCACATTGTTTTCCACTTGTAAAAAAAAAGACACTCAGGAGCCTGTTGGGACTTGTTTCGAATGCAGCTTTCACATTTCCGTCTCATTCAGTCAAATTCTCTGCGTCTCTCTGACCAGACTGTGGCGTTAATGTGGAATAATGCTCATGTCTAATGCAGTGAGAAAAATGAAAATCAATGAGTCGGTGTGGGATTGTGAGATTGGTGTTAACACACACCTGAGTAGTTAACTTAAACTAATACATATTTGTTGTTCTATAATAGAAACCGAATATCAGTCTTTCTCTGATATATAACTCGCATCAAGGCAGAACAGAAGCTCTGGCAGGAGTTAAAATTATTGTTCATATTGATTTATTAAAATGAACATCTGTCATGTTCTGTAATAAAGCCTTGTTCTCTGACTGCCCTTAGAAAAAAGTTTGTGATGGCATCCAGTGGTAAAACAATGTTTTTTATAAAAGATGCACTACTGTTCAAAGGTTTGGGGTTGATAGAATTCACCAAGGCTGCATTTATTGGATCAAAAATACAGTAAAAACAGCAATATTGTGAAATATTATTACAATTTAAAATATGTTTATATATATCCTAAAATGTAATTTATTCCTGTGATCAAAGCTGTCATTTTTTATCTATTTAATGCATCCTTACTGAATAAAAGTATTAATTTCTTGAAAAAAAAAGAACAAACTGACCAAACTTTTGAACGTTTAGTGTATATAAACATACCAAAACACATGGTACTACCTTGTGTTTTGCGTCATATACCAGTATCAAAGCACCTTGGTATTTACCACCTGATACCACTACTTTACCATGGTACATTTTTCATAAAGGGACTAAATGATCACTATATAAAATAGTATTTCAGTGGAGCTACCTCAAAGAATACCATGATTTTACTTCAGACAATGTCCAAAAAAGCCACAGTTTGTCCAAAGATTATGTAAGCGAAGCTTTCCTGCGTTGTCTGACATTTGTATTGTTGTTTTACACTTGCACAAATATTTGTCAGAAGAGCAGTTGCGTGATTTAATTTCATACTGCATGAATCGTTTGCAGACGCTCTCGGCTTTATTAAGCGACGCTTGATTGAAAATGTCCCTAATTTCTTTTTAATCTTAATTTGTCATCTGCCATTCGCTCCTGCACAGACGAAGCTGTGAGTTTCCAAGCCGATGCTCCGCCTCTGTGGTTGCTCAGGTGTTGCCATGGCAACAGAGGGTCAGGCCACCAGAGCGTGTCATCAATCCTCAGCGTTTACTTTTGAGTGACGGGGAGGGATTAAATGTGTATGCCCTCATGGCACCAGCTGCCCCTCTGAAATCCAAATTATAACGACAGATTCCTGAAGACTGGAGTTTCAGCGTCGCCCCAAAAGCTGTGTCAGGCTAAAGACAAAACTACAATGAGAAACCATCTATTTAGATGTTTATACGGCTTTCTGCCAAAGTCTGAATGAGCAGGAAACTTTGCTGCAGGGATTTTTGTTCTGTCATATGATGACGTGTTCAGGCGTGCCCTTTTCTTTTCAACAACTTCAAAATCTTCAGTGAATGTGCTGGAAAAACTGAACTACTTTCAATTACATTTTTTAGTGGCGCTTCTTAATTTAAGCATTGCTACTCATTTTTTAGGGTTGTAGATTTGAGCAAACGAATTGATTCCTCGAGTCTTTTCTAAGTGACTGTGATTTTTCAGATCTGTTTTGCATGCAAGAATGACTTGCATTTTCCTCCAGTAGATGTAAATAATTATTTCTGCATATTTATTATGCTTGCAATTTCATCTGGTGGATTAATATTGACCAGCATGAACATTTTGTTCTCCTTTAAGAAGGAAAATTATGCTGTACCTTTTTGCTTTTAGGCTCAAGGGAAGCATTTATGGAATAAAAATAGCTAGGACAGACTCTCAGGACACAGATGAACTAATTAAGTGGAGTGTTCTTGGCTTAATGGATCTATGGATGATATCTCTCAGTCGATGTGAGGTCACTGTTGGAATCTCGACGTAGTGTCATGTTGTGTTTGGTTCTGCTGTTATTGCCGTCCCTCACCGCTCCGCCGGGCTGTACTTCTGTGCCCTCGCTGTACCTCTTAATGCCAATTTAGCCAAGGGGTCACTGAACTTGAAAGTAATGATTGGCCATGTGGCACGAACTTTAGCGGGTTTCAGTCATACACTGTGGAACAAGCATTCAGTCATTATATTTAGTTCTCAGAAGTGACAAAGCTCCATCATGCATTTCCCAGAAGGAAGCAGAGGTAAAGTAAGCCTGCGATAGATTGTCAGAGTGAAGTCATGCACTGAATGAACTGAATACTGCCTACTTTTTATAGTGAAATGGTGTGCATTGTGCTAGATTTTTGTCACATGTTCTCGTCACGTTGCTTGTGAAGGCTGTCCAGCTGTAAGATGAAATAATGGATCAAAAACAAGTGTTAGAATTGTCACTTCCTGTTTATTCATCAGGCTGTAAATGGAAAGTCAAGTTCATTGCATTGTTCATTTCATTGCATTATGTACAATATAGCCCCCTAGTTTAATCTCTTTTGTTGTTTCTTGCTTTAATAATAATTGTATAATTGAGAATTTTTATTTTAAATGTTTGTGTATTTAATATATATAAAATTATATGATTAACTGATTAAATGTCTGTTTTATATATATATATATATATATATATAGCCTATATATAATGTGTTTTTCATTGAAAATTGTGTTTTCATTTATTTATTATTATAAAATATTTTATTATTTCGTATGTTTATGTCGAATAGTTTGTCGCTGTAATTGCTTCGTTTATTTATCAGGCTGTATATACTAATTAGTATTTTAAAAAAATTTGTATTCATTTATTATATTAATTTATTATTTAAATGGATATATTTGATATTCTTTATAAAATAGTGTTTACATTTATTTATTATTATTATTTATATTGTTATTTAGTATATTTATTATGTCAAATAATTTGTTCATAATTAATTTATGTAAATATAATTATGATTTCTATTATATTCATTTATTATTTCAATATTATATATGATGTTAATTTTTTGTTTAATGTTTAATGTTTTCATTTTATAATTTAGATATTTAAAATATATTTTATATTATATATTTACTATAGTTTTTTAATATTTTCACTCTCTTAACTAGCACTGGTACATTTCTGTACCATTCAGCGGCTGCTTATTGAAATCTCCTAGCAGTTCAATCATAATCATTGAAGAAATCACCCTTCCTCTTTTGTCCCCCTA
Organism: Rutilus rutilus; assembly: GCF_951802725.1. Taxonomy (NCBI): domain Eukaryota; kingdom Metazoa; phylum Chordata; class Actinopteri; order Cypriniformes; family Leuciscidae; genus Rutilus; species Rutilus rutilus. The sequence continues at coordinate 6,746,405 of NC_140228.1, forward strand.
GAAGATGACCATAAGGCACGATTCAGTCGGCTCCACAAACTTTCCAAAAAAAAAAAATGCTATGTAATTTAGGGGGATCTCAGTAGCATCAAAGTTCCCTCAGCTTTCAGCACCTGCGGCTGTGAGGAAAACAACTTCTGTAGAGGAGAGAATAAATGAAGGGTGAAAAATCTGAGTCTCAGACTCTCATTTCACTGCTGGTGTCGAAATCACTCAGATCTTCGGATAAGGCTTGCCTAATTTCATTTGTTGGCTGATATTTCTTTTCAATCAGTTGCTCTACTCGTTGTTAACAGAGATTCCCATGTTTCTGTGTGCTGTATAATGAAGCAGGAGCGATGGGCGGCCCTCTGGTGGCTGTAATCGTTAGTCATGTTTAGACATGCACACACATACATCCATCCCAAACACTCATTTGCACGCTCACTAACTCATCCGCTCTTTCTCCATCCCTTGTCCAACACTTCACAACACTGCCAGAAGGTATACGTAAATTGAAAATTGAAAATGTCTCTCTGTTCAGATTGACGGGACTGGAGGGTGTTCCTCAGGGGTGTATCTTCAGTCCCTTAATCTTGATGCCGTCGACGTCAACAGCACACCTCCTGTTGATAAATGAGCTTCACAGAGGACCGTGTTATATGGAAACAGTGTAATTAATGTTATTCTGTGTTTTTGCAGGAGGGAGGTTTAAAAAGGAGATCGTGGTGGATGGACAAAGTTATCTCTTGCTGATCAGGGATGAAGGCGGCCCCCCAGAACTGCAGGTAAGCCACAAGCTAAACTGTGAAAGCGGTGCAATTTTAGCATTGTTTACATACAATTATAATATTTTGGATTAGCTTTTGGATTTATATGTTCAGTTTTCATTTTAATTTAGTTTTAGTATTAGTTCTTCAACTCAAACCCATTTAATTTAGTTGCCAAGGTCACATTTCTAATTTTAGCTTACAAATATACCTAATTTTAAGTTTTTAAAGTTTTTAATCTAATATTTAGTTATTATTTCAGCTTTATTTCAATTAACTAAAATGATTTTAATAGCTTTGATTTTAGTTAACAATAACACGTCCAATTGTTCCTTTATTTATGAATTTTTTTTTTTTTAATGAATGTTCATTCTGCTCAATTGCATAAAAAACTGTTCATAGAACAAATGATATACTGTAATGTGGCTATTGAAGTCCAAAAAGCACCATAAATGTTGTCATTATGATTTGTATCTAGAGAAGGTCCAATTTTAATATTAAAATACTATAATTGTTCATATCATGGTGGATTAAATTTTGAGCGTTAGATGGCGGCAAAGGTAAACTAAATATAAAAATAGGGGAAATGAACATAAAAACTTTGCTTTTACTGTATGGAAAAGAGTAGCGTGAACATTTTGGATGAACTGTTCCTTTAAGGACGTTTTCTGGTCATGTACGGACATCTAATTGTAGTTTGTGTGGATAAAAACTGTTTACATATTTCCTTGTAAAGTACTAGTAATACCCCAAACACCTTAATTATCTTGTTCAATTTGCAGCTCCTGGGCTGCATGCTGACGCGGCGCTACAATAATTGATGATATCTGAGAAAGTGAGATTTTTCACAAGTTGAGAAAAGCAGAAATCTGTCCAAATAGCTGTTAAAATATTCCACAAATGTGTCACCCAGTCCCCATTCCCACAGCAGAGAGCGGGATGTGGGGCTGTGTCATTTCGAACGGCTGTATTTGCCTCGTGGGACCCATTTCATGGTGGCCCTATTTTCACATTTTTACTGCGGCTCAGTGTAATTATAGTCTGATGGTTCTCATGGCGAGCGGCGATGAGTACTCGCTTCCTGTGTTGTGGGAACGGGGATTTCGAGTGAAACTTTTTCTGCCAGTGTAGCTCCTAGTGGAATAGCGGTGATAATTATTCTCTGTTAGTCTGTGTTCCGTTTAGCTGGTTTTATGGTAATGCGTAATTGATTAGAATGCAAATTACCACAAGAATTTGTAATACGGCCCTTCAAATTTCAAGCAGACGTCAGTGAGTGTGTCTCAGGGCTCTGGAATAATTCGAGTTACTGGTCACGAAATTGATCCATGATTAGAATTATTCTCCTGCAGGTAATGGAAAACAAAAAGAGGAATGACATGCACGTAGGCTTCAGTAAACAACCGAAATTGCTTAAAGTTACTGAAATGTTTCTTCCTGCACTGCAAAATATAACTAGCATATACAAATGGTCAATCCGCTCAATAGCTATAATGATTGAGTTTGAGTTTATTCACAATACCACTTCAAACATTACAATAATACACTACAGTTGGGGGTACAGAATTGATTTGTATTATAAATTGGTACCAGAATTGGTACATACTTTATTCAGGATTCACTGATGAATATAAATATAAATCATTTGTATCACAGGTTCCAAAAATATATTAAGCAGCACAACTGTTTAAAATCAGCATATTAAAATGATTTCTGAAGGATCATGTGACACTGAAGACTGGAGTAATGATGCTGAAAATTCAGTTTTGATCACAGAAATTAATTATATTTTAAAGTATATTAAAATAGAAAATCATTATTTTAAATTGTAATAATATTTCACAAATTTAAAAAAAAATGTCTGTATTTTTGATCAAATAAATGCAGGCTTGATGAGCATACGAGACTTATTTCAAAATCATTCAAAAACTTTTGATCGGTACTATGTTTTTATATATCGCAAAAGCTTTTAGCCAAATTAAATGATTAAAGATGGATATTATTTTGTTTGCTTGTTTTCAGTTTGCTGCCTGGGTGGACGCGGTGGTGTTCGTCTTCAGCTTGGAGGATGAGATCAGCTTCCAGACGGTTTATAACTACTTCCTGCGTCTTTCCAGCTACAGGAACGCGGCAGAGGTTCCCATGGTTCTGGTGGGGACGCAGGGTGAGTCACGACACCGTCATTCTTCTACAGGATACACAAAATTTGATGTGCACTTGTTTTTATTAGATCTGCCATTAAAGTCTCGCACTTAGTCATAGTCTTGAAGATGACGAAATGGTACATTTGTCTTGTTTTAACAAAGCAGCAGGCTAGGAAGTCTCATCTGCAGTAAAATACTCTTCTTCTTTTTTTTACGCATTTGCCCATTACTTGTATGTAAATTGGATTTTGATGAGACACGTAATTAACAATGATGAGCGTTGCGATGCTGTACCGTCATTATGTTTGCTGAAGAGTTAGTTTAAAAGAATAGTACACACTAAAATGAATACTGTATGCTGCGTCTTCACTTAATGACATCATATGTCTTTTAGATGCCATCAGCGCTGCCAACCCCAGAGTGATAGATGACGCCCGAGCTCGGAAACTGTCCAACGACCTGAAACGCTCCACGTATTACGAAACTTGCTCCACTTATGGTCTTAACGTGGAGAGAGTCTTTCAAGATGGTGAGATGCCTGATGTGTCTCTGAACACACTTTCAGTGTTTATGCAGTGTTATGATTTGATCCTCAGGTGTGAGTTTATCATCCTGGTTCGCAGGTAATATTCCCAGGACCAGTGTTGAACTGGAGTCTAGTAGTTATTTTTCATGATGTCAAAAAGCCGAAATAAAGCAATAATTGAAAAGCAGTTAAAACAATCATTATATGTGATTGCCCAAGAGGGCCCACGTCACTCCTCTGTTAAAGGGTTAGTTCACCCAAAAATTAAAATTCTGTCAGTAATTACTCACCCTCATGTTGTTCCAACCGCGTAAGACCTTCGTTCATCTTCGGAACACAAATTAAGATATTTTTGATGAAATCTGAGCCATGTTTCACTCCTCCATAGGCTTCCAGTGTGACCGAAACTTGCTGGCCCAGAAAAGTTATTAAAGAGATCGTTAATATAGTCCAAGTGACTCCAGTGGCTCAATCTTAAGTATATCAAGCGACGAGAATACTTTTTGTGCGCAAAAACAAACAAAAATAACGACTTTATTCCACTATTCATTTCCTTCTCTCTCGACCTCTAGTTGGTTCGCGTAGTGTTTTTGCGCAGCGCGTCTGTGTTACACGTCACCACGTAGGCTCACTATTGGCCGACGCCGGTCATGTGTGTGTTGCGTGATGACGTGCAACACAGACGCGCAGCGCAAAAACACTACGAGGCCCAGAGAGAAGGAAATGAAAAGTGGAATAAAGTCGTTATTTTTGTTTGTTTTTGCGCACAAAAAGTATTCTCGTCGCATGATAACCTTAATGTAGTGCCACTGTAGTTACTTGGACTATTTTAACGATGTTTTAATAACTATTCTGGGCCGGTGAGTTTCGGTCACACTGGAAGCCTATGGAGGAGTCAAAATTCTGTCAGATTTCATAAAAAATATCTTAATTTGTGTTCCGAAGATGAACGAAAGACTTACATGGTTGGAACAACATGAGGGTGAGTAATTACTGACAGAATTTTCATTTTTGGGTGAACTATCCCTTTAATCTCTCTGCACTGGCTACCTCTCGCTGCTCGCATCAAGTTCAAGGCATTGACGCTTGCTTACAGATCTATCACAGGCTCAGCTCCCTCCTACTTTCACTCAATCCTACGAGCCTACATCCCTACCAGACGCCTACGATCGATCAACGAGCGACGTCTCGTGGTTCATCACAGAAAGCCACAAAATCACTTTCCAGAACATTCTCATTCACAGTTCCATGCTGGTGGAACACTCTCCCCACCCTCATCCGGAATGCAGAATCCCTGACAACATTAAAAAAAACAGCTGAAAACCCATCTCTTCCGTGAGCACTTAACTTCATAAAAAAATAAAAATAAAAAATAAAAAAATAAAAGCGTCTGCTAAATGACTAAATGTAATTGTAAATATCATCGTATCATCATAAAACAACAATACTGATCAGTCTCTATAAGTCTGGTGTTGATCATAATGCATTCATCTTTAAAGGTATGACCATGAATTGGTATTTATTATGACATTATTTGCTTATTGTATTATATAACACACACAGCAAGTGTTGTTGTGAGACATTCTGAATGCATTATCGTCCAGTGTCCTGCTTTTATCTTCTCATCTAACAAAGAACTGTGTTTTCCGGTTGTTTTCACGTCGGTAGCGTTTAGTGCATTTGCGAACAATCCTAAAAACCGGTTGGAATATCAGCGGTACTCTGAGTTCACTGATAGCGCTCTCTCTCTTCCGCCCACTGTCGTCATGTGGCATGAATGTATTGCTGAGTAAGCAACAGAAATCTGCCCACACATCTCTTTTGTGTCCCTCTAGCCGCCTGCTCGAGGTAGAGTGGTTTCACAACACCTATACCAGATACACATTACATAAGTATTTATCAAGCCGCCGCACGGTAATCTGGTGTAGCCGCTCCATATATCCGTATGAGAGTTCCTCCCGCGCGATAATTCCAGCAGCTTTATTGCTCCGCAGCGTCTCAGTTTCCTCCGCGCTCTCCAATATCATCGTTGTCAGGATGGATTTCTCTCGGCCCTGCGTTTATTGCCGGTGTGTTGACGGTTGCTGTTTTCTTCTGCGTGTAATTGCCTCCTCGGGCTGCATTTGAAATAATTAAAAGACAGAGATGCGTTTGTTGTCTGGAGACTGTGATCCGTTCGACTTTTCTGATAAACATCATCTCGTCTTTGCCGGCTTCTTTCGCTTGGTCTTCCTCTATACAGCTCTCGTTTGTCTGTAGTATTGAAGTCATCTTTCTTTCTTCCTTCCTGTCTCTCTTTGTTTTCGTGAGGAGTAGAAGTGTATATTGTTGAGTCACTTGTTCAATGACCGTAGGCACACTGTACTGTCGGTCTCCAGAGTTCCTGGATTTATGCAGTTAATCTGCACGAAAACACTTCACTGCTGTGGAAGAGACATTGTGTGCGTCATTACAATCGAATTACAACTGAAAAATTGTACACGCATAAGTTATGAAAATCTCCCTGTGTAATGTAAATATCGTACATGATACTCATATCATACCATACAAATATCATACATACACATTTTGGACAAATACTTGCATACTTTAACTACCTTTCAAAAGTGTTTGTTTGAAGGAAGTCTCTTCTGCTCACCAAGGCTACATTTATTTGATCAAAAGATTTCGAAATATTATGAAATATTATTACAATTTAAAATAGCTGTTTTCTATTTGAATGTATTGTATATTTTTTTCCTGTGATCAAAGCTGAATTTTCAGCATCATTACTCCAGTCTTCAGTGTCACATGATCCTTCAGAAATCATTCTAATATGACATTTCTGATTATTATCAATGTTGAAAAAAGTTGCACTGCTTCATATTTTTGTGGAAACGTGATACTTTTTTCAGGATTCTTAGAAATTTCAACAGAACAGCATTTATTTAAAATAAAAATATTTTGTGTCATCGTAAATGTCTTTACTGTTTCTTTTAATCTATTTAATGCATCCTTGCTGATTAAAAGTACTAAAGCCAAAAGTTTTCAAAAATCTTGTTTTATGTTATTCATTTTCATTTTAAAAATGTCTCTACCAGCATTAAAACCGAACCTACGATCTGTAGGACGTGCGAAATATTTGTTTGTGATTTACACATACATGTATATGTTAGATATTTTAGATAGATTTCTAAGTTGAAATGTTTATGATATGTGATTGCAGTTGCTCAGAAAGTGGTGGCGCTGAGGAAAAAACAGCAGCTTTCGATTGGTCCGTGTAAATCTCTGCCCAACTCTCCCAGCCACTCGTCTGTCCCGGCCGCATCCATTCCCTCTGTACACATTAATCAGGTGAGTCTGGGGCATCTGTTCTGATCTGGGGTCAGCCTCAGGCCTGAACCAGCTAGCATGCAAAAAGGTGAATCTCAGAGAAAAGAATTGGCTAGATGTTATTTGGGAGGCTAGTTGTTATTGGTTATATACCATATTTTCATCAAAATAGTTCAAAAAAGTCCAACTGAAATCAAAATGGACCCTTTTTACTTTGTTAGCGCATATTACTAGTCTTGTGGTGAACAATTAATCCGTGCAAGTTAAAACACAGAAAACATTTTTTTGGCTTTGTAATCTTTAATCAAAATCTGAAAATGCCCCTCCTCTCTGCATTGGAGGACCTTCCCTGATGACGTATGCTTGACAACTTGGGTTGAGAAACGCTTAACCACTCCCCTCAAACCGTTAGTCCGTAATGAGCGAGAGATGGAGAGGAGGAGCGCTAGAGTAAAACCCTGCCCTCTGTTCAATATTCCTTTTCACTGGGAAATACGTCACAGCACTGGAGAAAAGTCGTTTGCAACTTCCGGTTCACGCGGACTTTAAAAACAACTGTAATCACAAAAGAAATTAAATAAAATGACAGAAATATTTATTATAGTTTTACAACTGTAACCGTAATTATAGTAGCTATGATATTTAATACAGAAATAGGTTTACCATGGTACATTATTATAAAGAATAAAGTGTCTCAGAAATATTAAGGTAAATGCTATGCTACTATAAAACCAGGGCTGGCCTTCTTGGGATCGAACCTACAACATTTGTGTCAAACGTTCAGATCTCTACAATCTCACAAACTCTGATCAGTCTTAAATAACAAAAGCTTGCCTGCTTTTTATTTGACTAAATAGTATGGCTTGGGCTGCGTCTCATTTTGCATACTATACATACTATTAGTGTGTCAAATTAGAATTTGTCTGTCCCAAATCATAGTACCTCGGAAATAGAATCCCACAGTTACATAAATTGATTTTTACATAAATTGATTTTTTTTTTTTTTTTTTTTGCATAATGGACTAATATTGCCCACAACCATCTGCACAGTGCAGTGCGTATTTATATATGCATAATGCAGATATGAGAATCAGGATGCAAGAACAGGCCTTTATGAATTAAAATGAAAATTTGTTGAATGTCAGTGCACAGAAAATCATATTGATTATACTGTTCAATCTATCTCTCTTGTTCTTTTCATATCTGTATCTATCTGTCTGTCTGTATCTATATCTATCTATCTATCGTTATATCTGTTTTTCTGTCTGTCGTTCATTCAATCTTTCATTTTATCTGTCATTATATCTGTTTATCTAACGTTGTTGTTCTAACCATCTATCCATCTATTCATCTCTTTCTATCTATCTATCTATCTATCTATCTATCTATCTATCTATCTATCTATCTATCTATCTATCTATCTATCTACCCTCCCTCCCTCCCCATTTCCCTCTCTGTTTGTTTCAGGCTGCTAATGGAGGAGGTGCGTTCAGCGATTACTCCTCCTCCGTTCCCTCCACCCCCAGCATAAGCCAGAGGGAGATGCGCATCGAGACAGTGGCCGCCTCCAACACTCCCACGCCCATCCGCAAGCAGTCCAAACGACGCTCCAATATCTTCACAGTAAGTATGAGGCAGCTAATGCAGAGCACCACGCACTCCCACTACTGAGAGTGCTGGACTTCCCCTGACTGCAGATCTCCCAGCAGCCCCTGCTGCTTTCAGACGGCCAGTGAGCAAGAGAGAAGCTGTTTCTAGGTCTGCAGTGAGTGGATCTGCCCTTAGGTACCCTCTCATCACCCCCTTCCCCTCAAGCCCAGGGCAGTGGAGGGCAAAGCCAGAGAGAGTAATGCCATCTCTGACCACAAGAGGGAGGTACAGAACTAAGTGTAACCGAATCCCTCCTGCCTCTGCTACCACAGAAGCGCATGACCACATGCTTTTTATAGCTACATATTTCAGTAAATGCGGGGAGGCAAGCATTAAAACATGAGAGATGTTTAGGAAAAGGCAAGACACTTCAATTTACGCTAATCTTTCCGCCATTTTGATTTGCCTCGTCCTTTATACACTGTAAATTTTGAAAGCTGTACACCAAGGGAATTTAGCTTTTTATCTACTCTGGATTTGAATACCTCCCCTCCCCGATACTGATAGTTTTCCCTTTGCCCTTCCCTAATTTCACTGTGTCAATCAGCAAAATTCCCTAGCAAGCCCCGCCCCCTTCTCTTCTTTAACAGACATTCACCTAGCGTGTCTTTCCGCTGGAGCCAGACAGAGAGAGGCAGAGCCACACACACTGTACTACTGTACTAGCAACACCACCATCTCCAATCTAACCTATCAAGATCCACTACCAATCAACCCCCCCTTCCCCCCTCCCCCTCCCACCATAACCAATTAAATTTGTCCCCATTCGCCCCAAACTCTCCTCCAATCAAAAGGATCCTGCAAGGTGATTGGCTGCAGCAGTGCCGGCTCTTTTGCTAGCTTCCCCTGTCCTGTTTCTCCCTCCCTCCCTGCTAGGTCGTGTCTAACCCCATCCACGCGAGACACGACGCTCTGCCGGTGCGCGTGACGGAGCCGAAGCACGCCACCTACCCCGTCTGGGTGCCCGAGTGGCAGAGCGAACGGGAGTTTCAACTCATGACCTTCTGAGGAGCCCCGTGAACCAGACTTACCGTGTGGGCGGGATCAAGGGTGAGGGCGGGGAGGGAGTGTGGGAGGAGCCATACCCAGAGGGAGGGGCCACGCAGCCTCTCGACAACGTTCAGAAGACGGCTGGGAGATCTGGACCGTTCACTAATTTACCCTTTCGACGACATCTCTAACCAGTCATCTCATTGCCAATTGGATCTTTTTTGCCAAATTTTAGCAAAATGTTCCAAAATAGCATGCGAGAAATGTGAGGAAAGCCTTTGTTTTGTCTTTGCTAGCTATCACCAGAATTTTCGGCAGTTTTTTTTTTTTCAATCAAATAAATATAATTTATGTTAGATGTTATTTTATTGTTCCAAGTCAAGAGTGGCCTTATAATCATAGTCTTTTCTGATCATAGTGAAAGAGTAAATTTGTTACCACCAGTATATACTATAAGATATAACCACATTTGGATGGTCATCTACTAAGAAAAAAGAAAGAAATTAAATTATATATATAATATATATATATATATATTATATATATACACACACACATCAGTGCCAATAAATTAAGGTAAGACAGAATGAAACATATGTTCCAATAAAAAAATTAATATTTACATTTTAAAGAAAGCCATAAATGTAATATTTTGTTAAAAATATTATTAAAAAAATTCAAAGACTAAATATTATTGAATAATATAAAAAGAACAGTTTGCCGATTTAGTGATATTTCCTATCACCTCATAATTCATACCATTCCCTCATTATTATCATTTCATAAGTGTGTGTCTTTGCCACTAGATGTCAGCAGAGGACAGGAAACTAAGCACAGTGCTTCCATGATACTTAAAAACGACCATTTTTCGTCATTGGTCTGATGTGGCGTCTGTTTATTTTTCATTCTACAAGAGCACAGGAAGGGGTTTGATTTATTTTATTATTTCTCGACACATCATCACTATTTGCCCTGTAAAAAGCCAATAATCATACCACATCTGCCATCATATCCAATGTAGATGTCTTAGCATTTTTTACGATCCATTGCTTTTTTTTCACTCTACAACCTCTCTGTCCACGCTCCCCGTGACCAAAGTGTTGAACTGTTTTTGTCGATATTTCCAGATTTGTTCTTCTGTTTCCAACCTATCTTCAACTAAAAGGGCTTTCCAGCTTCTCCTCAATTAGATGAGCCCTTGGGTTGGTGGTGGTACGACCGCAATGCATTATGGGAAGGGGGTCCTCCGTGAGGAGGAGCAAACAAGCGCTGCTTTATTCCCCCCTAATAGCCCGCATTGCATCGTGGGTATCACCATGGCTTTCTTGGACACATGCCCCTTGGCAGCCATGGTTGAGTTTTAAGGACATTGGTTGGACAGAAAAAGACAGATTTCGAACTTTCGTTACCTGAACACATTGAACTGAACCATAATCAGTCATTTTACTGCTAAATGTTTATCCTGTATACTGAACAATCTCGGACTATAGCCATCGACAACACCACCCCAAAATTTAATAAAAAAAAGAAAAAGAAAAAAGAAGGATGCTTTGCAATTCAAAAGGACAGAACTTTTGCGGTTATTCCAAACACTAGGAGATTTGCCAAGATATTCTTTGTTTTGTTCTCTTTTCTTTTTTTCTTTTTTTGCCTGTTTGAGTTCTGTGTCTTGATGGGTTAGTTTAGCTAGTCACACTTCACACCGAGCGCCACAGACGGCGCCTCGCGTCTCCGTCCATCTTTATTAACAAGACTGCGGCTTTGTAAAGCACGTCACACTCGAATGCGACGCTAGTCGAGGTCCCGATGCTGCACGGCCGGCATAGCGACGGATCCCTCGCCGATGAAAAGATGTGAATCCGGATTCCGGATGACATAGCTTAATTGTTCGTGCCGACCGATATGCTGACCGCCAACTAACTGTGAAACTAACATGATGTCACATGACACCCTGAGGCTGTGATGCGTTTATAAAGCTGCTTGTTTAGTTGATGCGGGTGTCGCGGCGACGCCCGGTCGCGGGTTTGCTCGCTCGGTGTGAAGTCTGAACAATATGAAGGCCTTCATAAACGTAGAGAAGCGTGACGGAAATGCACCGACTTGTATGAATGTAGTATCTCTTTGTGACCCAGAGCCATTATTTTGTTCTTTTATTTAATTGGTTTGCTTATTCATTTTGTTTATTTCATGACAATGTGGTAAGATGAACTGTTCCATGCGTTGCACACTGTTTCGTTTTTTATATCATTCAATAATGGACAACTATAGACTGCCGTATATCTTGTATTGAATTTGATTTCCAATGGTATTCTATAGAAAGTATATTCTATAAATATATGAGATATATGAAACAGCGCCTCTTTAGTCGAACTCTCTCTTGTGGGAACTGCAATGTGTGGCTCTGCCTGTTGACTATTTCCACGTAAACCTGTGACTTGATTTGTATGGTGTCTGTATATATCCAAACGAAAATAAACTGTTGAAAAATACACATCAGCCTAGTTTATTTGAGTAGATGAAACCATACCTCTCTCCATTTGCGAATGAGCGCCTCATCTTGTTTCGTATGAGACCATGATGTTGTCTGTCGGGTATGAGTGCATTGTGGATGTTTTTGGTTCATTTTGAGTGAGAAAATTCCTTGTTTAACATTTAATTCTTTGCTTGATGCCATTTTCCAGCCACTTCCTGGAAGCGGAGACGTCTTGCGATCCAGATCTGAAATGTCTAAATTAATTCCCTAACGTTTTCCCCCCCCCATGATTTTGCTTTGTTGGAAATGTTTCTGTGAATTTAACCCTAATTCTGCATCTTTTTAAATTTATTTTCTCATCTGACCTGGAAGTGTTTATCAAATGTTTTGACAGGTGCAGGCCGTCGAAAAGATGCACCGTATTAATTTAACCCTTTCCCCCCTACTAACCTGTGCTGTTTCTCTCACTTTTGTATATAAAACTGCATTTATTGTTCTTGAATTGTTTGAATCTGTTGCATCTGTGGTTGGTAAAGCCACAGGGAGGCGCCAAAGATTTGCAAAAGAGCTCTTGAGGGGGTTCAGTTCTGACTTCCTGTGTTTCGTTATTGGTCGAACTTGATATTTTCCGTTGTCGTTTTGTTCTGTGTGTCTGTCCTGGTCTGTGTAAATATGTATCTATATATACTGCACGTTCAATGTGCTGCTGTATGTTTGCACCGTTCTGCTTGCGCGTTTATTTGAGCCTTTTTCTTGCTATTTTTTGTTGTCCCCCACAACACACTGACACATTTCACCTGCACACACACACACTAGAGTTAAGACACAACACACACACACACACACACCCTCCCCACCTCCATGTATGTTCCCAGTGTGTTCTTTGCACTGACATCTTGTCTTGTTTCTTTGCAGTCACGGAAAGCCAGTGATCAGACAAAGAGCATTGAGAATAAAACTGACAGTATAGGGAGTGGAAGGGCCATACCCATCAAACAGGTATGTCACCTTATTCATACACTCATTATATGAGGTAAGTACACTGTTGTAGGATAGGATTTTCAAATGTCAATATCTTAAGTAGTGTTTTACTATGTATGCATGATGTGGATGTGTGTAGGGCTTTGAAACTGAAATGAACTTGATTGTGTCTCAGTCAGTTTCTTTGTCCGACCAACAGATGTCAGTAAAACACAATGTTAACTAAGTCTACATGTTCTTGTTCTATCTGTAGTAACCTGTTGGCAGTTTATATGATATGCAATTACATATACAATAATCTGGCAAACAATGACTTACTTTCAGCTCCAAAATCTCTAATGTGAATCAGTTGCAACATATTGGAAAATTATACTTAGCCTTTGGCCTGCTCTTGCCATGATGTATTTGAATGTCCATGAACTTACACGTTAAAAAATGTCATTTATTTAGTTGATGATACATAATCATCAGCCTTGCCCAACTCACCCTAACAAGAAATTTGGGATTTGGCCACCATTTGGGAAATGTGCAATTATTGAGTATCCATTGCTTTTTTTTTAATCATTTAATATGATTTATGAACCGAAACTTGTATTTAATGTTGTTTAATCATGGATAAGAACTTTTGGCTACTTATAACATTCAGTAGAAAACAGGTGTTCAAGAATCATTACATTCTACATTACAGTCAGTTTTGTGATGTATGCGTTCGAACAGAAATTAAATTCAGTTTAGTGAAATACCTCGCCTGACGTCAGAAAGAGCTAATGTGATTTTGAAAGGATTCATCTTAGTAATTGGCGGTAGTACTTGATGGAGCGGCTGTCAAATATTCATTTTTCTTTAGCAGAGTTGTTCGTTCATTTGTTGTTTTTTGAGCCTCTGATTCGATTTTCAAATGAACCCTAGCCTTAACCTTTAACCCCCTGCCAGAGATTAGCATTGTCACATGAAACCGAAGTCATTCCTTGGACAAGCATCACACGCAACCTCTGACTTTAAGCAAATCCTGTTGCAGTGCTTTAGAAAATGGCTTCCAAATAGTTTATAATTTCAAATTAGTTTACAAAAGTATTTTACACAGTCATTTTCTAATAAAATACTTTAGAATTAGGTCAATTTAGAAATAAGGTAGTTATACAAATAAGGTAGTTTATAAAAGTAATTTAGAAATATTTTACAATAAATTCATTTCAAAGTAGTTTACGAAGGCTGTTCAGATTTAGTTTACAAAATTCTTTCCTTGCAATATTTTAGAGAGCTTTTAAACACTATGTTACAAATAAGGTAGTTTTACAAAAGTAGTTTTTAGAAATCCTTTCCAAATATGTTTGAAAATAGTAAAAAATGTTGTTTAGAAGTAGTTTTGAAAGACATTTAAGACACAATTAACAAATGGAGTTTAGATATAGTTTAACAAAAGTGTTTGAGGAATTCTTTCCATGTAATATATTTCACATACATCGAACAATTTTTCTTAGAAATCATTCCCAAAAAAGAATAGATTAGATTAGATTAGATCAACCTTTATTTGTCTCACAAGTGAGAAATTTCAGCATTTACAGCAGAAAGTAGATAATAAGTGACATTAACATAATACTAACAATATCAAAATTCAAAATAAATTATACAATACTAAAATTTAAAAAGAATATATATTTACACCTATAATACACAACTAGCTTGAAAGTAGTTACGTAATAAAGTTTACAAATAAGGTAATTTAAAAGAAGTTTAGTAAAAAAAAATTAAATTCATTATAGTCACGTGTAATTCAGTTTCTGTTGCGTGCTGTGAGAATAAATGTACAAATAAACTGAAGTATGATTTGCATGAGGCAATTCTATGTTAAATTGTCGATCTGAAAAGTATATTACTTGCGCTGAGCTTTGTGACGCACTTCCGTTTTGAAATAGTACAGCTCATTTATTTCCGGTTATGTATATTTTCAATGTGCTGTAGTCACGTAGTTGACTGAACACCGCCTGATATGAGTCTCTGCAAGAATATGTAGAAACCTGGACATGTTCAAAGACAGGAGAAGAGATATTCTGATGATTACGGTGTAAAGATCTGAGATCTGAGAAAGCAGCGTCTGTTAAACATACGCCATTATTCCACCACAGGGTGTCAGTGCTCGTCTAAACTAGTGACCGCGATGCTAAAGAGTGCGAGACCTGATGAATACAAACCTTCATTTATTTGTATTACATATTTGAATTACTATTGTGTCATTTTTCATTGTCAGTCATAATTTACATTTATGCCCAAAAATCGTACTTAATATATTCAAAATAGTTGACTGTCATTCTCCTCTATGCTGAGTTCTTTACTGTTTAAGATTAATTCAACATTTAACGTCGTTAAATTGATTTAAGGCACATTCATTCATTCAAATATTTTAAAAGCAATCCTTTTTATCAGTCAAATTCATTTAAAAATGTAAAGTCAACAATTATGAAATATGTTAATGTTAATGAGAAGAAGATGAGCACTGGACTTCTGTAGGTTAGTTGGGACATATATATATATTTATTTATTTATTATTATTCAGAATGCACAGTTGGAAAGTGCACATTTGTATATGGTGTATATGGATCATAGCATTAACATGATGGGGGTGACGCGTCCCTCTCACTGTTAACATATCACACAACTATTTCCTCTCAGTCGACCTCCTTTACTCTATCTCCATTGTGCATCAATTACACTCCTGCTTTAAAGATGATCCCTTTAAGAGCAGTCATTGTAATCTGTTTGTCTGTAGTGGATAGTCACAGAGAGAGTAAAGGAGAGGGGGGGGACGCCGGCCATGGTGGGACGCTTTTCAATGGAGCTGATTGCCCGGCCAGTCAAATGCACAGTCAGGAAGATCAAAGTGCCATGGGAGTATAATTACCTCCCACTGGGCAAATTACACACTGTGGACCCCCCCATCCCTCCTAATCAGTAAAAATGGTAAATAAGGACAACAATAGCAGTGATGGCTCAGGGGTGACACAGGGAGACTGTCAACACAAGGCTTTTGTGTTTAATCCCAGTAAGTTCCTCTTTCTTTCCCCCCTCCTCTCCTCCGCTGACCACAGAACTGAGGCCATCGTGATGATAGACATGTCTGTGTGAGCTACAGGAAGAGAGGGATCTGTGTGTGTGTGTGTGTCTGTTGGTTTAGGAGATAGAAGACAGACAGGTGCGTGTGCATTCAGCATGGCGTTTGTATACTTATGTTGGCTTATTGGGCTGTAGGTTGTGAAAAAAAAAAAGTCTAATGTAAATAACCACCTTTAGGGTGAATCTTTTTTGTATTTTAGATTTTTTTTAATTTTTTTTATTGTGCAATTATGTCACATTTTCTGCTAAATTCTCATCACCATAATACGCTTGGATTATTTTATTTTGTTTTATTTATATTTTATTTAAAAATAAATATATCATTTTTTACTTGACTTTTAATTTATTTTATAGTGAAAATATATTTTATATAAAGTTTATATTTAAGTGAAATGTGCATTTAACAAATTTTTTTTTTCTGTAATGCCCATTATTCACAATTCATTGAAATTTCTTATATTATTTTGTTCCATTTTATACTCAATATTTACTGTAATGCTAATTATTTATTTACATAAAGGCAATACAACAAACACTACCATGATTTATACATTTATTAAACTGTAAATACATCATCTAAATTAATGAAAGAAATATTGCATTCATGATAGTAATATATCTGAGGGTGTCAGATGGTAATACCATGACACTTGATTTTATTTACCGTATTTATGGTATTTAATTGGTTCTAAAAGGAAAACTTAAAATACTACCATCATGATATTACCATCATATACGTACATAATGTATGTAACATTTTATAATGGTACTTTTTAGTAAGGAATAGATTAAACGCATAATGATTTCAGACTTTCTCATTGAAATATCTGAAAGTATCAAAGTACATAGAGGTCATTTTCCAAGATCCACAAATCCACCCTGAACATCTTGCTTCATGTTCTTTTTATTGATGCTAGACGTTCATATTTCTCTCCTTTAGCATTGATCTGATTCAGCACTGTGGGGTGTGATTTCACCGATCATGTTTATGCATCCGTGACTGTTGGAAACAAACGTGACTAGAGCGACGTCCGTGCACGTGCACGGAAGCCGTTGCCAGAAGAGGTCACTCGGCTGTCTGTTTAATTTATTTGATTGGCAAACCGATAGGAATTCTGTAGGAACACATGCATTATTGAATGAATAATGACAGGGCAGTTCAGCTAACAGATGGTTGCTTCTTATGAAATGACAGTTCCAGCAATAGTGATCATAATATATTGTGAACACCAAATACAAGGAAGAATACAAGCTTGACCAAAACCCTCGAGCATGCTTCCTTCACAGTGTTTATACAGGATTAGTCAATCAGTCAAATCTGGAGATAAGTAAATAAGAAGGCTATGTTTGCATACTTTTTTTTAAATATATATATATTTCACTTTTATTTTATGCATTTGGTAGACTACTGTTCAAGCTACATTAATGCAATATAAAATTATATATAACGAGTCAAATTTCTTTACATATGTTTTTTTTCACATTTCTTTCATTTTCTATTTTATGGATTTGACAGACAACTCTGAGATTTTTCCTTGCTTTTTTGCTATTACATTTATTTGTATTATTTCACATTATATTTTATTTTATGCTTTTGTCAGATTATTGTTTGACACTACATGAATGTAATATAAAATGTCAAATTTTTACTTTTTATTTACTTTATTTTATGCATTTGGCAGAGTACTGTTTGAGCTATTTTTCACTGCTTTTTCTTTGCTATTTTAATTAGATTTACTGTTTTAACTACATATATATTATTACTGCTACATATGGCCTGTAGAGCATTTGGATAAAACTGTCTGCCAGATGCTTAAAATAAAATAATGTGAAATACAATAAATAAATAAAATATATGGCCATATATATATATATATATATATATATATATATATATATATATATATATATATATATATAAATAAAATAAAATAAAATGTAAAAAGTTGACTTGTTATATATAATTTTATATTACATTCATATAAATATGTAATGTCACTGTAAAGTCAATGTAATATGCAGTAATGTCAACTGCTTTTAAATACTACTTCTTGAGTGGTTGAGTTGATAGAGCTGTATTTAGGAGAGAATATCCGTGGAGGGATCAGATCAAGGCGAGGAGAGGATTAGGACTTGATTGTCGGGTAAACACCATGATACCCAGTTGACCCCGGGTCAGCAACTGATGTTAAGCAAGTAGTGTATTCTTCACGTGGATTAGTCCCCTTCAGTGTCAGGCCGGCCGGTTAACACATCAGAGCCCTCCTACTCTCTCACTCCCAACAGGAAGTGGTAAAGAGCACAGGAATCTTCCCTAATCCCCTAATTAAGCCAAAACAGGCCACCCAAACCCCCTGTGCTCCCTGCCGCCCACCCCTAAACACCTCTGTGCACTTCCAGCCCTGGCCAGGGAGTGTTTGTCCTGGCCGGACTTTAGGGGATAAATGCTCAGTGAGTGTTTTCTTAAAAGAACAGCGGGAGATTGATGGTGAGGCCTTGAGCAGGGGACGGGACGGAGGCTGGAAGCTTTTGAAGAGCTCGGGATCACAGGCTCTAATCCTCGTGCTAGCAGAGGTCTGGGAGAGTTCGCCGGCGCAACAGGCAAAAGAATACACACTGAGTCTGTGCACAAATTGGATTTAGCCTCTGCTCTCCCCCCACAGCACTGATATGTGCTCCTCACAGTCTTTGATGTGCACAGACACGGTGCCGATGCCCAATCCGGCCTCCGACTGTGGGTGTCCACCAAGGAAAAAGTGATCCAGGCCTCGATATTTTATTTGTTTATTAACCCGATAATTCTATCAAAGGCAGCTTGTGATGGCATACAGTTGCTAAATGAAATGACTTAATTATAAAAGTGTGAAACATGACGTTTGTGGAGATGTTATGAGGAAACCGAGTACTGTTGTTTTTATGGCTGATATGCAGTTATTTGTATATAACTTTTTGTTGTACTATTTCTCACTTAATTAAGTAAGTCATTCTGGATAAAATCATCTGCTAAATCAATAAATAGAAAGGTCTGTTCACACCAAGAACGATATGACAAAACTGATGTAAATCACTGGAGAAGGTTAGTGGCAGAAATTCGCATTAAACAAATGTGGGCAAAACAAAAAAGTTGACCTACTTAAAGTAAAACAAAATGTTTGGTGTGAAGAAGCCATGCAGTGGTTTAAAATGTGAAAATTGACTGTGAAAATCTACACTGTGTGTTAATAGGCCTTGTATTTATGCAAATGAGTGTGTGTGTGTGACTCAAGTGTGAATGAGTACATGAATCTTCACAGTGCTGGGGAAACTAGGGGGATGTGTCTTGACATCTCAAGAGGTTGACCAGCTGGTCATCTTCATCCTGAACCTGAAATTGTTTCTGTGTTATTAAAATGGCCCTGCTGATTGTTATTCAGAGTATTGTGAATGTTTTCTGATCGGAAATCTTCTCATTACTGATTTTTTTTTTTTTTTTTTGTCTTGAACAGGGGATTTTGTTAAAAAGGAGTGGGAAATCACTTAATAAGGAGTGGAAGAAGAAATACGTAACTTTGTGTGACAACGGCCTGCTCACCTACCACCCTAGTTTACATGTAAGTATGCGTCTCCTCTGCTGTTAGAGTTCATTCAGCTGAATAGGTTCATTAAGATGATTCAATTCAGTGAACTGATTCAATTTGGTGTAAATTCCTGCATTTGATGTTGCTTACCCAGCTAATACTTTTTGGATCCTAGAACAGTCTATTTTTGTTCATATACATTCTAGGGTTCTCTGTTGGTTAGCCAGGAAAGTTTTCTTAAAGGGATAGTTCACCCAAAATGAAAATTCTATCATTAATTACTCAGCCTCATGTCATTCCAAACCGTAAGACCATTACATAAGACAAATTAAGATATTTTTGATGAAATCCAATGCTGTTGATGTAGCACTTCCAGGTTCTACGTCAGAACGCCGCCTCACTATTGGTCGACACTGGTCACGTGAGCACCACGACAGATGCGATAAGCTAGCCAATAGTGAGCCGGCGTTCTGACATAGAACCATTTCTGGCATTAATTACTCACCCTCATGTCGTTCCAAACCCGTTCATCTTCGGAACACAAATGAAGATATTTTGAAGAATATGGGTAACAAAACAGTTTATGGGTCAATGGGGCCTATCAACTTTTTAGTAACCAACATTCTTCAAAATATCTTCTTTTGTGTTCAGCAGAAGAAAGAAATTCAAACAGGTTTGGAACAACTTGAGAGTTAGTAAACCATTTTTGGGTGATCTATCCCTTTAAGTAAATGGGATGTTCATTTTAGGTTTGGAGAATGTTCCTTCTTTAACCTCTGATATCCTTTAGAGTCAAGTGACCTACAAACGTTGTTCTTCGCTTGTAACCAATTTTGCATAAAAAGAGAATTGTTCACAAATCAGACCTCTCGTTCCAGTTAAAAACACCATGAAATCGATTACAACATTGACGTAACGGGAGGGATTTTTCGCGATTACACTAGCATGATTTCTATACATCTTTAAAACCTTATTTGAATGATGAACATTTGAAACGACGATATTATGGTTTAGATTGAGATTCGGTATGAGAGACTGTTTGGGTGTTTTGGAGGTATTTTCTAGGTTTCTACCAATACAGACGAGGGCCGGACAGGTCAGCTTCTCTTCCGTTGCTCCGGCAGCTCTCGTATCTTACGGCAGTCGCCGCGGGAAAAGCACAGGCCGTTTCGCGCGGAACATTTATCTCTGTCAGAACCCCCGCGCGGCCTTAATACCTCCTAAAATCCCCTCTCACTCATCCCCCAGCTTTCTCACGCGTCCCTTTTCCTCCGTTCCCCTCATTTGCATACGTCACGCTCACGCCTATCTTTGTTCTTGTGTTTCTACGACACTTGTAACATAGGTTAGTAATTAATAAGGGCTTCCTAATTAAGATCCACTGGAGAAGCGGCGTACCTTGACCGTCAAGACAAGTTACATGAGACACATTTAGCGGTCTCCACGGACTATGACCGAAATTAATATCTTGGCCAAACTCACGTCTCTCACATGAACTGCGTGTTTATTATCGATATAATGCGCATCTCATGCCAGCGGTGTGTGTAATAGGCACGCGATGCCATGGGCGTCATAATCGTTAGAGACATTTGGGTTTGGACACCTGTGGACCACTCGTTTAGCTCAACGAGAAAGACGGGGAGAGAGAGAGAGAGATGCACGGAAAGACGGTTTAATTTTGCGCCGCAGCCAGCCGAGCTATCCCACAATCCCCTTCTGTTAATTCTGTCTGCTACATCAATTAAATTGTTTGTAGAAACTAATTGAATATGGCTTAATCACACATCTTAATAGCTTTCTGCGCCTCAAACTGGCTGTTAATTCCAGCAATAAAATGGAATGAGAGCGCTCACTGGGTAATTAGTACTGAGGCTTTTGAAGAAATTAGTGCTTTATGGGGCGCAATAAAAGTGAAGAGGAGTTGGCGGGAGACTTTCGAGGCCAAAATCTCTGCTCGCCTCTTTTGTGCTGAGCAGGGTGATTTGCACCTTGGCTTAGCCCATTTGCGCTTTGCAAACTCCCTTGAAAATGGAATAGCCCGATTTAAATTGGAACGAGTCTGCTCGCAGTCATTAATGCTAATTTTGCTAATCTGCGGCAGCGTGGAAACAGGTGAAATAGATTGCGTGGGTCTGATTGTCCAACGCTGCTTTTATTCATCGTTGTGTTTGTTTTTTAAAGCTACAGGACCTCTGAAAAGTTTCTTACTTAGGTTGTTTTTTTCTTACTTTGCTTTGGCGCTGCATCTGTTCATTGTTTGTTTGTGTAAACTTCAGGAATATTTAATTTCATGCAAATTAGCAAATTAGGCAGTGGATAATAGAAGTACAGACAGTTCAATGTGTCATGCTGGTGTTAGATTTTGATTTATTTAGAAAATATTGAAAATATGTCTTAAGTTCACAATGAAATGCTAGAAAATATTAGAATATACTTAGTCACAATGAAATCAAAATGGGCAATTCTTGTTTTTTTTTTATTGAATACTGCCGTATTTATTATAAATTATTTATCTGTGCACATACTTTTTATTTTAAATGCATGTGCCTTCTTAATCTTTAATCAAAATACCCTCTTGGAGCGACATCTCTTCTCTTTTCTTAATGACGCGAGGGCAGGACAACCTGTCACTCACTCACTTGAGATCGACCAATAGCAAGCCACAACCATCCAATCAGTTCCCTATGGACAAAATCAAGCCCCGCCCTACATTTTTTCTTGATCAGAAAGCCGTTTCACTCAGATATACGTCACAATTGGGAACAAAAGACTTCTGCAGATACCTTATCATGCTGACTTTAAATACTAGAAAATAATTAAATACCCCAAAACTTAATACTAGAGTTGGTAACTAAATAATACTACAACCAAATGATTTTTATGACATTTGTTTGACTCGTTTAATTTGCATTTGTCCAAAAATGAGCCTGAAATACTGTACTAAAATTGTCTTGGTCCTACTCATTAAGAAAACAATCGTTAAGCGGAATTTAATTGCAACTAGAAACGTTACATTTCGGGAGCATATTGAACGGACTGTGATTTTGCATTTTCAAAGCCTCATTCTCGTTCACGATGTGTCAGATGTGGGTTTACTGTTGACCAATTTCCCAGCCTAGATCTAGAAGTACATAATGTCATATTTTTATTTCTCAGGACTACATGCAGAACATCCACGGTAAAGAAATCGATTTGCTGCGGACGACGGTGAAGGTTCCCGGGAAGAGGCCGCCCAGAGCGGTGGCCACGGTCGCCCCTACGGCCAGCCCCAAAACCAACGGACTGACCAAAGACCGCAGCACTTTACAACTCGGTATCGGCGCCACAAGTAAGTGTGAACTGATTCAGTAGTGTTATACTTTATAATTAATACATTTATTAATTGCAACAGCATTAAATTGTTGATTCCTCATTTAAAACCTCTCGTAGCTCTACCTAATGTGTGTTAGAAGTCAGGAACTGTTCGACTAAAGTAGCATTGGTATCCATTCTGAAAACTTATGTACACTCCTTGTTTTCGGATTTGGCTGTACATCGGTTTATTTGTGCCTTGTAAGAACCAGATTTACTCTGTTTTCACTTGAGAGAGAGAGAGAGAGTTTTGGAAGTCTGTGAAGGTATAATTGGATTTAGGGAGCTGAGATCAAGTGTAATTAATAAAAAACAGGAGCAACTTTCTCCAGGGGCTCTGCAAGCTGGCATGACCGCTGTGGAAACATAACCGGCCAGGACCTCAGCGTCACTTAGCCTGGGCTAATTGCTTTTGCACCATTAAAGACAGGTCAGCAAGGGCTTCTGGGAACTGCAGTTTTCTGGCTTGTGTCCAGTCTTGTGTTGGACAGGGAACCGGGTTTATTGGTCACAGAGACATGAGCATTTGTCAGTGTTGCTGGGCCAGATGAATGGGGTTGCTCGGATAATCCACAAAAGTTGAAATTGCGTTCAGGTTGGCAACTAATTAACCTTCAGTCGACTGCAGAGGTTAGAAAAGGGAGAATTTTGGGGCATTTGGACCTGAAATAGTCACAACACCTGGACCTGTTTTATTCAAGCTACAGAAAATAGAGATGTCTGGGTAAAGAGCTCAAACATGGCCTTAGGCAGCTAATACACACAGATCACAGCATTAGTTTAGACTGTACATCTGTATTTAGGTTATAGGAATAGTTGCACAAATAAGCAAATATTTATTTATTAAAGAAATAGTTTTAGATATCACTGTAGTATCACTGAAAATCAACATGGAAATGACATTTTATATTTGTATATACATATTTGTGGTATAATCTAATTACTTGCTCAGCCTCAAAAGTGACTACTTTCCTGCTGTCATCAATCACACTCAAGTTTTTTTTAATGAACATTTAGATAACATTTCTCTTAATAATGTCTTATTAATTTCTGTCCATTTTACTTTAAAATTATTTAAAATTTTGTTGATGAAAATAGTCTAGTTTATGATAAAAATCTGAAAAATTATGAAATTATCTGTCAAACTGTTAAAATCTTGATAAATCATCAAATGTGTTATTGTGTTATGAATTCATGATTTAGAGACTTATTTAGCATATTTTAGAGAATGTTTTGGATATTGAATTAAATGTAGTATATTGTGACTTTAACTGCGTATATTTACAACAAAACTTAGTTCAGATTCAGCAGTGCATTCGATTCACTCTTTCCAAATATAAGTTTTAATGTTACATTTACTTTGTGGATGTAATATTAAATTTATGTTGCAGATATCGACTAATCCAATAATTGAATATTTAAGGGTCATGAACTGAATTTATGTTTCCCGAGGTGCACTTATGTTAGTATGATTTTTACATCAAAAATGGTCATAATTTAGAAATAATAGGCCATTTTCTATCCTTATTTTAGCCCTCTGATTTGAACGCTCTGTTTGAAGGGGCGTGTCTGCTGTGAGACTTCAATGTAAACGCCCCCTGCTATGATTGGCTAACTTCTTTGCATATGAAATGGGTATTACATGTTGAACTCTTGAAAACATTTACTACATTTTTACTATTACAGCTGTCGAGATTAACTAATCATGAAAAGTGTTGATTTTAGCATTATATTTAGATCTACTCCCGTCGCATGAAAGGTTGCAGCGTTCAGCATTGTAGCCAGCATAGACATGAATGCAGTGATGTTGCCATTGCAGCTCAATTTCTGCAGTTTCAACAGTTCAAACGCAATGTAAATAAGAGGAGATTCATTGTGCGGTGTAGACAGTGTCATTGATTGTAACAGGAGTTTAAGCGAGAGTCCAGAACTCAGTCACTGATAAACCCGTGCTGTGTGATTGACATCTCCAGCGATTATAAAGGGAGGGTTCTTTGATCACTTTCTGTATATAATGTAATCACAATTTAAGTAACAGATTATTGTCATGCTATTAAGAAAAACAATGTGAAGTTGACTATTTAGTCAATGGCTTGATTTACTGACGCATTGATTTAAACGCGTCCAAAAACATCTAACTGTACATGAATCAATACATGTCAGAAATCACTGATCACAGATTAGGCATTAGAATTAACGGTTTGCAAAGCATGCGCCGAAATTGTGACTGATTTACCAAATAATCCACAGTGAAATGTACCGAACTAACAAGTAATGCTCTACTGAGATAATCACATAGTTGAAAATAAATAGCCACTCTCCTAGCATTAGGATCCTTTGAAAGGTAATGTTGTTTTTAGTCCAGGGATCCTGAATCTCTCTTCTCTCCTTAATAAAACAATTAATTCTCCTTAATTCTCTCATCTCAATAACGCGTCGGTGGACGGGGCCAAAGACGCAATGATATAGAAGTAGACCTCTTACATGTCAAAAAATAAAGGAAAATATGATTGCAAAGGTATGTTTTTAAGGGGTCATAAATTGAGGAAAGACAGTAAATTGATTAAGTTACATACATGCGGTATGTAGGATCCTCCCAAAAAACCTTCCTCAACTAATATTTTTGTCAGTAAATATGAGATTAAGGTTGTCCACTTCATGATTCAGTCTATTCCTGACGTTTAAAATCCAAATATAATCTTCATTTTTATTAATGTTTTGTAAATGGAAATTCATGTTGATTTCAATCATTCAAGCCATTTTAATAACCAGGTTTGATCTTTATAGACAGACCTTTTTATATATATATATTGTTTTTACATATATTATACAACATTTGCAGGTCTGAGATGGCTTTTTATCCATGTTATTTTGTTGATACGCCAGTTGACCTTCGGTTTAACACAAATTTAAGCCGAAACGCTCAGGTCCCAATTTGACACGGGCCGCTTTTCCCGTTTCCCTTTTTCACTCTGCTTCGTATTAGAGGAAAATTGTGTTAATTTCCACTCGAGAGGGAAAAGGTTACGATTCGCAGTGGGCCTCCGCCGAGTGGAGGACGTACACTTGATTATGCAATCTGATTTTGATTTCATTAGGCATGCAATTGATGCGAAGGAACAAAGGGGTAATTTTTCATTCATGGCGGTCTAGCTGTTCCCTGTCTTTTTCTGTAGTCTGTAATTCATACACTTCCTCCTGATCTAAAGACCATTAGGAACTCTGGGGGGTGTGTAGGATTGGGGAGATGAGGGGGGTGAGGATGAGAAAAAGAAAGAGGGAGTGAAGGAGCGCAAATGAATGAACGCATGTGTCCGCAAGTAAAAGAGTCTGTCTCGATGAGGCCCGGTCTAATCTTTCTGCTAAGTATTCACCGGAACCGTTTTAAATATGATCATTCTGCAAGCGTGCGTTCAGTTGTGTCACCGCTGACAGATATATAATATCAAAGCGCTAATGGCCTGCCCATCAGCTTTAATCAATGACATCTGCTCTAGAGGTGTATTTATAAGAGTGTGAGACAGAGAGATTCACACCGTGGTTCCTGTGTTCATTTACATGTGGTACACAGGATGCAGATGTATTTTCTTTTACGAATCGTTTCTCAGAGTTTTGCAACCTGTCCTTGTGAACTAAGACGTAACTTGTGCAGTGATAGACAATATATATCGACAATTTTTGTGATAAACCAATAAATCGGTTGGTTATTTTAGAGATGATCGCATTGGCGTTTTTTTCACGCAATATGTCAGTTTTTAAATCC
Source organism: Rutilus rutilus (assembly GCF_951802725.1). Taxonomy (NCBI): domain Eukaryota; kingdom Metazoa; phylum Chordata; class Actinopteri; order Cypriniformes; family Leuciscidae; genus Rutilus; species Rutilus rutilus. The sequence goes on from NC_140228.1 coordinate 6,773,012, forward strand.
ACTAGCAGCTTTGTCAATATATAATGTATGCATTCTGTTTTAAAGTAAAAACGTTTTTTTGTTGTTGAAATAAACCAATTAAATAAACTGATGATTGGTTATTTTAGAGATTAGCTATTTTTCTCCGCCATATGTGCATTTTTAATTATACCGGCAGTTTTGTCAATGGATAGTTTTTGGTTTTAAAATATTATTTAGAATTTTTGTTATTTAGAGTTGGGGGGTTTTCTGTGTCCAATTGCCAACCATGCTTAATTTCTACCAAACTTTTTAATGTTAAAAATATTTTTTAGCAATGGATTAAAAAAAAAAAGTCTTTTTTGTTGTGCAGTTGGTTGAGGTAAACAAGAAGAATGCAAATGGTACTCTTATCTAACAGATCACTAGTTTAAATGACATTTTTTGTCAACATACAAAGTACTATTATAGTGAAAACCTCCTTGACTAATCTAGTGTGCACTGAATAACTTATCTTACTTTTGTAGTTACTAAAACACCGTTAAGATTTACTTATATGCGAAAATTAAGTAGATTTTAATTGCTTTGGCCATTGAAAAACTCCTGGCCACTACAGTTTGGAATGTTCTGTGAGAATCCATCTTATTTATTGTTTAGTTGTATTATGTAATATATATATGTGTGTGTGTGTATATGGGCCACCCTCCCATCCAGCTATTCATAGTCGACCACTAACCTTAAGTAAATCCTAAATGAGCAATGTTGATGTGTTTGTGTATAAATGTCCTCATCCAGCACTTTTATGACTGAGTCTCCATTAATGACACTTTACCGCATACGTTAGTCTCATGACAGCCTCTTTCAATAATGGCACAATCATTTGGGATGCTCTTTTATATGTGAGAAGGAAATAAGATGTTTTGTATCACGTCGCAAGTCTTTCTAAAACAGTTTCAGATGCTTATTATCCAATACACCGCTTGAAATCGAATGGCCGCCGCTTCTGCTTACGATGAGCTTGAGTCATACGCTCTAAAAGCGAGAAGTTGTGGCTAAAATATCGGTTTATTGGTCGTCACGGCATTTCCGTCGGACCTGCCACGTTTCAAATGTCGGCACCGAGATCATTGCAGTTTACGCAAACGAAACACGATGTGATCTGTATGTCTTTCCAAGTCGCAGAAATCCACTCTCAGTTTGTAAGGGCGTCGCGGTGCCGTTTCACTTTGACCTGAACAGCAGATGATCTAACAGAACCCCCCTCCACCCTGACCCCTCCCCCGCCCTCCCTTCGACATTAGCATGGATGCTTCATTATCTCCGCACTTGTATATAATGGCAGCGGCGGCTCAGAGGGTCAGGGCTCGCTCCACGGCTCATCAGCCATCTGACAGCGCTCGGCGAGAGAAACGAGGAGAGATGAGGAGAAATCATCACCACCCCCTGCTAATCCATCGCCTCTACTTAACACCACAACCTCAGGCCTCCCTTCACCAGGACCCTAATACTTAGCCTAATAGCGTGTACGGATGGCAAGAAAAGTGCAAAGGACATTTAGATGTTTTTTCTAGACGTGATCCGATAATGATTTGACCGTTTGTACACACTTGCTCAAAAGTACAATCAAAGCACATAATCATCACGATTCTTGACTGTGAAACGTTTGTTTTTAAAAGTGTAGAGTGCCGTTTTACACTAGTGGCACTAAACAGAACTGCAAAAATAACTGGATGGATGGTTAGACGGATGGATGGATGCCCCTTCCATCTTGCTGCCCACTTGCCCCAAACCCACACCATTGATTAAGCCACAATCACGCAAACAAACAGAGTTTTGAAAATGTCCCAGAGACTTTTGCCTCGACTGTGTGTTTTTGAGATTATGCCCCCCGCCAGGCGTGCCACCATGGTCACCTCTAACTCCGCATCCGCACATCGTGTCACTCTCGGCTCGTGTGTGAAGTGGCAGGAGATCTTGTGTACCGTCTCTGCCCCGCACTCTCCTCTGATTTTCTCCACATTGTAATTGCATTATCCCCTTTTTATGCAGAATTGTTCTCTGGGGACTAATTGATGGAGACATGTTTAATTCATCAATCATTAGCATCAAATTTGACAATTAGTGATGATTGTTGAATTCTTGATGGAGATGAGGCATGGTTAGGGGCTCATTTTGTCTTGGTTTTTTTTTTTTTTTTTGCACCAGCCAAGACAGAGAGAGCAAAATAAAATCATAAATAACAGTGTGGCATCATGTCTTTGAAGAGTTGTTTTGGAGCGAGAGAATATTGGACTGTTGTTTTATTTAGTCGATTTCGAGACATGTCCGCCTTCAATCAGAACTGAATAGCTTTTCAGCAATTCTGACTAAATGGCTAATAGCCTTCAGATTACAGATTAGATTGTGCAATGATGCTAACTTTTATTCGTTTAATTGTTGTCCGGTTTATGTTAGAAGTCAAATCAAACATTGGTATGTAGCCATCTATTTGTACTACAGTTTAATATAAAAAATTATAATGTTATATTATAGTTATAATATAATATATTAGTCTACAGTGTTGTTGAATAATCAGTTAGTGGCTTATATCATGTCTAAGTACATTGCCGCAGGTTTTCATGAGCATTAAAGGAGCCTAACTGATACTCCAATAGGTTTATGAAGACATAGTTCATAAGCAATTTGCTCTAAAACAATAATTACCACTTCTGCAGGATGCCAATATCATACAGCATTGATCCAAGTAATAGCGGCGTCTTAATTCATTGGTGAGGGATCTAGTCAAGGGCAATATTATGACAGAATTAATAAAATCTTCTCTTCAACAATACTGTGGTGATTACATGTCTCCGAACAGACAAATATAAGAATAACCCTCTATTCTTTCAATTACTCACGAATTACAACTGATTGTGTCAAGGCGTTTTTTTTTTCAGGCGCTAAAGTAAACTGCGAAGAACAGACTCTTGTTAGCCTAATGCGTCCTAACCATTAGCGAGAGTAATAAGTGTATCAAATTCACATAATCATGTCTAATTAGTATCAGTAATTATCTTGTTGGGTGCGAGAATATTAATCTTGCGGTCCCCATAGGGGAAGGGCGTCTCTTGCAGGGAGAGAGCGATAGAGCTTCAACCTCACGCTGTGGAGTACTTGCTAAATTAGCATGCTCCAAATCAGCGCTGAGGAGGGAGGGGAGCGAAGGAAACGTGTCGAAGAAAAAGGCGAAATTGCATAAAGCGAAAAACAACAGAGAAAAGTTTAGTCCCACTGTGAAATGCATTAGAGCCTAGTAAATAAAATATCAATGTTTTCTGTGTGCTTTTTAAGTTTTTGCTAGAGTTAATAGCGCGCAGGGTTTGTGCTAAACAGTTAACGGGTGTTTTGTTGACGTGCAAGTGGGTAAAACTTTTCAATTAATTTCTATTTTTGTGATATGGTTTACATTAACACTTAAGAAATCATTCCTGTGTTCTGATGCCACATTTAAGTTAGCAGATTTTTTTTTTTCATAGCATAGCTGCTACATAGCATAGATTATATCAACAGATTGATGTTTCTTTAAAGCCTCTGGAACAACTGAAGCGGGGAAAGAAATCATAAAACGGCACATTACAAAATGTAATTTTAGTAATGTGCTGTTTTTTAAACATTTTAGTAAGACTAGGCTAAAGGCACTAAAACCAATTTGAAAATGAACTAGCATTGACGTCAGCGCAAACAATGTTGGATCTTAAAGAAGAAACAGGCTAAAGATTTCATCACATAGGTATTCATCTAAACCTGACCTTGAGCCTCGAATGCAGAGAATTAAATATTAGCCCTCATCTCTATCAAGCAGGGAGCCTGTTTTTCAAGAACAGGAGGAGAGGACCACATGCGACCCAGCCAGGCCGGCGAATTGGCGCCCAACGCGGGGCATCCGCTGATTGAAGCCAGGGAGAGCCGTCAGCACCGCCGGGAGAGATGGATGTGTCAGGCGGAGAGTGGGGGAGAGCTAATTACCGTTCCGAGTGTATCTTGTTAATTAAGGGCTAATTAGTGGCAGAAACGCAGAGGGAGCAGAGTAGGGAGACGGGGTGAGGCGTCGACTGCTCGTGTATTACGAAGAGACGGATGCGCTGACGATAAAGGGAAAATCTGGAACTTCTTTAGTCCTACCTACAAGTTGATACTGTGGTTCTCATCTCATCTAAAGCAAAATAGCTGTTTTGCTTATTGAGTTTTATTGACTAAAAAGTACCATGGTTTTACTATAGTAACAGGAATACTTGTCTGCATTGGAATACCATGCTCCAGGATTGTTTTTTGCCTTCATTGATAGGGATATTAGCCAGAAAACCAAAAAAGATGCAGAGAAGAGGTTGGATGGATGCTGTGTCGCCTGCATGAGCACACGTACAGTAGTAATCATCACTAGGTCACGGCTCTATAATGCTGTGGAGGTTCACCTGCATCTGTGTGCTAAGTAACCTCTACGCACTGTGAAATGTGATCTGAATGTCTCTCTAACCGAATCTCTTTCTCGTTTGCCAGGCACTCCTCACTCGAACAGCAGCAGTTCCCTTCAGTCCGGGGGCTCTGTGGCCGGCGTGGCTTTGGGGACTGGGAAAGAGGGGATGCACCAGCGCTCGTTCTCTGTGTCCAGTGCAGAACAGTGGAGCGAGGCGGTTATCAACACCACAGCAGGTCAGAGGAGCAGCTCAGAAACGCCTACTCTTTTTCATTTCAGGCTTGTTGATAAGCTTAAAATGTGACCAGTTTTCAGTTGCTTTTTCCATTGCTCTGATATTTATCATACTTCAAGCTCAGGGCCAGTGTTTGTGGGGTTGTGCTGCAGTTGTACAAAATAAGTACAAAAACATGCTGTGAATGCATCAATCTCGACGACTTGCATCTCGTCGTGTTTTTAGTATGCCCAACATGTTATACCATGGTAATCAGCCTAATACTTTAGTATTTAGACTGGCATTGTCATCACAAAAGTATTAAAATGACAAAAAGGTTCTGAAAACCTTTTTTTAAGAAGAAGAAGATCCTGTGTTTATCATGATTTTACAGCATTAGCCAAAGTAATTGTGTTGAAATGATGGAATTCTCCCTAAAACTATGATCATGTGGTGAAATTTCGTTAGGAAAATATTATTTTGGTTATTATGGTCAACATTCTAAATGCATGTTATAGACTTTTTTGTGGACGATTTATTCATGCATATTTTTTTTTACCCTTGTCATTTTTAAATCAAAATGTCATAACTGGGCCTTCAAGTTACTGACTTCTCTCTTGTGACGTATGCAGGATTTCTCCAATCATTTAGTCCGCTTAAACCCCGTCCCTGCAAGCGTGCGTTCATCTGCCTCCACTTTTAAATGCACCGCTCACATCTCAAAGTCCCATCAGCAACCTGTGGTCTCGCCCTGCGTTTTTTCCTTTTTCTACAATCTTTTCAGATCTGTCCCTACTTCCGTTTCATCTGGTAAATACTCTTTGATTGGGACAGAGGTTCTAAAGGTTTCTAATCAGTTATTAGTCCATTACGATTTTACTATAGTACTAACAGTAACTGAAGAATTACAAGCCAATCGCTAATCAGGGATAATTCAGTAATTGTGGCTTTGATTGTAACTGGTCCCGCCACCCACTGCAGCAGTGACCACAAATCTCTCTCTCTCTCTCTCTCTCTCTCTCTCTCCTCATCCTGTCAGTGCACTTGAGTGAAGTCAAATAATATATTTGCCGGGCGTAACAACGCTGCACATTTTTTCCCCCCGTCTTCACTACTTCTTTTTTTCCCCTCCCGCGTTGGAAAATGAATGCTTTACGGGGACAACATTCATCACTGGTTATTTCCCTCTCTTTGTCGGCTGGCAGTAAAAAAGCACTTAAATGCACATCAACAGAATAACAGTCATTTCCATGCATGTTTGCGCACTCGTCGTTCTCATTAGCGGCTGCTCTGTTTCTCCCCCCCCTCCGCCCTCGCTCTCTCGCCCTCTCTGTTTTTGTCTCTCGCCCTCTCTCTCTCTTTCTCTCCTCCCCCCCCTCCTTCTGTTAGGGTCCCAGGGGCCCCGCTAGTTTAAAGAGCGCTCTTTACGAGCAAACTGGAGGCCCCGCCGTGTGGCCCCGTGGTGTCGCAGACAGAACACGACGCCGCGCGACACTCGCCCTTCTCTACTCGTCTCCGCTTGTCGAACAATCAATTTCAGCCCCGCTCCGCCATCGGCCCCCCGTCTACACCCATCAGCTCCACATCCTAAAGCAGAATTACTCAAAACGGCCGTAGCCATGGAATGAGCTGCATATGCGTGTGTGTTGTGTGTGTGTGTGTAGTGTGTGTGTGTGTGAGGCAAAGCACTTCATTAGGCCCTGGTGTAAAATAGTTATTGTCACACACAAGCACACATACTCAGACATTTAGCTGTATCAGGATTTGGTGGATGCATTTTCTCTATGACCTGTTACCCATCAGCCTCTCGGTTCTTGCGTTTACTGAGAGCATTATAGCTTTACAGGTCATAATAGAGATAATAGAGTTTTATATCAAAGATCTCCGGAAAGAGCACACCTAGAGCAAACCACATTTATTGTGCCTAAGGTTTCTACTTGTTTTTCTTTAGCTGTTTTTCTTTGCTGTTTTGTCGTCGTTCTTCAGAATGCTTAAGTTGATGTGAACTGATTTGAAGTAGGGATGGATGTGCATGCTAGTTGTCCAACCGCTGACTAGTCCACTAGTGAGTAGGGATGCACCAAAACTAGTGATTTTAATATATTTAAAAAAAAATCATAATAATTAATTTCATGTTAAATAAAACACACAAAAATCCATTTAAATGCTTTAAGTTAGGCATCACAATATTAAAATTTGCAGTATGGAAAAATAAATGTAATTATGATCAAATACATTTACCTAAATGAAATCTAATCAAATGTTGCTATTATTTTTTATTATTGCATACATTTGTTTTACTGATATATTATGCATCCCTACTAGTGAGATATACATTTTTAATAAGATTTAATATAGAAATATTACAATTTTAAAATAACTGTTTTCTATTTTAATATACTGCATGTTAAAATGTAATTTATTCCTGTGATCAAAACTGAATTTTCAGCATCATTCTAATATGCTGATTTGCTGCTCAAGAAACATTTCTTATTATTACCAATGTTGACAATGTATAAAAAAAACAGCATTTATATCTTTTGTAAGTATAAATGTCTTTTACTGATCCTTACACGATAAAATGATTAGTTTCTATCAAAAACAATCTTACTGACCCCAAACTTTTGAACTGTACTGTACAAAAGAAGATATATGAGAATGGTTCAACAACTGTTTTTATTCATACACTGGTGTCCTCAACATTATAAGACCTCACTGACTTTCATTGTATGGAAGAAAAAAACACTCAGGCATTTTTTCTTCTTTTGTGTCCCAGACAAAAAAAGAAAAAGTTTGGAATGACATGTACTCGTGTCATCAGGAATGTTTTACGCAAATTCACCTTTGATGCCTGTTTAGGTGGTAAATAGATCTTAACCATGCCCTAATCATGCCATTATCCTTGTCAAGGGTTGGAGGTCAACCAACAGATCAAGGCTGTTGAGATGAGCATCGGTAGATTGATAATATCCTCAAACAATCACATGCATCTCAACCCTGTAACTATTTCCATACGATGTAAGTGTTGTTCTCATTTATAAGGCTGCGCCACACATCGCTACAGACTCTGAATACTGATTCTTTTGATTAAATCTTCCCTCTTCTCTTAGTTATATTTGTGCCGTACATGCTAGATATCCCTCAGAAGATAAGAGTGTGTGTTATGGAATTGTATTCTCACCGTGTATCTCAATCATGTCTTAGTTATCTAGTGTACTTTGCTAAGTGTTTTGTTTTGTACAGTTTTATAAAGGAGCTAGATTTTTATATTTTCAGAAAATGCAGTAGATGGGGGATGTTCTATGTGGTTTCCAGGGCATGGAAGGGTTCTAGGGTTTCATGGAAAACATTCTAGGGTGTTCTGGGTGGTTGCTTTCTTACTCTGTTGATCATTGTGTGCATATAATCTTCATTTCCACAATTGTTCTGATTGGTTGTTAGAATGTTACTATGCATTGCAGTTGTTAGAGTTTTCTGGGTGGTTGCAAGGGTGTTCCGGGTGGTTGTCATGGCGTTGTTATGATGTTATGGGTGGTTGCTAGGGCTTTCTGGGTGGTTGCCTTCTTACTCTGTTGATCATTGTGTGCAGATAATCTTCATTTCCATGCATTCTATGCATTGCAGTTGTTAGAGTTTTCTCTGTGGTTGCTAGGGTGTTCCGGGTGGTTGTCAGGGCGTTGCTATGATGTTATGGGTGGTTGCCAGGGCGTTGCTAGGGCTTTCTGGGTGGTTGCCTTCTTACTCTGTTGATCATTGTGTGCAGATAATCTTCATTTCCATGCATTCTATGCATTGCAGTTGTTAGAGTTTTCTCTGTGGTTGCTAGGGTGTTCCGGGTGGTTGTCAGGGCGTTGCTATGATGTTATGGGTGGTTGCCAGGGCGTTGCTAGGGCTTTCTGGGTGGTTGCCTTCTTACTCTGTTGATCATTGTGAACATAAAATCTTAATTTCCACAATTCTGATTGATTGTTAGAATGTTACTATGCTGTTGTTAGGGTTTTCTGGGTGGTTGCCAGGGCGTTGCTAGCCTATAGTGTTCTGGGTGGTTGCTTTCTTACTATGTTGATCACTATATGCATTAAATCTTCATTTCCCACAATTGTTCTGATTGGTTGTTAGCATTTTGTTATGTCGTTTCTAGGGTTTTCTGGGTGGTTGCTGGGGCGTTGCTAGGATGTTTTGTGTGGCTGCTAGGGCGTGGCTTGGGTGTTCTGGGTGGTTGTTAGGTAGTTGTATTACTCCATTGATCATTGTACAGGATGCATAGAATCATAATTTCCACATTTGTTCTGATTTGGTTGGTAGCATGTTGCTATGCAGTTACTAGGGTGTTCTGGGTGGTTACTAGGGTGTTCTGGGTGGGTGTTAGGTAGTTGTCTAACTCCTAGATCATTGAATGCACAGAATCCTCATTTCTGCATTTGTTCTGGTTCATAACATCTTGTTTTGCAGTTGCTAGGATGTTCTGGTTGGTTGCGAGGGCATTGTTTTTGTCTGTTGCACATAATCTTAATTTTCACATTTGTTCTAATTGATTATTAGCTTTCTTGGGTGTTTTAATCAGTTACTAGGGTGCTCTGGGTGTTTGCTTGGTGATTTTCTTACTCTATTATAGATATAGTCCTTATTTCCACTTTTTTCTGATTGGTTGCTAGCAAGTAGCTATGCAGTTTCTAGGGTTTTCTTACTCCTTTGATCATTTCATGCATAGAATCCTCATACTAGCACAAAAGTGTTACGTGTGATGATCTGCACTTAGGCTACTTTCAGTTAGTCTGTAGATTAGCGTGCAGCAGCTGAGGTAGTCTAGCGGTTTGGCGCTAATCTGGAATCTGCCGTCGTTAAGGGGCGGAGAAGACTTCTCCCCTGCGGAGCTCGAGGAGGCTGCGAGCGCAGGGAGTTTGATTCCCCGCTCTTGGCTGTAATGAAGTTTGACATTTCGTTTGGAGAGAGCAGCGGCGTGTGCCTGCCCATGCCTTGATTAGCGCTCTCTAATTGACAATAATAAGAAGGAAGTAGTGATTGTGTTCTGCACACTTTTTTCATCATTAATTGCAGCCATTGCCATTGATTACGGACGGGGGTTGCTCACTCGGCTGCTGTGTCAAGGGGTAGGAGTGGAGGGAGGGGGGGCGTTGTCGGCTTTGTCGCAAAATTACCGTCCGTACCCGCTAGCTCTCGAATTAGCTACTGGGAGAATTAGAAGTTTCTCCTCACGTACGTCTGGAAGAAAAAATTGAGAGCTATTAAGAAATGAGTTAATGTTCTTTGTTCACACCCTCCAATCTTTCCGTGCTCACCCACAGCACGTCGTCTCCAGAACCGTACTGTAAAATGTCGTTTCCCGCGGGGACGCTAACGGTCGCTAATCGCAGGTTAGCTGACCACCTTTATTCCTACTGCTACCTGAAGAGTGCTTACAGCTAAGCTCAGGTTAGGCTGTAAATGGATTCTGATCCCTTGCATACGTCAATTTACCTCACCTTAGACTCTGCTTTCGCAAAAATTACTTGATTTCCAGTTAAAATCAGCGTTCCTACACAGTTTGAAAAGAATAAGCTTCTGGTCTGGAGAAGTTTTGAAAAAAGAAAATTTCCAGACTATTATCCCTATTCAGTTTTCTATATAACATAAATAATTTCTACAAATAAATGTATCATGCAAGCTGAATGATTTCATGGCAAAAGCTTAGTGGTCGTTTTGTGATTGTCGAACACGACTGAATGAATTCAAGGCACGCATTTCCATTATGCAAAACTGTTTGTCTTTACCATAAGAGAGTCTCTTAAACTTCACTAAATGAATGTGCGCGTGCCATTCAAACCAGCAACAGACAATCTAAATCAGACCGTACTTTGCTTTTTGGTGATCGTGCAACACAAACTAGGTTTACAGAATCAAACCGATGTGTCAGAGCTGAATATTTGTAAGGTTATACAGTGTTTAGGTTTCTTCTCATCATGTAAGCGCATGTTATCTCTTCAGGAAACCCAATGAGAAAAAAAACGGAGAAAAATTACTGATGATTGCCAGTGTGTTAAGAAAAATACACTTATATTCAAGATACAGTCTTTGATATCTTATAACTTAATGTATCTTATAAGGATTTTTAGATATTTTTACTGGAAAAAAAGACAAAATACCCATTAAGAAGAGTTTCTTATTTTCTCACAAAGTATTTAGCAAAGTTACATTCGTAGCGCTGCAATGTTAAGCGGTTCCCATGAGGCATTAAAAAACATTGCACCAAAAATCTATATATTTAGATTATTTTATACATGTTTTCTGGAAAAAGGGAGATTTTTTTTCAACCATTCAGAGCTAGTCTGCTATTGTTATGACAATTGCAGGTCATTATTGTTCAAATTGACCAATTGAACAGTCTAAATTTACAGATTGCATTTTTACCAATTTAATCATGTTTAAAGAAAATAAATGTTTATTATTTTCAAGGATATTACCAGCTATCTTATATATTAGAAGTTGTTTTAGATTAGATTTGAAATAAATGTGTGTATGTATGTATATAGGATATCGGGATAGCATATTAATCAGTTTTCTCCAGTTCCAAAGTACCATTGCGTTTGTAGCCGTGTACCTTGGTATTGTCATCGGCGTAACGTGCCGTTTTTTTGATTAGCGACGACTCTGTAAACAGACGTTCAGATGATTCATCTGAGGTCTGGTGTGAGGGACAAGGGCAGCCCTTGACTGTTAACCTCCACCTACACACACAATGCCACTGCTGTCACAGCCGCTGATGGCCACTATTCTGTGTGTGTGTGTATGTGCGAGAGCTTCTGCATGTGTGTACGTGTGTGAACAGTATTCTCAAGAAGCCCTCTACCCCCAGCTGTCTGCTGTAGCTAATGATTGGTCCCAGGGGGGCTGTTGGGAAGAGGAGTGTAGAAATTGAAACAGACGTTCGCGTCCCTGCCACAACGTGTGTGGCAGCTGGGAGCGCCGCTCCGCCATTCAGCACGAGGGAGGGCGAGCAGACTTTTAAAGTCATGAATATCAATGGTGAACACAGAGTCAGTGATGAAGCATCAACTGCCAACCTGCCGTGTTTCCAGCGAGCTTATATCACTTTATCTGCTTTGTAGTGCCTAAACGGCACTCATGGTAAACATAGTGATCTTGGGCTAAGAAGTGGAAGTTCTACCATTGATGATTTTTTATGTTTATATGACTGATAGAAATCTTGTTATAATTGACCAATTAAACAATATACATTGTAGTATAATACCCAAGTGCATATATATATATATATATATCTATCAGTGTGTTCACATGTGTGAATATATTCATGTGTGTGTGTGTGTCTCTGCTTAAAATTCATTTGTCACACCACAGTATCACTTATAATTAACTAGTTAAAGCAAAAGGTGATTATTATGGTGAAAAGGAAAGGTCCTAGCTACACTTTCCCTTATGAATTAATGTATTCATTTGATCCTATAATCCTGACATTGATTTTAAAAAAGCTCATGGACATCTCATGCGTCATCTACAAACCCATTTATGCATTTACATACCGCAGTGACATTATCATTAGGACGAATCTTTCTTGCGTATCTTTGATAAAGATAAAGCAACAATATTGATTGAGAATTATCGTAATTGTGTAACGGGGCTAATTGTTAAACCCTCTAATTTGTCTCTTGCCATGTGTAATTAAGCTCAAATCCCACAGTGCATTTGAGTAATCCTCCGCTTCATCATTTATTCATTATCAAGCTGTTCTTATTAAACACCTCAATCATAATTATTAACCGCGTCTTATCAATAAAACAACAAATTGCATCGGTTTACCAGATGAAACTGCCGCCGCACAGAAATGCAGGAGGGAAACTGAACTGTTAAAGATAGCATTAGCTACACGCTAAACTCATCTGTGCCTGCGGCGGATTGGGTGTCTGTAGTTTATCCTCCTGTACCCCCTGCGCGCCTCCATCTCTCTCTCTCTCTTTAAAGAGCACGCTAGCCTCCAGATCCCTCAAGGTAAACCCCCAAATTACGCCTAATGTTCTACACAGGCTAATGGTTGTCAGTGCCATTAGAATATGCGTTATTTGGCTCCGCGGGTTTCATACACTCCCAGACCCGACCGTTGTCGCGCGCGCGCACACACACATTTACACACGCACACACTCTTATACACCCCAGGCCTGTGGAGATGAATGGAGTTTGCAACACTACAATGAGCTTTTGATGCCAAGACAATGGAGGAGGCTGCCCACATCTGACACACTGTGTGTGCGAGTGTGTTTCTGAGGGCCACTAACAATATGGGGTCCACTTTGCCGGGCCCTTCTGCCCCTGGGCTGGTCGGGGGGTTGTGGGTAATAGTGTCCCGAGGGCGCCCAAAAATGATGTGGAAGTGTCATGAAGCTCAGAAAGATGGCCGTGGCTTCCCCACTGACAACCCCCTGTTCTTACCGCGTCGCCCCGTCACAGAAACACACTGGCGTGGAGCGGCAGGTTAATATCACTTATATAAAATCACCTTACACCCGAACCCAACCTCTCGTGTGCTTGGATGCTCGTGTGGCCTCTCCCATTACAGCGGCGCTCCTCGGGCAAGACCAAATCATCATTTGTTACTCACGCGCACGTCCCCTTCTCGTCAAGCTAATAGAGGTGAAACGGTGTGGTGTGGTTCATCTCTTGTTGTTCTCAGGGGTTGTGGATCTTCACTTGTCCTGTAAAGGGTCCGAAATTAATGAAAAATCTGTAATCTGTTGAGGATTTTGATCAATTTTGTGTTTCGCTAGAAAGCCAGAACTTTTTGTTTTTTATTATTGTTTTGTATTAATGTCTTTCTTGATTTTATGTATATGTACACACAATATAATATAATGCAAAACAATTATTACTTTATTTTTTTATTGAATATTACTTACATATGTTTTTATTATTGTCATTTTAATAATATATACATTAAAATATTGAATATATAATAAAACAGTTAATGTGTATATATTATTAAATTATAAAACATATACAGACAGATAGATGGATAGATAGAAAGATAAATAAATAGATACACACATATATTATATATTTACAAACGTTTATGTTAGATGTGATAAATCATGATTAATCAATTTGACAGCACTAATTATTATATATTTTTATACAAATATTAATACATGTTTTTTTTATTATTATTAGTAGTAGTTTATTAATATAAACATTACAATATTGAATTTTATATATATATATATATATATATATATATATATATATATATAATTTATTGTTATGCAAATACTAATACATTGTTTTTGTTAGTTTTTTTAAAATATTTACATTATATTTATATTTTTATATTTTATACAAAGCTTGACATTAACGAGAATTTCAGCGGTGGCGTGTGTAACTCAGTCACTCCTACTAGCCACTTTTGATTTACATTTACATACATTTTACACTTTGCATTTTTCAATTGTATTAAGCATAATTTTATATATATTGGCTATATAAAACAGTATAATGGATCCGTGCGTCAAGTCTTAAAGTGACAGCAGCCTAATATACCGGCTTCCAAATGATGAGACAATATAAAAAACATCTATATGGCAGTTTTTCCTTATGGTATCGATGTCAAAATTGGGGCCAGTGAAAATGCTGAGTGGCTAGTAACTTTGGAAAACCACTAGCCACAGTGGCTGGAGAGCAAAAAAGTTAATGTCAAGCCCTATATATATACAAAAATAAAAATAATAACATATTAATACTTATTACTTATTATTCGTTCAGGTAAGAGACTCTGTTGACTGAACTTTATGTCTGTTTTCCTTCCTCCAGCCAATGGGATGACAGATCCTCTCAGCTCCACCCCTGGCATGAGCAGCGCCACCAGTCCCAAACTTGAGCCTCCGCCGTCACCTCATGCCAACCGCAAGAAACACAGGCGGAAAAAGAGCACGGGCATCACCAAACCAGACGGGCTTTCTGCAGGAAATGAAGGTAAAGGGACGCAAAACTGTGTTATTTGTAAGAAAAAATGACCATGTACCATTTCTCACTGTCCCATTGGTTCACAAAACAACATAAACAGCAGTAGATTGGCAGGCCTCAGTAGCAGTTTTAGCAGGTGTAGGTTTGTTTTAGTGAGAAAATGCTATCAAATAAAAAAAAAGTCCAGTTGGCCTGTGGCTAATAAAGTAATTTAATCCATTTCTGAATTAGAAAACACTTCGATTTGATCCATTGTTCTGTGCCATGTGCAGCAAAGATGATGTGTCATGAACACGGTGCCACTTAGGTTTTATTGCCCGTCCCAATGACAAATACAGTCTCCTAATTGGTTGTTATTGAGGAAACAAAAGCACATCCCTCAGGCTATTCTGTTGCCAATAGGCAAAATCCATCAACTAGATGGACGCTGTCCATCAATGACTATGTCACTGGTGCTTCCTAATAAATTTGTTTGTTTTTTGGGGAAAATCATTTTAATAATACACATACAGCCAATGTGCGACTTTGACATCACACAAAGACCATGATCAGGCACTTAAAATATAAATAAATATCTGTAGATGGTATAAAGACATTTAAGAGGGATTAGCATTTAAACTGGCTTTTTTTATCCATTTTTATAGTTTTTTCCCTTCTTTTCAGACAGAAGCTATTTAGCTTATCCTAAACGTTACCAGAATCAAGTTTAATTGTGTTTTTTCATGAGCTAGAATAGCCTCAAATGATCCAGCTTCACTATTGTGACTATTTTATTGGTTTTAAATGTGTATGAACGACATTACAAGCTCAAGGGATCACAGACGTGGTCGTTTCCCATCCCAGCACTGATAAGGAACGAGTTAAAGACGTTCTTAGCGTTCGTTCTGTCTCATTACGTGTGGTATAATTGACAGTTCCTCAAGAATATGAGGTCTAACCTTTGATTTGCTTAAGCTTTACTTGGTCATCTGGCAGAATAACAGAGGCGGATTGTGTGTGCGGACAGAATTTGGTGAGAACTTCCATCATGAACATCGTCGTCTTCGCCTCTCTACAGTCTGAAAGGTTCTATTAGTGTGCGCTTGTCTGTTCTAGTGAGTGCATGCAGAATACAGACATATTGCTTAAGTACGAGAATCACTCATATGGAGCAAGTAGTATCTACTGAAGGCAGAGGAGTAGGAGGGGTGTAGGGGGAGCTTGGATCCTTGAATAAATTGCTATCAGTTTATCTCATTTACGGGGCAATCAAAAGCGCCGAATGCTGGCAGAAATCGAATTTTAGCTGTTGTGAAGCATCATAAATCAAATGTGCTGTCGCTCTCTAAGAAGGTGAGGCAACTTTTTTTGTTCTTTGCTTCATGAGCGAACGTCTCTGGGAAGTCTGGAAGATATTTACAGCTCTGATTTACGAATAGTCTTAGGCAGTTGATGGTTTTACTTATCATCCACGATTAAAGGGATGGTTCGGAGTAAAATCAACCTAGGGTTTTTTGCACCATGACATGGAGCCAAACACCACCCCCCAGAAGCCTTATTTCCCTTGGTTGAACATTTTTAAAGTTAGAGCTTATTTCGAGATATCGGCTTAGTGCAGGCGCTAATGGATCCAAGGATGTATCTCGTAAATTACCCCACTAATAATGCCCAGAATGGTACCAAACTTCTACAGTAGTACAAATAGGTTCTGTACTCATAAAACGAGGCATTGGAAAGTTTGTAAGTACATCAGGAGTTTATTTAAAATAACACTTGCCTGATGGCTAATGCTAACGCTAACCCGGACGTCGACGTCACTTCAGTGGTTTGGGAAAAGCACGTAAAAGTCCAGACAGAAAGCGATGCATAAGGATGTAGTGTAACAATGCCCAGTTCCAGGAATGCACTAATATTTTGTTGGTAGTACCAGTTTATAACAATTATTAGTTAACACTAAGTTGTCGACACTTCGGAAAAAATAATAATTCGTCGTTACACTACATCCTTATGCATCGCTTTCTGCCAGGACTTTTACGTGCTTTTCCCAAACCACTGAAGTGACGTCGACGTCCGGGTTAGCGGTAGCATTAGCCATCAGGCAAGTGTTATTTAAATAAACTCCTGATGTACTTACAAACTTTCCGATGCCTCGTTTTATGAGTACAGAACCTATTTGTACTACTGTAGAAGTTTGGTACCATTCTGGGCATTATTAGTGGGGTAATTTACGAGATACATCCTTGGATCCATTAGCGCCTGCACTAAGCCGATATCTCGAAATAAGCTCTAACTTTAATAATGTTCGACCAAGGGAAAAAAGGCTTCTGGGGGGTGTTTGGCTCCATGTCATGGTGCAAAGGACCCTAGGTTGATTTTACTCCGAACCATCCCTTTAAAGACGCGCTTAGACAACTAAATGAATTGTTGAGGGCAAACGTGTGCTTGCTGTGAGCATTGAGAAAGCTCATAGTGAATCAGTTCATTCCAGTGCTGATTCACTGATTCTTCTGAATGAATCCATTTGATTCAAGCAGGCCATGACCATTTAAACCGTGTAGACCCTGAATTTGAGTTCAAGTGTAAGTTTAATCTAACAGCAAACAGGCCTTTAATTCCTCTGCACACAGAGACTCTCCATTTGAACAGCTTCAGTGGAGCATCTCCTCCATTCCTGCTGGATGTACAGCGGTATAATGAACATCTCAGGTGCTTACAAGATGATCCAGGGTTCCCACTGAGTCGACTGACAGGAGCTTTAATGCCTTTCTTTGCAACGGCACCTTTATCTTCACTCGTGTACAGTAAAAAGATCTGCTCTGCTCGTCTGATCTTGATTAATCTGGGCTATTTTCCTGTAGTCTTCCATGCACTCTTTACAGATCTATTTATTTCAAAGAGTTGCATTGTCATTGCAGAACTTTTTTCTTTTATAGCAAATACAATTAAATATAACATAAAATTATATTGTATTGAATGCGTTCAATGTTAAAATGTGAATCACAAATTGTGTACTTTCTGAATAATAATTCAACTTTTTAAATAAGCTTTAGCTTAACATATATTATAGTTATTAGTTATTTAAATTGTAAATATTAAATCTAATTTATTATTAGTATAGTATAACAGTAGTATGTTATTATTATTATTATTATTATTATTATTATTATTACTAGTTGTTTAAAAATATATAACAATTACATTTTAAAATATGAAATATTTAATCAATTTTTTTATTAATAATATATTATTATTGATAAAAATAATAGTAATTGTTGTTATGATTATTATTATTACCGGTATTTGTTTTTTATATATCTATTTAAAATTATTTTAAGATTGCATATGAAAGATTTAATCTAATATATTATTGTTAATAATAAAAATAATAGTAACTATTACTGTTGTTATTTAGTGTGTGTATATATATATATATATATATATATATATAGTCTAATGATCATTTGGTTACTATTGTGGCAGAAAATAAAATATAATTTCTACTTTATTATCGATTTTATCGATTATTGAAAATCAAAACATGAATAATCAATAAAGGTCATAAAAAATACTTCTGATTACAGCTAATTAAGGCCGAATCAGTTTCTCACCTTACCTTTAATCTAAATACAAAGATCAATAGTTTTAACTGTTTTACACTAATATAATGCTGTGCATGTGGCATTACTAGTTTTGATCCTGCAGGCTGATAAATACACGTGCCCAGTTTGCAGACAGCCAGCAGCGGATGAAGCGTCATGTGTTTTTAGACGGGTGCTGGAGGTTCCTCGTACCCCTGTGTCTCTGTTATACCTTTTAAAGAAGATAAAATGTGATTGCACAAATATATTTGTACATTCATGCGCATCAGGTCATTGTTGGAGTGTTTCTGTCTGCATTTACCTTCAGTTCATTGTTTGAAGTGTGTGTGTACATAGGGGGTGTTTTTGTTTACACTGTGTGTGTGTGTGTCTGATGGAGACGCTGAATGCTTTCTCGCCTCCTCAGTGTTTGGCCCGTATCCCCCCAGGCCCGTGTCAGTAATGGGCGCGTGCTGATTGCTCTAATACAGGTTAGGAATATTGCCTTTAATGATGTGTAAAATGAGCAAACGCCACTGCTGACATTTACAGATGGCACAGGCTGGTCTGGTTCCTCCCAGCTGCCCGTTAATTCTTACACACCAGCTAGCATCTCTATAGGCCCAGTCCTGTTTAGTGTACTAGCACACATGTGTTGGATTCAAGGTTTCGGAGTTTTTAAAGCAACACACACACGCGCACACACCTTGACTTAAACCCCTCGCGGCTTTGTGCCGGCGCTGATTTGATGGATTTGTGGTCGCGTGGCGGAGTGCTCTGACAGAATAGCAATCGGGTCACACTGGCAGGTCCAGATGTGGTACCGGAGCAGGCGTGTGACCCAGAGGGCGTTTGGAGTAGAAGCATCTGCCTCGATTAGACACGATGCACTTGAGTAAATGTTGTGACTTTGTTTTTCCTCTCCTTCTTTCTCTCTCTCTCTCTCTGTGCTAATTTGCTTCTTTTTTTTCTTTTCTTTTTTTTTTGGATCTCAACTTAAAGGCCAAAATCGACTTAGTGTCCCAGTAAGTGTTACTGGTCTTATTGTGCATGATTTACAGTACACATTACTTAAAAAACAAGAAAAAATGTTTTCTGCATTTCTGCTTGGAAAAATCAATCGCATCAAAACCTAACATGTTTTACCCCTCCAATCTGATCAGATCCTGATGGATGAGATCATGTCCCGCCCGACTTAATTTGCATAACTCTAAGCGTACTATTAAATCACTAGTAGATTGACAGTAAAGACGTTTAAAATGTTAAAGATGATTTCTAATTCAAATAAATGGTTTACACAAAAATTTGAAGCATCACAACTGTTTTTAAAATTGATAATAATAATAAATGTTTCTGGAGCATCAAATCATCATATTAGAATGATTTCTGAAGGATCATGTGACACTGAAGACTGGAGTAATGATGCTGAAAATGCAGCTTTGCATTACAGGAATAAATTACGTTTTACAACGTTTTCAAATAGAAAACAGTTATTTTAAATCGTAATAATATTTGATAATATTTCAGTTTTTACTGTATTTTTTATCATATAAATGCAGCCTTGTTGAGCCAATAAAAAATCTTATCAACTCCAAACCTTTGAACATTCTGTAAATGCAGAAAGAATAGAAACATGAATGAATGATTGCAAGGGCCAGGAGAAGAGGAGGAGAGAAAGACTGTGGTTTTAGATGTTGTTATCTTTCTTTTATTGTAGCGTATTAATTAAGGTAAGTTGTTTCTGCCCTCTTTGCCTCCAGTCCCTCAGATTGGATTTTAACTGGATGTAGTCAGGCAGAACCTGCTCGGCTCCGTCTCATTACTGCTAGTTTCTGAACACCAGTGGCTGATTGGGAGCTTGTGTTATTGCACATTTTACATCAAGAGACCTCAGAGTCTGTTCGTAATTTTTTAGTTACGCGCATTTTCACTTTTATTCTCTTGGACCTACACTACCAGTCATACGTTTGGGACACACATACAAATGCTTTACTATGACTATTTTTCTGATTTTTGAATTAAAGTCAAGTCATCAATACTGTGAAATAACACATGTGAAAGTATGGGAACAACCAACAAATATTAAAATGATCTTATATTTGAGCTTCTCCTTCTGTCTAGAATCTAGCTCTGCTCATTCTGGAGATTCACTCAACCAGCATCATGAAGATGCTTTTAAATAGTTTATATTTAATCAAATTTAAATGAAAGAAGTACCAGGTTGGACCCTCTTTTGCCTTCAGAACTACCTTTATTCTTCATGGCAAAGATTCCACAGGGTGCAGGAAACATTCATCAGAGATTTTGGTCCATACTGACATGATGATGCTGAAGATTTGTCGGCTGAGCATCCATGATGAAATCTCTCGTTCCACCACATCTCAGAGCTGCTCTATTGAGTGAGATCTGTGACTGTAGAGGTCGTTTGAGTTTAGTGAACTCACTGTCATGATCAAGAAACCAGTTTGAGATGATGTGAGCTTTGTGGCATGCCAGGTTATCCATCAGAAGATAGGCATCAGAAGATGTGTACGCTGTGGTCATAAAGAGATGGACACGGTCAGCAACAATGCTCAGGCAGACTGTGGCGTTTAAACGATGCTCAATTGGTACTAAAGGCTCAAAGTGTGCCAAGAAAATATCCTTCACATCATTACACCACCAGCAGCCTGAACTGTGGATACGAGGCCAGACGGATCCATGCTTGACCAGACCATCTGAATATCTAGCTCTGAATATCTCTATAAAGAGAATTTGAAGTGTTGTGTGTTCAGAGATGCTCTTCTTCTCCAAGGTTTGATGTGTTGTGTGTTCAGAGATGCTCTTCTTCTCCAAGGTTTGAAGTGTTGTGTGTTCAGAGATGCTCTTCTGCTCCAAGGTTTGAAGTGTTGTGTGTTCAGAGATGCTCTTCTTCTCCAAGGTTTGATGTGTTGTGTGTTCAGAGATGCTCTTCTTCTCCAAGGTTTGAAGTGTTGTGTGTTCAGAGATGCTCTTCTGCTCCAAGGTTTGAAGTGTTGTGTTGTTCAGAGATGCTCTTCTGCTTCAAGGTTTGAAGTGTTGTGTGTTCGGAGATGCTCTTCTGCTCCAAGGTTTGAAGTGTTGTGTGTTCGGAGATGCTCTTCTGCTCCAAGGTTTGATGTGTTGTGTGTTCAGAGATGCTCTTCTGCTTCAAGGTTTGAAGTGTTGTGTGTTCGGAGATGCTCTTCTGCTCCAAGGTTTGAAGTGTTGTGTGTTCAGAGATGCTCTTCTGCTCCAAGGTTTGAAGTGTTGTGTGTTCAGAGATGCTCTTCTGCTCCAAGGTTTGAAGTGTTGTGTGTTCGGAGATGCTCTTCTGCTCCAAGGTTTGATGTGTTGTGTGTTCAGAGATGCTCTTCTGCTCCAAGGTTTGAAGTGTTGTGTGTTCAGAGATGCTCTTCTGCTTCAAGGTTTGATGTGTTGTGTGTTCAGAGATGCTCTTCTGCTCCAAGGTTTGAAGTGTTGTGTGTTCAGAGATGCTCTTCTGCTTCAAGGTTTGATGTGTTGTGTGTTCAGAGATGCTCTTCTGCTCCAAGGTTTGAAGTGTTGTGTGTTCAGAGATGCTCTTCTGCTTCAAGGTTTGATGTGTTGTGTGTTCAGAGATGCTCTTCTGCTCCAAGGTTTGAAGTGTTGTGTGTTCAGAGATGCTCTTCTGCTTCAAGGTTTGATGTGTTGTGTGTTCAGAGATGCTCTTCTGCTTCAAGGTTTGATGTGTTGTGTGTTCAGAGATGCTCTTCTGCTCCAAGGTTTGAAGTGTTGTGTGTTCGGAGATGCTCTTCTGCTCCAAGGTTTGATGTGTTGTGTGTTCGGAGATGCTCTTCTGCTCCAAGGTTTGATGTGTTGTGTGTTCGGAGATGCTCTTCTGCTCCAAGGTTTGAAGTGTTGTGTGTTCAGAGATGCTCTTCTGCTCCAAGGTTTGATGTGTTGTGTGTTCAGAGATGCTCTTCTGCTCCAAGGTTTGAAGTGTTGTGTGTTCAGAGATGCTCTTCTGCTCCAAGGTTTGAAGTGTTGTGTGTTCAGAGATGCTCTTCTGCTCCAAGGTTTGAAGTGTTGTGTTGTGTGTTCAGAGATGCTCTTCTGCAGACCTCTGTTGTGGCTATTTGAGTTACTATTGCCTTTCTATCAGCTGAACCAGTCTGGCCATTCACCTCTGACCTCCGGCATCAACAAGGCATTTTCACGCACTGCTCACCGGATATTTTCTCTTTTTTTGAACATTCTCTTTAAACACTAGAGATGGTTGTGTGTGAAAACCCCGATAGATCAGTAGTTTCTGAAATACTCAGACCAGCCCGTCTGGCACCAACAACCATGCCACGTTCAAAGTCACTTAAATCACATTTCTTCATCATTCTGATGCTCCGCTTGAACTTCAGTAGATCGTCTTGACCATGTCTACATGCTTCCGTGTGATTGGCTGATTTGATATTTGTGTTAACAATCAAATTGAACAGGTGTACCTAATTCTGTCAATTCAGTCAAACATGCAAACTAGATTTGGTAGTATAAAATATCTAGTTTGCTAGTTTGAGTTAATAATTTATTGACTTTTGTGCTTTTAATTGCTTTGAGTAAAACATCAATAATCTGTAACCTAAAGAATTGTGCATTTGATGGCAGTTGTATTTGAAGCTAACATTTTGATTAGTTCAAAAATAGGAATTATTGATCTTGACATACAACAATTCATTCAATTCATTTGACATCAACAGGTCATTTTCTGAGAAGTGAAATTGTCAGGTGATTTTCCTTTTGACTGAACATTTTGAGTTTAAATGCTATGCAAGTTAAGGCAACAAATGTTTTTACATTGCTTCAACTCATCAAAATAAGTTAAGCACTTTAAGCACGAGAAACTTTTTTTCATGTTATACAAGATTCAACTAATTTAGTTTAATGTAATTTAAATGACTTAAACATCCAAGTTGATTGTACTTTTAGGCAGAAACTTTTTTTTTTTTTTTTTTTTTTTTTACAGTGTAGATTTTGAATCCCAGACAGTATCTCAGAACTCAAGAAATAAACTTTCACACTCCTTTTTTATTAAAGAAATAGTAACAATTACTGTAATTTTGTGTGCTGCTTAATAGAGGTGCGCGGATGGGCTATTATTGCATCCGCAACCGCTTCACAAAACTCATCATCCGTCCGCCATCCATCCGCACCAACGTTTTTGACCAATTTTCAAACCTGCACCCGCCCGCCATCCGCTGATTGGTGTATACATATATTTTTCATTTGATTGGTTCAACCGCCCGCCACCCGCCCGAATTTAATAAAAACATTATTTTTCGTCACGTCATCCGCCCGATCCGCGGTTTATCCGCAGAGTCCGCGGCTGTAACCGCCAACCGCGCATCTCTACTGCTTAACAACTAAAGCACAAAAATAATTTGCCTTTGCTTTTATTTTCTGTGGTTTCAAACATCAGAAACAGATTTTTTTTTTCTTCTTCTTTATTATAATTCCACATTGAAATTACCTGTTGTAATGGCTAATTTATCAGATGGCCAGCCAACAGAGTAATTGTTTGTGTTCGGATGCAGAGGTGTATAATCATTTGACAGTGGAATGCAAGATAATTGTTTTTCTGTTCATAATAGCAGACAGGAGAGAAACTATATCACAACAGCCAGAATGTTATCCAAATACAATACATTCCCTTCTGTGATACTAAATTATGAAACGATAGCATTCAAATATGATGTTTGCACAATTTGTTCGTTAGTAAAAACAGAAGTTTTGAGTGTTTTAATTTGTGCCAAAAATGAAATATGTTCCCTTATAGGGTTCTTGACTCAATTATAAAGAACACTTTATGCCGAAAAGGTTTTGTATAAGGAGAAATAAAAGAATTAATTACAAATAAATCTATAAAATTATCCATTATGGGAACCCCTATAGGTTCTATGTATGAAGCGCCTGACAGACCCCTTTAATGTTCTTTATAAAACCTTTCTTCTAGGAGTGTAGGAAACCTCCTAAATGAATTCTAGCCACCTTTGTTCGACATATTTATCCACATTGTGTATCCAGGCTTACGCTTGTGGTTCATTTCCAGCAAAAAGAAGCATGAAATGTAAACAAAGAAGAGAGATCAACTGGGGCGACGGACCTTCACCCTTTAGTCCTTGATTTAGACACAAAGCTGCTGGCTCTGTATTGATCCCTGACCTGGAGTCAAGTCCCGTGAATAAATCGGGTAATTGAGGAGGGTGTCAAACTAATTGGATTGTTGCCATTCGCTTGAGGCCAAGT
Source organism: Rutilus rutilus (assembly GCF_951802725.1). Classification (NCBI taxonomy): domain Eukaryota; kingdom Metazoa; phylum Chordata; class Actinopteri; order Cypriniformes; family Leuciscidae; genus Rutilus; species Rutilus rutilus. Next base: position 6,797,433 of record NC_140228.1, read on the forward strand.
TCTCTGCTGAAGTGAACGGGAGTCTTTTACAATGATACGCATGTGTTGAGCGGATCGGTTCAAGTCATCATATGGAGATTATTGATTGGAGGTGAGAGTAGACGGAGATCTATATGCTTCACATTCAAGATAAACCGCTGCCTTAAAACCTTACTCAACATCATTTCATTTGAATTTAAAGTTGTGTGCATAGTTTTTATGGAAGGCTGGGCGTATGATGGTAGAAGTGTGTCATCTGGTAGACATTTTGCTGTTTTGTTTATGGTAGATATATTAGATACCGAGCGGGACATGCCTCAATGTACCGTTTAACAATAATTTGTGACTTTTGGTTTATGTCCGTTAAGTAAAAAAAAAAAAAGTTGCTTTCATTTATAAATTATGTAATTCATTGGACCATCAAAAATAGACATTAAATGCATAATAATAATAATAATAAAATAAATATATAGAATACTTGTTCAAACATGGATAAAAACATTGAATTTTCAGCTTACATTATTATAGCTAGCCCTGTTTTATATATATATATCACAGTGTGGAAAGATTTAAATTAACAAAGAAAGAAAAAAATTAACAGGGTTGGCACATGACCTTGATACTTCATGATAATTTCTCTAAAAATGAGACCTCAATAATGTGTTAATGATCATTGACGGTGGGCGTCAATAAATGGTGTTATTTTGTGCATTTTAATGCTAATAAACGGCCTTTATTCTGCAAAACTACTGCAGTGATTGAGTCCGTGAACTTCTTTTCGCCTCATGCAGCTTCATCGGCCGCAATACTCGCGTGTGTAATCATCGTCACGTACACATCAGAGTAATCATGGTTTTGAAATGAATGTTGAGCAAATTGCAGAAATGATGGTCTGTTTTTCACCTCTCGCCCCTCATTTGAGCTCCGGAGGAAACATTGCAGTACCTCGCGTGTGCTTTTGCGATGTGGAAATTACTGTGACCAGAATGATTAACCCACATTATATTCTATTTAGGCAGCTGCAATAATAATGAGTCTTCACTGGTAATGAGATAAGTACTCTAATAGATGTATTTACCTTTTTAATCACTTGGATTTTACGATGCTGATGAACAACAGCAACTGACACTAATCGCAGATACCCATAATGCACCTTGGATGTTGGCCATTTAAATGTTTGTGTTTGCAGCCTTCAGTGAAGATGATCTCTAACTTGGAAATTATGGCATAGACAGTATATCCTTGTGTTTTTATTTAATTTTATCTACAATTAAAAGTTTAATGTTTTGTTTAATTTGAATTATTTATTTATTTTTATTAAGATATATTTACTTTTTATTTTCAATTAATAAATATATATATATATATATATATATATATATATATATATATATATATATATATATATATATATATATATATATATATAATTTTATAAATATTTCATATAGTTTAGCATTGCATCATATAACCAGGCTCTTATTCATGAAAATGCTTATAAATCATTTAAGCACAATAAGACACAAAAGAGAACGCCAAAAGTCGAGTATCCTCGCAAGCACAGTCTTAAATGAGTTAAATAAAGTCTTGAAGTGTTAATAATTATATATCAAACATCAAATATCTTCAGATAATTGTGTAATGAAGTTGTGCCATGTTTAATAACATTTTTGCTTTCATTGTGGACCCACAAATCATTTGCACAGACATTCTTGTCGTTTTCAGAAGCGATCGCTGTGTATAACCCATCTCTCATTTGGTGTGTTTCAGAGCAAGAAGAGTCCTTTGAGTTCATCATTGTGTCGTTGACGGGTCAGATGTGGCACTTTGAGGCTTCCACGTTTGAGGAACGAGAACTCTGGGTGCAGGCCATCGAGAGCCAGATATTTGCCAGTCTGCAGTGCTGTGAGAGCAGCAAGAACAAGGTAAGATGGCATTATGTAAATGTTGGTACCATGGAAATAGGTTAATATTGTTTTATGCACACTCAAACAAAACCCCTCTGCTCTCTCCACATTGTAATATCTGAATTGTTATGGCACGTAGTCTCGATTAGGAAGCCAGAGTGATGCATTGACCATCCAGTCCATCAGGAACGTGAGGGGAAACAGCTTCTGTGCAGACTGTGACGCCCCCAGTGAGTGAGACTTTGTGACGGCACCCATTTCTGAACGTGAAGCTAGTCTCATTTCATTAGATATTTGCCATAATGTGATAAACTACATTAAAATATTAAAAAATAAAAATAATTTTAATAATTTTTGTTTTGTTTTGGATAGTTTCACCCACATTTGTACAAAATCCCAGTCTGGGATATGGAGTAGTTCACTCAAAAATGAACATTTCCTGATTATTTATTCTCCCCAAGATGTGTTTTTCTTTCTTTTTTACAGCTGACGAGAAATTTAGGTTTTGGAGGAAAACGGTTTTTTTTTGGTCTACATTGTACACCATTCACTTCCATTAGATAGAGAAAATCCTGGAATGTTTTCCTCAAAAACCTTAATTTCTCTTCAGCTCAGTAAAGAAAGTCATATACATCTTGGATGGCCTTGGGGTGAGTAAATACTCAGGAAATATTCATTGTTTGGTCAACTATTCCTTAAAGGTTGGCATAGTCATTGCTGAAAATGACCCATATCCGACCTTGAAATGTGTCCAATGCCGATTTGCTATGGCACACTGAAATGTAATTGTCTCTGACCCTCAGATCCAGACTGGGCTAGTCTGAACCTCGGCGCTCTGATCTGTATCGAGTGCTCCGGGATGCACAGGAACCTGGGTACACATCTGTCCCGTGTGCGGTCTCTGGACCTGGACGACTGGCCGGTGGAGCTCAGCATGGTGATGACTGCCATCGGGAACGCCATGGCCAACAGCGTATGGGAGGGCTGTGTGGAGGAGTACACCAAACCCGGGGTAGACAGCACCAGGTGGGTTCCCTGTCCGAAGCATTAGCTGGAAGTCAACAAATGCTCATGACCAGATTCTTTTGTCCCAGGCACCATGAATTCAAGCGACAACTCTGATTATAATAGATTATAAAGTTTGTTAACTGTCAAATTATTTTTATTGTTGCGTTATTAGCCAGGTTTCCATCCAGTTTGCTAGCAACTTTCCTTTTGATTCACAAACATCTTCCCGAACTTGTAATGAGAAGTGTTTCAAAAAAAGAAGCTTTAAGGGCTTCCTGTGGTTTTCAACCCAAAAAAAGGTGGTTTAACGTTTAAAGATGAAATTTTTATCATTATTATTAAATACAATGTTGGCCTCATTGTCCAGCAATACAAAGATGCACAGCAAACCTGGAGCTTTTGTAAAATCACAGGTTTTATTTTGGTACCTTATTTTGTTCTTTACAAAACACTTTTTCACAAATTGTTTTTTCAATAAAACACTTAATCTTGAAACTCAACTGAAACCATAACTATTGACTTAATACTAAATAAATAATTGCGTACACACTAGTTTGCATAGACTAATACCAAATGGCAGCTCGTCTGGTCGATTTTAATAATGTTTGGAGTTGGACTTCAAGTTACATGAAAGTTAAATGAATTAAACGTTCTAAGAAAGTTTTGTTTTGCATCGTTTGACATTAAACAAGGCAGCTTTAAGTATTAAAGAAAGTGAAGTGTAGTATTGGAAGGGAAGAGGTTACAATGGACTCTTTGTTCAGGGTGTGGAAGCATATTCAAGTAAGCCTTGCATCCAGTGTCAGTTATATGATCAATGACTGAATTGTGTCAAAGTGTTCACCCAATCATCGGTCCATTAGTGCTGTTTGAAGAAGATGAGATGCTTCAGGAGATAATAGGGTCCATAGACCATTGTCTGAAGCTGCTCACCTGCTCTGGTCCCAGGCCATGTCTCGAGGTGTTTCCCCCCTTTAAGCCTGACACGCGCTCTAACGTTCCCAATCTGTCTAATGACCTGGAGAAAAGAGTGTTTTTGGTGGCAATTAAGGACACTATTACAGTCCCAAAGCACTCCCCTTGGGGCTGAATTGAGAGCTCTCAATGGCTCTGACAGCTATCCATCACTCAGGGGGGGTGTATCAGTCACTCCTGAGGGTATGAATCCAGTCAGACACCTTGACACCACCTGGCCTGCCCGCCTGCTCTAATGCATCATAATGGACGACTGATTTTAATGCTAAAGCATTAGCTGCTGAACTGGATCATATGCCTTTATCTGTTTGATCAGGTTGAGAGATGCTATTGGATGCTATTTTTTTTTTAAGTTTACAGCGCATAATTTGTCATGCATGTTTGTGTTACGGACATGAATGATGCCTAAAAGTATGTGGCTTGATGAGGAGAGATGTGCTATTACTTTTCTAAGTGATTGGACTGGGGATTTTCGCCTTGAACACCAGCACCACTCGGGTTATCAAAATCCTGTTTGCTTTTATGCTATAGCCAATAACCAATCAGATGACCAAAAAAACAAAACAAAATTTGATGATGATGATGATATGGCAATACAAATGAATTAATTCCTTTAGAACTAGCATCTAAAAAGATATTTAACAGAGATTATATAAATATATATATGGTAACATGTCCTTGTTACATATGTTACATGTACTTACCATAGTAATAACAGTTAATTATGCATAATTACATGCATCTAACCCTCAACCAAATCCTAATCCTACCCTAGCCCTATAGTAAGTACATGTAGTTAATTACTATTACTCGGTACTTAAATATATAATTACACTGTAACAATGACACCTTAAAATAAAGTGTAACCATATATGTTATTGTGCATCCCTAGTTTTTTATGTTTTTATGTGTTTTTTATGATCATGTAATGACGATCAACAAAAAAAAATTGGATTGCATTTGCAAAAATATCAATTTTTCTATCTATAAATATCTATCGACTGACTTAAATGTTTATATACTTTGTATACCTGCTATAATATCTGTTTACAAGACAGTGAAGTGACCTGCTGCTTCATAGTGTGCAAGACAGCATCAGGATTTCCCTCAGTGGAGAGCGTGAACAAAGATGTAACAACTGCCCTACAAAAGTGTGCGCGGCGCAGATAGCATGTAAAGGAAGATAGCCCTTTCGATCTACTCCCCACCTGGGGTGCTTCAGCTTTCTGTCTCTGTCTGTCTCTCTCTCTCCGTTCTTTTCTCTCACTCAGCGGCGAGTGATGGCTCACAGTTATCTATTGAGTGGTTGGCGGGCTGCAGCCGAGTGCTTTTGACTTGATGAAAGATTATTGATGCTGATATCCCCCCTCACACTTCAGTCGTCAGGACGGGCTCACTGCCGGAGGAGGGAATGTTTTTCATTGTCAGGAGAATCTGATGGTTCACGGCATCCTCCATTTCTCCCGTTCTCTCGCTCGCTCACTCATTCTCTCACCCGCTTGGACAAAAACTGAAAATCTCATTACCGTCATAACTGATTTTCCTTAGCCAAAGAGTAATGGGTGAAACATGGTGTGTATTTAGAGTGCACATTTGTTCAATATGGAATCATCAGGTTGCATTTGTTTAATTTTTTTTTTTCGTCATATATGTGTGTATGTATATGTATGTATGTATGTATATATGTATATATATACATGCATACATACACACACGCACGCACACACATTATATATATATATATATATATATATATATACAGTGTATATATATGTGTATGTGTATATATATATATATATATATATATATATATATACGTCTCAGATTTCCTGAGTCACAGTCTCAGCGCTTGTTTTTTTGGTTCATGTTGGTCATTCACTCATTGGTATGAATGGGTCATTTGGACGGTCAATTATATATGTATCATCAAAATGTCGTTTGACATCAGTGAGATGAGTAATCGGGCTCGTTTTACTGTGGTGCAGTCAGGCAGGATTGATTTAACTCTCATCACGGAGGTGAAAACTAACATCCGAGTGAGGGTGACAAGTCTCAGTGTTCTCCGAGCTCATTTACAGCCCTGATGACTAATTTAAACCCCATAACACAAGCCATGCGCGGCTGTAATGGGCTCTGGATTACTTGCGTACACACTTTCCCATGAGCTAAACACAAATAGTCAAATGTGAAAAAGTCTTACACTGTGGGATCAGGATGAAAGGCAGCCAAATATCCCTCCGCAGTCTTAATGAAATAAGCAGATTTTTACTATTATTAGCTAGGTTGTATTGCTACTTAGTAATAGAACTAACAAGTTGATTTAGACTATTCTAGATCGCTGTAAAGTTTGGCATCTTAAGCTTTTATTTATCTTTTTTTTTTTTTATGCTGTCCAGTCGCTCATAATCATTATTTATATTGTTTAAATATTTATATATTTATACATTTTTTATTTATTCTGCTTAAGTACTTCATTATCATTATAAAAAATGTAGTCAGAGATTTTGTTTAAATGTATTTTTTCATTTTTTGTTCATTCAGCACGCAAAGTGTTTGTTATTAATGCTGTCTAAGCTCTCATGAAGGTTAAAAGTTGTAGATTTTTGTTTTACTTATTAGTGCAGTATTTTACTTATTCATATTTAGTATTTATTTTACTAGTTTATTCTATTTTTATTACAGTACTGTTGTTTTGTGAACCCAAGTAGGATAAATTCAGTTAAATTCAGTAAGTCATATTTCTTCAATTCCCTGATTTTGCCCTGTATTTTAGCATAAAATCTCAAGCATTATTACATTTTCTCCCTGTGTGAAGTTAAAACAGCCAATTTTAATTTCCTGTTTAACTAAACTAAGATTTGACACGCATGGAATCTCAATGCGTCTCTCACCTGCTGATGTGTTTCCAGCCGTTTTAATTATAAATATTGTTTTAATTATTGAGCAGCGTCAATCAATCATGGAGCTCTGTAGGTAATCCGTTAACCAGATTGATAGATTTATGATAGATTTGCTCAGTTTTGTCACGAATTCTTGCGTGGCCATCAATCTTGCGGTGTGGAGAGAGCGGCGCTGCAGAGGTTGGCTCATCCGAGGCTGTTTGGGCTTAAATTAGAAATTGGCAGTTGTGTGTGTTTTCGTGTCGACTCTAATTGCCTGGCACCCGTGTGCCACAAGACTGAGAGAATTCTTTCAGCTGTTGGTTAGACGGGACGCTGACGATTCACACACGTGTACGGCTTTGATTTGAATCGCTCGCGTCGCTTACGTCATATTATTGCTTTTACAACTCCGTTTAAACTACGTATTATGATCTGGGGGTTCATCAACAAACTAATTAAATGCGAAATATGCGTCTATATTTGTATCTGTATCCGAGTTATTATAGTCAACTATAACTAAAACCATAAATAAACTCTCATTGCTTGAAATTAAATCAATGTTAACTGAAATATTTTTTAATATGGTACTATAGCTATTAGGCAACATTTCTAATTTTCAATTAGTTTCACTTAAACTGAATTAAAAATGTATTCAAACTTTTTTTTTGATACTAAAATGACACTGATTTGTGTCTATTTATATATAATATAAGATAGATATATAGTCCCTCTTTATTTTCCTCTCTTTATTTTCTTCTTTTTTGCTCTTTTGAGGCCAGACTGAAAGAGATAACGATTGTGTGTCTTCACAGTTTCTATCACACACACACACACACTCAGACGATGCCCTCCGGCCAGAGCAGGTAATAGCTCTGATGATCCTCCAGTTTGTTTCAGAAATAATTTGCCGTTGCGTCTTCGCCACGGGGCAGTGGCACTAATACAAATGAATCACTTCACTAACCTCTTTCCCCTCTTACACGCCGTCAATCCTTCCTCTCTTTCCCACCTGTCCTCTCTCTCTTCTCTGTTTGCAGGACCTTCTCATCGTATTTTCACTCTCTGTTTTTTGACCTCTGTTATGGATGGGGATGAGTTTCTTGATCTTCGTGTTTTATTACGTTTGATTTGAAGAATGATGCTCTTTTTGCAAGCCAAAGTTTTATTAGCCAATCAGGTGAGAGAGAGAGTGTTTGATTGACAGCTCAAGCCCGTCCTCAGTCAGAGTAACAGATCCCTGACAGGTTGATTAGAAAACAGAATGATGTTTGATGGCTTATAGTGTTTGAAAAGAACTATATACAAAAATAATAACAACATTTTTCTTCTCAGTATTTAATTTTTTGTAGCAATAGTGCAATTTACAGCATTTCTATCCTATCTATTTCTATTTGAATTCAGTTTCACGAATCGACCGTAATTATAAATACATCAGCACATGTAACAGGCGGGTTGCCTTTTATGACTTAAAATACTGGAATGATAAATGTTTGACATCATGAATTGCTTTTGCTGTCGCACATTTTCATTTTCCCTTCTAGCTATGAAAATATGTTTTGCTTTCTTGTGGCGCATTTTTCAGAGTATTGTTTGTGCTATCATAGCCTGCTGCAGAAAATGTATTCAAGATAAAGAATATCTTTATTTTTGAACATTTTACAGTGGTCAGATGATTGGATGCGTGTGGTTTTTGTTTCGTTTTTTTATTGCTAATCTTTTTTCTTATAAAAATCCATAATCACTAATGAAAATCGACAAAGAAATTGAAAGATCTATTACCAAAAAAGTGATGTTTTGCACTATTTTAGCTTCACAACACAGACTAATTTATAATTAACTTGACTGAACTTATATGTTAACGATTATTATTATGATTATTAATTTTGCTGTCTGTAGATAGAAGTCTCTTTTGCTCACCAAGGCTGCATTTATTTGATCAAAAACACAGTAAAAACAGTAATATTGTCAAATATTATTTGTTTTCTACTTGAATATATTCCTGTGATCAAAGCATCATCACTCCAGTCTTCAGCGTCACATGATCCATCAGAAATCATTCTAATATGATGATTTGCTGCTCAAGAAACAGTATTATCAGTGTTGAAAACCATTGTGGAACCTGTCATACATTTTTTCAGGATCTTCGATGAACAGAAAACATACTGTCAATTCTGATCAATTGAATGCATCCTTGCTGAATAAAAGTATTCATTCCTTAATACACACAAAAAAAAGTAGTTTGTACACTCAGTTTGAGGATTGAAAACATTTCGCAGACAATCTTTAGCATATTTTATACAGAATATGTTTGAAGAAGAGCTAGACTCGCATGGTAGAAACCTTAAAGCTCTTTGTTTGTGAATCTGTGTTGTGCCTGTTAAGTGTTTAGTACATGAAGCGTCATTGATAAAAGTGAACTACACACTGACACTGTCTCATTGCAAACACTCCCCCTCTGTTTCTTTCTCTCTTCCTGCCTCTCTCTCTCTCTCTCTCTCTCTGTTCTTTACAAACACTCCATCCCTGCTGTTCGGCTCTGCCCTCCCCTCTGTTTGATGTGTCTTTTGAGAGTTTCAGGGGGTTGTTTTGTGTTTGTGTGTGCCGGCGAGCCCCCTTCCTCTGAGCCCCACTTACCTCCATGAACCCATTCACTTCCTGGTCCTGCGCTCTGATTGGTCGTTAGTTGAAGAAGGCATTCACCTTCCTCCACGCCCTCGTCATTTCACTTGCATGTCCAATTGCTTTCTGGCCTTCCCGGAGAGACGCCTCCCCTCGAGTGTGCGCTACATAGGGACCCTTCTCATAAATCCCTGTGTGCTGTTTAGTCTGGGTTGAGTAATTGCCCTGTTGTTTCTTCCTCCGTATTGGAGTGCATTCATGTGTTCCTGATTCTCTGGGCCAGCCTACAGGAATCATTTTCACGTTTCTGTGATCATTAGGGTCAGGTGATGCTAGAAAAGCTCTTGTAAAAGATACCTCACTCCATATACACCATATATGTTTAGGGTTTTAATTGTGTATATTAAAGGAAAAATAAAAGCGAATTCACTCACTGAACTTCATGTTAATGTGACTAATTGTGTGTGTGTATAAAAAAATTAAATATATATATATATACACACACATAGAATCACACAATTTAAGTATTTTATTCATATGTTATTATGATATTATATTTAAATGTTTATTGGTATATTTCAAAAGTATTTATAATGAAATATATTTATATTAATTTGATTAATTTAATTTGTCCTCCTGTGTAGCTTTGGTTATGTCAGTAAATCATTAATTAATTACAATAATTAATTAATTAATTGATTTTCTATTTGTTTGGTTTTTTATTAATTAATTTACATGATATTTATATATAATGTAAATAAATACATATAAATTAAGTGAAATATGTTGATAATTATAAAATATTTATAATTAAATGTATTGATGTTTAATATATCAATAATATTTGTTTTTATATTTCCATTTTATTCAGTTTTATTGTTTTGTTTAAAGATAACCAAACCCTTTTTCCTTTACAATAATGTGTGCTGATCAATAACGTTAAGACATTAAGAAAGTAAATGGGGTCAGTACTAATTTCATGTTGACTTTAATGATTTATTATTGAGTGACATTATTAAGTGCTAATTTTATTGTTGTTCTCTTTGAAGCAGTTAACAGCATTTAAAGTCAAGTTGGGTATAAAGAGTATTTGGTCTCCTTTTCAGACTTATAGTCTCTCTCACACTCGAGTCCCCCGATGTCCCCCAAGCAACCCTGATATCCACTGCAAATATGTGTGTACCAGTGTGTGTGTGTGTGTGTGTGTGTGTGTGTGTTTCCTGAATGTGGTTTTCTCCCCCTGCAGAGAGAATCTTCCCTCCATCTCATCACTCTTTCCTGGCCTCCTCGTCCCTCCCTCGCTTTTGACACGCTAAAGCTGCACATTTTATTTTTCTTCCTCCTGCCGAGAGGAAGTGTCTTTTCATGGCTTCTCGGCTTTCTCCCATAAACCCCTCCACACAGTGCCCTGTGTTTGGATTGGGTCTCCATTTCAAACAAAAGTCTGAGGCGGGATTACCAGCCCCTCTCTTCCTCTCTTTCACACTTCTCCTTTCAAGTGGCAGTGGCCAGGGGTATTTGAGAAGCCTGTTGCTGCTTCTGAAATCTTCCTTCTTCCTTTTCAAGGACAGGTGACCATAAACTGACTCAGAGAATCTTTAAAGGCTTCACAAAGGGCTGCAGACAGAAATTATTTGGATCAATTGCATGTATGGATGCTCAAATACATGCAAATTAATGTTTAAATCCTCCCCCAGCTATCCTGATAACTGATGTCATCTCAGAAACAGAAACAGTTAAGCAACTTTCATTAATCTGAGTCGCACAGAGCAAAGCAATAGTTCACCCATGAATGGAAATTGTCATTATTTAATAAGTCTTTCCAAACCTGTATGTTTTTTATTATTCATGGAACACAAAAGATGTTCTAAAGAATGTTCACACTTACTTTGTACACAATGAAAGTGAATGTGGATGCCATTGAGTTCCTAAAAAATAACCATTTACCATTTTGTTTTTATTTTGAATTTGGACAGATACCATAAAGCTCCAAAAACAACAAAATACCTTATAATCTCTTCTTTTTTTTTTTTTTTTACTCAGAGAGAATGTGAATGGATATCAAGTTCCAAAAATGTGAAATAAAAGTACCTTATTTTATTTTTTATTTTATTTTGAATGTGGACCGATACCATTAAGCTCCAAAAACAACAAAAAGTAGCTTATTTTCTATTTATATATTTTTGCAGTCAACATTAATGTGGATGGATTTCATCAAGCTACAAGAAATGAGAAAAAGAACACACTTTAATATGCTATTATACTCCATATAACTCCATGTAAAAGCCAGAAACTAAGCTTTTTTTTTTTTTTTTTTTGCACGGGCCTATCTAAAGGGTTAATGGTGCCACCTGGTTATCAACAGTAAAAATGACAAATTTTACCTCTTCCCAACAGGGAAAACCACCAACAATCAAAAATGCATGATTATATGGTGTCACGGCTTTGCAATCAAAAAATGTGGTTATAATGGAAGTCAATGGGGCAAAAACAGCCACGAACAGTAAATGAAGGAGAAAAAGTTAAAATCTGATGCTGCACAAAAACTAACAATGCATCAAAACCAATGTTGTTTCTAATCTTTGACATGTCCAAGACTGTGATAAAAGGTAAAAAAAAAAATCCAGTCCACAATCACATTTTATATTGAAAATAAGTCATTTTGTGTGTTTTTTTTCCCCCAAATCAGTGACATAATTTATGACCTTGGCAATTAAAGAGTTAAAATCCTGATTTTTTTTTTTAACATTTAGTAGTTTTGATCAGGACTGAGGTTGATTAATAGATTTATGCAAAAAAAAATTGACAAAAATATTTATCTGATACATTTTTACAGCAGTTTAAAGTAGTGGCTGTTTTCAGCCACGAACATAACGAAAGGGTAGTGAATTTGAACAATGCACAAGGGTTAAGTCATATGAAATTTTTGTAACACAGACCTAAATTAAAGTTAGCTGAAAATAGCATGCATCCAAAGATATATTGAGACATCAAGTTGATCTCAGTCAAACGTCAAACTATCGTCATTGCCATTAAACCTGGCTTGATGCATCTTAATGCACCGTATTTGATTGCAAATCTGATCCTCATAGAAAGCCGTCATATGGCATAAATTTACTTAAGCACAAATAATATTGGCCACTTATATGATTCCTTTTTTAATCATTTGGAGAGTTTGACAGGTCACCTTAAGCCTCTATTGTATGGAAAATATCAGCGTGAACCTTCATCAAAATATCTCTTTTTGTTTTCCTCTTGAGAAACGAAAGTCATACAGGTTTGGAAAAACATGAATACGAGTAATTGAACTATTCCTTTAAATGCCATTGCGTTAAGGGTTTGTTGGTGACCCTATAAATGAATCTGTCCTTCAACTTGTCAAAAGTGATTCTCCCTCGTTAAACTAGGGTAAACTCACCCTCCTCCTTCCCCAAACCTCTCTCCTCCTAGAGTTTAAGAGTCGCCCACCCTCTTAAACCCCTGTGATGGCGCGCTGGGTTTCCTGTAAAGAATTCAGATGAAGAGAGAACAACAGGGTGGGTCTCCTCAGAAGAAAAACAAGCTTTGAAAGATTGACTGCTGAAGGAGGAGGGGAGGGAGGCTAATTATACACACACACACACACACACACACTCAGTTTCTCTCTCTGAAGAACGATTCACTGTGCCCAGAGTCCATTCAATTGCTCTCTGCCTTGTTCACAAAGACCTGTCAGGATTTTCAGGGAAACGCCATTAAAGATGTGGTTTTCTTAATTAGCTCATGCCATTGTTGCCAAAGTGACTTAAACAACACTTGCTGGAACACACGCGATTGTCTTCGGGGGAATATAATGATGGCACGGGATAACTGATTATCAGTTTGTAGATGCCACAACATTTGTTCTGCTTCATAAAGCCAGTGCTGTTCAGCGTAAGAGTGCACTTCTAAAATGCATGTAAACGCTGAGATGTAACTGCTGACTTGAGTCATTTAATTAGACATTAAGTGCTTCCTTTTAGTGTTTTAGGTCAGGTTTGTTTGGTTGCTTATTTTCTTACTCATTTTTTAATGACGCCTCGATGCGGTGCGTTATACCTCCATGAGACACTGATTAAAGACCATTGAAATGATTTGCTGTTGGAGTTGGAGATGCTGGGATGTCAGACACTGAAGAAATGAAGCTTCTCTGCTGTCCTTCATGTTTCGTTTGCGTTTCGCTGTTGAAATGCTAGTGAGAGTTGTGACGTACGAGTCAGTCCCCCATCAGAGGAAGTGTCTGTTGTTAGCTCTGGTCCTCAGGATAATGGTTTCATTTACACTCCCATTGTACCACCGATCACTGATACAAACCCTGTTTAACTGCCAGATTTAACTTCTGCTCGAAAAGGTGAAATTCCTTATTGTCACACAGAGGTTGCGGAAGTGCATTTATTCAGCAACGGCAATGGAAAATAAAGGTGAGGTCCATGTTTGGATTTATTACAGTCCATCACTGAGAAGGTTGATCGCAGGTTTAGTTGCAGCAGACAGCAGGGTCGTGAAAGAACACCTCAAATGGAGAAAGAAAATCTTAAATGGAAATCGCTGAACTCCAGCTTATGCCTGGTTCAGATTACATGATTTTTTTTGTCTGTTACGATAGTCACCGTGTCAGATTACGCGATTTTGACTCCTAAAATCTTGTCGTGTCGTAGACAAGAAACATGTCAGACTACATGTTGCTTTCTGACCAGCCATCGCATGCCATCTCACACACACACATTCACTCGCACACATACAGCACTGTGCAAAAGTCTTAGGCTTGTTAATCCCCCCCCCCCCCCCCCCCCCCTCCACACACACAAAAAAAACAATGGTTTTAAGTCAGTTATTTATATCTTTTGCTGTAGTGTGTCAGTAGGAAATATCAGTTTACATTTCCAAACATTCTTTTTGCCATTAATTGTAATAATCCAGTGAGATTTGTGTATGCACAGGGAGTCTGACGACAGCCGGTATGATCTGATCTCACCATCATCGAGTCCGTCTGTGATTACATGAAGAAACATAAAAAACTGAGACAGACTAAATCCAGAAGAACTGCGGGAACGTCTCCGAGACGCTTGAAGAAACCTTCCTGCAAAGCTACCTGAAAAACTATGAGCAAGTGTAGCTGGACAAAAGCCGTTTTAAACGCAAAGGGTCGTTACACCATATATTGATTTAAATTAGTTAATAGAAGTTAAATCATATATAAATGCATTTTGAAAGCATTCTCACTTTACAGCATTTTAACACAAGTGCCCGTACTTTTCACAGTACTGTAGCTTTGCAGGAAGGTTTCTTCAAGCATCTCGGAGACGTTCCCGCAGTTCTTCTGGATTTAGTCTGTCTCAGTTTCTTCTGTTTCTTCATGTAATCACAGACGGACTCGATGATGGTGAGATCTGATCATACCGGCTGTTGTCAGACTCCTTGTGCATACACAAATCTCACTGGATTATTACAATTAATGGCAAAAAGAATGTTTGGAAATGTAAACTGATATTTCCTACTGACACACTACAGCAAAAGATATAAATAACTGACTTAAAACCATTGTTTTTTGGGGGGGGGGGGGGGGGGGGGGGGGGGGGGGAGGGGGGGGGATTAACATGCCTAAGACTTTTGCACAGTACTGTATATACAGTACACACGCACACACTCACACAAACGCACTCACACATGTCTGGTTCACTATCTTTGTGGGGACTCTCCATAGACTTAATGGTTTTTATACTGTACAAACTGTATATTCTGTCTCCTTACACTAACCCTACCCCTAAACCTACCCATCATAGAAAACTTTCTGCATTTTTACATTTCCCAAAAAACTCATTCTGTATGATTTATAAGCTTGTTTACCCATGGGGACCTCTATTTAGGTCCCCACTGTGACACGAGTCCCCATGAGTCTGTGTGCATTCAGGTTGAAGTCCCCACCGGGATAGAAAAACAGGTACACACACTCACGCTCACACACACACACTCACTCACTCACTCTTGACGCAACCCCGTCGTGGAGGACCGGAAAAAACCGTAAACATGCTAGTCTTTCTATCATGATGTCGTGGAGCATCGCAGACGTGACGCCGGTTGTCGCCCACTATGACACACTATACGAGATGAAACGATCGAATCTTGCGTCCCGTCGCCCGTCGCCGCTTACGAATCCCCACGACACCCTACGTCAAACGGATCGGGCCAAAATCGGGCTAAAATCGTGTAATCTGAACCAGGCATTACTCGTTTGTCTGTGTTTTCTGCGTTCGGATCATCCCAGCACTTCCGCAGTGTAGAGAGTGCGAGTGCACATGGTTGCCAGTTGCAAATATTAAGTAAAACACCGGGCAGAAAAATTCATCCTTTTTATTAAAAAATCTTAACATCTGGTAACCACAAACATTAAAACCTTTATATCCTCTTTTTATTAGACAAAAATGTCTAGTCTTTTTTCATCAGCGATTATTCCAAGTTGATATAGTTACAATTATCGTTAAATGATATTGGTGTCGTCTCGTCATTATCTTGAAAAAAAAAAAAGTCGTCAATGAACTTTTTCGTAAACGAAATTTACAGTGACCATGTATAGTCCTGCGAATATTTATTGGATGGGTAAGTATATATATCATTCTCATCTATAATGTAGATGTCATTATGTCATTCTCTCATCTTGTTGGTTTGTTACTGTAAACAGTAGCACTGCCGTTATGGTGACGGTGTCTTTGTGGAGTCGCGTCCCGAGGGAAAGCCGTCACCCGACATCCCTCAAGACTCTCTTTACCTCTATCAGCTCTCTCTCTTTCTGTCTCTTCTGTCTGTCACTCACCCCAGCGAGGCGAACAACAGCTCCTTTCTGCTCCCCTTATCACCCGCCTCACGGGGTCAGCGGGTCAAACCGGCACTGAGCATGCCCAGATACACTCGTATCGATTTTATTTTTGCGGCGTACCCCTCACCATTGCCATGAATGCCAGCAGAAGAGAGGAGAGGGGGCGGCCGGGTGATAGAGAGGGATAGATAGAAGTCTGGTGTGCAGTGAAGAGTTGGACTCCATTCTCTTGTCCAAGTGTGTCTCTTTCAGCCCTTTTCTTTGGGCCTTCGATCTGGCGGGCTGCCGGCGGACCCCTAGAGGGTTGAGGGGCCAGTGTTGAGAGGGCCTCCTTTGTGGGGATTCACCGGGCAGGACTGACAACACTGACAGCGGCGATAAAAAACACGGCTTCCCCTCCACACACACACACACACTCCTGTATTGTCCACGATAGACATGCTGTTCACAATGTGTAACCTTTCGATAGCCAGACAGATTTTAACCCTCTAGATTCTGATGGAGAAAAAACTGTTTAAAGGAAGTTAACGCTGCGGATGTGTGTGTGTGTGCGCGGCGTGATTTGTACATTTAACCTTCTTCCCTTGTGACCTCTATCATAATCATAGCTGAATTACTCTGGACTTCCTCAAAGTTACAGATAGGATTGTGTCAGAAATACAGACTCTGCTGGGATTGTCACGAAGTTTATCTAATGCATCAAGGTCCAGTGTTGCCAAGTCCCTGGTTTTCCCGTGGAATTGGGCTACATTTGCACTGTTGTGCCGTGGGTTTTTTTTTAGTCCGCGGGTTGAAGTGCCCCCCACCAAAACGCGATTTTTACCCAATCCCACCATTCACCCATCCCCCCCGCCCTCCCTAACGTGGCTTTACCAGGGAACCCCCACTCCCGTAACACGACTGGGCTAGTTTTGGCAGTGATTGGCCAGGTTTTAAATAGAAATTGGGCTGGGTTTGATACACAAACCTGGCAACCCAGTCAAGATACAAAAAAAATGTTAACCAAATATTGTCTAAGTAGATGGAAGAGATTTATATAATATATTATATTGGTAAATATATTGCATGAATGAATGTATATATATTCTATATATATTACTTTTGTGCAAAAATATAATTTTATTATATATATATATATATATATATATATATATATATATATATAATTAAATATATATAAAAAATAATGAAATATTCTGTACGTGTTTATTTTTATACATTTACTTATTTAAAAAAACTGGAAAACAAAATCTAGGAAAACAAGATTTTATTGTATGTATATATATATATATACACAATAAAATCTTGTTAAAAAGGCATGTTTTCCATGTGTTAGAACGACAATTGCAAAAATAAAACGTGTGTTTACAAGAGTAAAGTTGATTCTAAAGTTGACCCCTATGTGCATCCTTATCCTCAGGGAAGAGAAGGAGCGCTGGATCCGGGCGAAGTACGAGCAGAAGTTGTTTCTGGTGCCTCTTCCTCAGTCAGACGTGCCGCTGGGACAGCAGCTCCTGCGGGCGGTGGTGGAGGACGACCTGAGGCTGGTGGATCTCCTGCTGGCCCACGGCACCAAAGAAGAGGTCAACGAGACGTACGGGGACGGAGATGGACGTACCGCGCTGCACCTGTCCTGCGCCATGGCTAACGTGGTCATCACACAGCTGCTCATCTGGGTAAGGACACTCGAGACACCTCGTGATGCTTTCCTTCATGAAATCCCCCTCCATCATTCACTTTAAATATTTGTCCCTGTTTCTCAGTACGGTGTGGATGTGAAGAGTCGCGACTCCCGCGGTCAGACGCCGCTGTCCTACGCCCAGCGAGCGGGAAGTCAGGAGTGCGCAGATATCCTCATCCAACACGGTTGTCCCAATGAAAGCGGTGGCCTGTCGACACCCACGGCCACCCGACACAACCCCAACATCAACAACAACGCTCAGTGCGAGCTCAACCGTAGTGTTAGCATTATGTAATCGCGTCGATGTTCCCATAGATGCTGCTCTCGTTAAGTGGCATCATTTCCCTCAGCAGTTCGTCATTATTAGGAAACTGTGCGTAGTGCCATGCGTGTCACGTAAAGTCATCACCCCATGACAACTTCCTGTGACCAATGCTAGTGTACGGCGAGAATTAGCAGTGTTAAGTGTTATTTTAAGCTGAAGAAAGTGATGTTTTTAGGGGTCCTCTCTTGTCTGAGTATAGAACAAAAAATGAAATGAGGGGCAACAGGTTCTAAACAAAATCAAGTTTTTATTTTTAAGGTGCGTCAGGTTAGAAATAATCAATTATGGATTATAATTTTGTCTCAGAATGTTCAATTATGCTGTTGGGATAGTTCACCCAAAAATCTGCTCTCCCTCAAGTCATTCCAAACCAGCATGACATTTCTTTTTTTCTGCAGAAAAACAAAAGACAATATTTTGAAGAATGTTGATAACCGAACAGTTTCAGTTCCCATTGAATTCCATTGTATTTTTTGTCTGTATAATGGAGGTCAATGGGAACCAAAACTGATTCAACAGAAACAGAAAGTTCTACAGGTTTGGAACAACATGAGGGTTGAGGAAAGGATGACAGAATTTCTTTTTGGGATGGACTAGCTCTTCAAATCAGTGAAGTCAAGAACGTCTATTTCACCTCAAAGTCAAAAGAAAATAGCTTTGCTTCTTTAATTTTAAGGTTTAAATAAGGACGAAATATTATATTTGTATTTTTCCATTTTAATATAGTACAAAATACTGTATTACAGTAATGAGGATCATAAGGAAAGAAATATACACACAAAAAAAATGTTTTGAGGGGTGGTTTGTGAAAAAAAAAGGTCCTTAATTTTCTTTATGCAAAAGATATTTTACTAATTTTTGATTTGGATTTTGGGGTGACCTGGATATGTTCTTGTGAGCTTCACACAAACACTCATAAGCGCTTCACTAAAGTCAACTTAATCGTGAGATTTTTCAGATTTATGATGCGTTTCACACGTTTAATAGTTGTCCCACCATCGTGCCCTTGAACGAGACTCAGAAACACTACAGGCTGCTGGGTAACGCATTACCATGTGTAGCATCTAACAAAACCCAACTCATCATACTCGTTCCGATTTTACATTTAGCCTTTGCGTGATTGTCTTGGTAAGAAACACCGTGAAGGCTTGATTACGTGACAAATACTGTGTTATTACGGATGCCTTGTCTGAATCATTTCTGGTCTTTAACTGTTTGACACTGTCGTCCCTCTCCGACGTGAAGCGCTCCTGCCTCCTTTCAGTAGCGGCGGACGGTACCTACACGCTAGATTACGAAACAAGACGCTCTCGTCGCGAAGCGTGCGTTTGTTTTACGAGTCCGATGACCTCCGCACTTGTGACGGTGTGGATGTTTTTGTATCCAGACGTGTGTTTCTAATCGAATGGGATGAACGGGATGTGGATTATGTACATTAGTGTGTATACAATAGCTTTTCCTTCTCCCTCTTGCAGTTAGCTGTGTGTCGTGTGTGGGCAGTTTATGGATGTGACGACCCATCCGAAACCTATCAGCCTTAACCCTCGTTTGCTCGTGTGTACGGCGTGAACTTTTACAAAACACTCCTTACTTGAAATGTAAAATCATGATTAGACCCTGATTAATGTTTGGCACATGTCAGTTAAAGGGAAAGTGGTAAAGCGAGAGGGAGATGTTGAACCTCTTTAATGAGTTTTTACCAGACAGTATTTAAGTTTACATGATTTTTTTTTAGGTGTTTTATATGGATGCTTGTTTCCGCCATGAAATATAGAAATATAAAAAAATAAAAAATCTCTTAATTGCACATCTCATAATGTCTCAAAAATGTATGAATTGCGAGGTATAAATTGAGATTTTGAGGAAAATAGAGTTTATATCTGAGGGAATATACAATTCTGAGGGGGGATAAACACAGAATATTTATTTCATGGCGGAAACCTTCTAGGTACGTTTTCTTTCATACTTTAGTCCGATTTGTACATGCAACCCTCGCATCTAACCAAGCTTTAGGAGAAATGCCATTGATTTAAAATACAACGGCTTTTAATTTCTGCGCCTCATTGTATTTTAAACCTGTTTTTAATTCTGGAAGGTCATTTGGAGCAACATGCATGTAAAGTTTCCTTTGGTGATCTGCCCATGTGACCCTTTTGACCTTCATAAAGTGAACATATATCAACGGTTTGAACATTTTTTTTTAAATATACGTTGAGTTTGGGCTTCTGTGTATGGCGTTGAGGTTACTTGGATGAGCTTTTGGGAGTATGGCAGTTGAAAATGATAATCAACTCTCATCCTTGCGACTGCCGGATTATTGAACGCTTGGGTGCGCCTGTAAAGCTCAACAAGTATCCCAGTCCCAGAGAGCCACCGTTCTGTTTTTAAGTTGTTTTTGGTACCTGTTTTTGGGGTCTCAATGTGTGCACATTGTCTGGCCATTAAGGTACTTTGTGTATTATATGTACATTTGACATATTTATAAAAGCAAGATGTAAATAATTCTTTTTGTTGTTGCTTTTATTGAGCTGTTTGATAACTTTTTGTTGGTTCTTTTAATTTGCCATTGGTTTTAATTGCTCCTTCTGAACATGATGGAGCGCTTTCATGAGAGTTAGCTGTCGTCTGATTGGATGCTTGGCTGGATATTGACATAAACACTCCAATAAAATGATTTATACCATGAGTGCTGAAAAAGTTTGTCATTCATTCGTCATATATGATTATGAAAAAGTGTACTTGAGAATTTGTCAAATAATTTCCCTATCTTTTCTCAATGGTTATTGTGTTTTCTCAACCTGAAAATATATATTTTAAATTGTTATTTTCCTGAAAAAATGCTATTTTTCTAGCTTAACATTTGACACTATCAAATCTAACTGTCGATTTTAGTCTATATTAGCTTTGCAGTCATCTTTATGCTAGCGTGTAGCCGAATGTAGGAGGACATTAGCATTTTGATGACAAAATATGTACACAGTTAATCTTCCAAGAAACCTGCTCAAAAATATCAATGACGTAATCTTTAACTTGGGTTTTGTATGGTGGTTATTCACAAAATCAACAAGGTGTGTGGAGGAGAACAAAGGTATTTTAAGTCAATGTCAGCAACACTTGTAGAGAAATTAGATGATCAGAAAGTGGAACTGAGAATAATGATACTTTGGCAAAAAATTATACTTTTTAGCCAAAGCGTTTCAGCACACAGGCCTTCATCAGGGCTGAAAGACTGCAAATAAAGGAAACTCATTCAAACACTAACACAGATTCAAACTTACAATTGACCAATGAAAAGTTCAAATCATCTTTACCTTGTACAGAGCGCTCCAGCGATGACCTATTTTTGTTCTCCCTCGTTCCTTTGACAAAAGCCAATAGGTTTTTTCCATTTGTTTTGGATTATCACAGAAAACAAGCGTTGTGACCAACAAAAGAATTTGGAGGACTAAATATACAGTCTGCAAAAGTTAAGTAAAAGTTAAAGCTTTACACAAATTACACTACGTCCACACCACTAAGCTTCCAATCTTTATGTAAAAGCTACAAGTTGGAATGTTTGAGTTAGAATAGTCAGCAAGAGTGTAAACACAAAGGAGTCCCATTTAGCCACTTGTTAGCCACTGTCTTTTTCAAGACATGTAAAAGCTTACAATAAAATCACAAGGGGGTAAAGAGTGGTGCAGGGATGATGTATTCTTGTAGGCCAAAACCTGGAAAAGCATTAGCATTTTAGCACTTCTGGTTCCATCATTCTGAAGTCAATGAGTTTTTGGTTATATGCTTTAAATAAGGTCTGTGGTGAACACAAGCTCAAGATATTTTCATGTTTTATTCTATGATATGAAATGCATCAGTAATACCCTCTAGTGAAATTTTTTTTTTTAATATTTGTTTATAGCTTTTACTTGTCTGCTAACAAGTGGCTATTGGGACTCCATAAGCTGTCGGGGATATTAAACGTCATTAGCCGAACAGGTAAACTCTTCTAGTCACTAGTTTGCTTTCACAGCCTTCTTGTGTTTATAATCACGCTCTTGCAAACTATTATAACTCAAACTTTCAGGGAAAATGTTTTTAAAGCGATGGTGACATTGAAGTCATGTGACCGTGGTTTAGTTAGTTTGTTTAGCTTTTGACTTCTGCTGATTGTAATTACGCTTTAAACATTGTACGCATTTGTAAAGATTCTCATGATGGATAAAACGCATAAGAATCAGCTTTTGTTAGTCAAAGAGTAGACGCTATTTTCTGAAATACTTTTTGGTTTTGTTGAGGGAACCAATGTGATGCTAACTTCCGGGATAGCCTACGACGTCATTAATGATGTTTTTATGCTGAAAATATCTTAAGCTTGCCTTAACCACAGACCTTACTTCAGGCATTTACCCAAACCCATTAAAAACCCGGATGGTCAATGATGATGCCATCAGTATTTTTTTTCTAGAAGAGCAAGACTGTACATTTTACATGCATATCTGGCTAATTATGTTTACATATTAGCATATAGATGCGTAGCTCAACGCTAACAGGCATGGACTAAAAGACAGAAAAAAAAGTCCATTTCAGTTTCATAAGCTGTTTAATTGTCATTTTATGTTTTCTGTCCTCGCATTCTCTCAGTCTTGCGCTTATCACTTGTTCTTTCTTTCTTTCTTTCTTTCTTTCTCGTCCTTGTTTGGATTCTCCGTGTCGCTCTCGCTCTCGCTCTCAGTGTGTTAATTTGCCTGAGAATGCATTAGCTGTAATGAGAGCTGAAGGCCGAGGGAATCCTCCAGGGTTCCATTAATCATGGACCCTCAGACAGCCAACCTTGATTACAAGTGGCAAGAAATTCATTAGAGCCGCGCCTCTGACAACTTTTATCTCCGCCACTAGCTCTGACTCATTAGGCAGCCAAATTAAGGCTATGATGGCACTGATGAAATTCATCGCTTGTTTATCCTGTGTGATTTGATGCATCTGCCCATACATCAGCGGCGTGGGCGTCCACAGACACTCCCCAGGATTCAGGCCTCGCGCTCCCCGTCCCTCCTCTTGAAGACTTCCGGAGAACGGCACGCCGAGGAGCGGGAATAGCCGGTACCTTGCGCTTCCTAACGATCCGTTAATGAAACAAATGCTCGGATATCAATTAAACTATTAATCTGATTGTCATAATGAGAGTGTTCCGCTCTTGACAAGCTGTGCTGGTGTTCCCATCACCGCATCCTCGGAACAGCACCTTGTGGAATATCTCTGTAGGCTATTTGGTTTGTGATTCATAATTTTTTTATTTTTTTTTGGTAGTGATGCTATAATAATTAAAGCTAGTATAATTGGCATAATGAGAATGCTAATTAGCAGAGTGTCTAAATGAGGGGATATGTAAATGCAACAGCTCATAGGCATTTACCACTAGCGGTTACTGGAGGCTGAAGCAATTAACTTACACACTCATGTCACAGCGACATGCTGACAATACAAGTCAAGAAAGTTCAGAGATTCCTCATTAGTTTACGAGATTGTTTTCTGTGCGCATAATTTATGGGATTGTTTTTGGGAAATTGTGTTTCGCACTTTTAAAGTCACCATGAAATCAAAATTGGCAATTCTTGTTTGTTTTTTTGCGGTATTTATTATTTAAATGATTTATCAGTGCACATAATTATTTTTTAATTCATGTGCCTTGTTAATCAAAATAACTTCCCCTTGCTCTCGCAGCGTCTTCTCTTTGATGATGTTTACTGACGTGAAGGCGGGGCGACCTGTCACTCACGTGAGATCGACCAATAGCAAACCACAACCATCCAATCAATTCCACACGAACAAAGTCAAGTCCTTCCCAACATTATTTCTTGTTCGACAAGCCACGGATATACGTCACAACAGGACTAGATAGACTATCGCAACTTCAGTTTCATGTCGACTTTAAGTGAGCTTGTTTCATCAATTAAAAAAATAAGTTCTGAATGTGGACACACTGCAAAAGATCAATAAGTTATGAAAACATGTTTTTACATTTCTTCAATTCAGTTAAGCAGTTTTCACCTTTTTTCAGATTCATCTAATTTGTTTTAATTGGTTTAATGTAATTTAAGTTGAAATGACTCAAACATCCAAGTTGATGGTACTGAAAAATTTAAGGAAGCAACTTTTTTTTTACAATGCATGAGCTTTGCAACAGGTTATGCTGGATTCTTTCAGGAGGTCAGTGTCTTCACATCTCAGCGTTGCTTTCGTCCTCCCCATTAGCACTTATGAGAGAAAACATTTCTGGTGTGTCATACATCATGGTACGTTACACTTGACATCCTGTTGCCGTTTCTAGCCATGAAAGCAGCTTTCAGTTACGTTCACTCTGCAGGTGAATATGGTTGTGCCTAATTCCTGTATAGCTCAAACAGTAGAGCATAGAACAATGCCCAATAGGTTTGATTCCCAGGGAATGCATGATCTGATTTAAAAATACACATACTGTATATACCTTCAAAGTCACTTTGAGATAAAAGCACCTGACAAATGCATAAATGTATCCCATTCTGTCTAGAATACAGTTTGTCAGTTCTGCTTCTTGATGCTCCGGAGATAAAATCAAAACATGATGACTGAAAAAAATAATAATTTCTGGACAGTAATATGCAGTTGCTAATATATTACTTTGGCCAAAAGAA
The DNA here is from genome assembly GCF_951802725.1 of Rutilus rutilus. Classification (NCBI taxonomy): domain Eukaryota; kingdom Metazoa; phylum Chordata; class Actinopteri; order Cypriniformes; family Leuciscidae; genus Rutilus; species Rutilus rutilus. The sequence continues at coordinate 6,822,291 of NC_140228.1, forward strand.
GTCAGGGTTTATTACAGCCATGAGATGACAACCTGTTGCTATGGTTACCACTGTGTCAATCATTCCAGTTTGCAGGTGTGACTTCTGTATTCCATACATACACAAACAGTCATTTACAGTGACTTTCCAGTGTGTGTATGGCCTATAAGCCTAGATTTGTGCCAGCCTAAACTGGTTTTCTGGTTATAACTAGTCTTCCCTGCTGATTTTAAATGTTTTTTTTCTTCTGGTGATATGAGACTTGAATAAAACCAACTCTTTTTCCCCATCCGGGTTAAGTCACCCATGTCTTTTAAAAAGTTAAAAGCAGCATTTGTAAAGACCGTTCCATTCACTTTAATATCAAGAACATTCTGTTTCAGCCGCACTAAGTCTCCATTTAAATTTTCATTAGTAAAAGGCAGATTAATCAGGGTCGAGACCAAAAACAGCCTTCATCACCACTCAATCCCTTGCCCAGGGTTCTGGTTACGTGTTTCTACAGTGAGAACATATTTGAGCTTCTTCCATATAAGACTTTGAATTAAATTACACTGAACTATCTTGAAAAAGTCAATACCTATGAATTAAATGTATGAATGTTTATAAACATAAATATATTTTACATACTACATTGCTGTAGCTCAAACAGAAGCATGGCACTAGCAACACCAAGGTCATGGGTTCGATTCCCAGGGCTGATTAAACGTGTCTTGAATGCAATGTAAGTTGGATAAAAGCATCTGGCATATGCATACCATAAATGTGAATAGTTTACCTTCATTCAAAGCAGTTTTCCAGCATCACTGCATGATGATGAGCGTGACTGAATGAGACTCAACCCTTGAACGAGAGCGAGAGAGAGAGAGAGAGACCCACCGTGGTCTTTCGCTCTCTCCTGTAATGATTGATGTTGAAGTTCATTACAGTGTGTTGGATATGACCAGTGTAATAGAGCTCCATCACTCTCATCTGAGACAGCACGGCCTCCCAAAGAGAGACAAATGAGTCCCGTGCTCATTAACAAAAAACCCTCTCTCTCTCACACACTCTCTCTCTCTCTCTCTCTCTCTCTGCGCTGGTCATCATGGAGTCAAACGATTGTTGTCTGCTGCTTTGGGTCAGTGTCGGTCTTTCTCAATTACATGTGTGGTTGTTCATTTCCATTGTCGTTCACATTCCCTCCGGATTATACAAGTAGGACATACTTTTCAGGGAATAAGGAAATGGTGAGACTTTTAGGTCGGTTATGGAACAAGCTATAATAAGTACATCAGATGTACATTTTTGAAAATATTATTATATATAGCACAAAGGTTGTCATGCAGTTTTCATGAAGAGCCTGAGAATCTTTCATATTATGTATTTTCCTCATGTGAACGTATAGTCTTATGATTTGGATAAATAACATGTTTTTCACTAAATCAAATGCATCTGCAAAGGCTAAATGGTGAAGTTAATGTTTCATGTCAAAGTTATAAAAATGGAATATTGGCATAATTGCACGTTAAATGAAAACTTGGATCTCTGGATGTTTGGTTTGTTTTCAGAACAGTAAAGAAATGGTTCAGAACAATAAGGCTGAAGCTTCACAATGATTCCAACTTCAGAAAAAAAATTAAAATAAATAAATCCATGTTCATTTTTAACACGAGGATAATCATTTTACCCCATGGTCTGATGACAGATGAGCTCTATTACCTGCTCAGAATGCATCAAATAACGTAAATCTAACTGTTTCAAAGGAAAATGGAGATTTTAGTTAGTGACCTGTGCATTAAAACAATAAATATTGCAAGATTAACATTTCCTGTCATTTGTAATAGCCTATCTTGAACATAGGATATTATATCTATTGAATTATTATTGTTATAATCATCATCTATTGTTTAGTAAATCAAGCCATATTGTATTGTATTATTAATTACACTTTATAATTGCATGCTAAATGTACTTTTGTGGATGAGTAAATGCATAAATCAACAAATAAAAATGATTAAATAGTTGTCCAATAAATAACTTTAGCTTTAGGCTAATGTTTGGTATAAAACAATATCTATCAGTGAGTTGATCAATAATTAATCAGTTCGTTTGCACAGATGAAAAACACCGAAACAGTATTTAAGAAGAACAAACATGCACACAATGAATACATTTTCTCCCAATTGTATGCAACCATGTTGCACCATATTTATTGTGACGTCGATGTGAATATATCACTCTGCCATTGTGTTCTTGAGCTTATTTATTTCCATCACCGTTTTTTTTTTTTTTTTTTTTTCTTCACAAAGAACTGGGGGATATTCCGCCTCTTGGACAGAAATGCTTTTAAGAGCACATGCAAAAAAATGAAACGGCCCGTTAAAATCAGACGGGAAAATCAGACAACAAATGGCAACACATGCAAAAAATTCACTAGACAGCAACTTATAAATACTTATTTTTTAAAAAACGTCTCTTTACAGTCTCGTATAGTGCACATGTGTGTCGCACGGACACATTTAATATTTACAAATGTACAAAATAATAAATTAAAAATAAAGAAATTTTAGGGGAGAGAAGGAAATGAACAATGTCGACGTTGAAAAGTCGGTAACACCTTAACAACTTTCAAATATTTATAATATAATGCTTAACAGGTCACGTGTCAATATACATTCAAATATTATAAACTTTAAGTCATATATAGGCAATTCAGAATTGTACGTATAAACCGATGATCCGTTAAGCATTGTATAGGCCTCGAGTTACCTAAACGTCACTGGATATCCTTAGATACTGAAAAGGTCTCCTTTTAGGTGTGCTTCATGCATCTGTACTGTGTGACCCCCCTGACCTGTGTGACTGTGGCTCGTGTAAATGTTCGTTTGAGGAGTTCAGGGTCACTTTGATTGAGGAGTTCATGGCCTGCTGCCCGGCTCGATCTGTTGGTGCTGACTCCGAACCGCGAACCTGTTGACGTGCACGGGGATGGGCACCACGATTTTGGGGTTCCGGACGGGCTCCCCGGATCTGTTGTTGACGTTCCCGGCTTTGATCCGTTTCCATTTGGCCCTGCGGTTCTGGAACCAGATTTTGACCTGGACCTCGCTGAGTTTGAGCGCGTGCGCGATCTGAGAGCGCTCGGTGAGGGACAGATACTTCTTACAGTGAAACTCCTTCTCGAGTTCCAGGAGCTGTTCGCTAGTGAAAGCAGTCCGTCTCCTCCGGCTCTTTCCCGCAGAGCCGCCCGGCGGTAACGCGTCCTGTGAGCCGCCTTTCAGTTTGCTTTTCTGGGCCGCTGAAGCGCAGGTGTTCCCGTCGGAGAAGCTCTCGTTCTCGCTGTCGGCCGAGCTGTCCTCCCGGTCGCTGCACGCGGCCTCCGCGGACTTCAGATCCAGTTTCTCGTCGTCGGAACTGTACAGTTTGGTTTCGCCTAAAGAGAAGGACAATTATTAAGCATTACAAAAATTCTGGTCAAGGGACAATGTTAATGCATGTAGGCTAAAACATTTAAACCCTAATTGAATGCATTACAGGTGGTGCCAAAGTGACGAAGTGCAGTGAAAAGTCCTTTTTGACAACCTCAAATTAATTAATGATCAAGAAAATCGAGTAGGCTATAAAATAAATGTTCTTTATTGGCATTGATGGTTCCATAAAGAACCTTTAACATCCATGGAACGTTTGCGTTCCACAAAAGGTTCTGTAGGTTATTAAAATATTTTTTTTAGGATCTGTTCGCTGAAAGGTTCTTTGGGGAACCAATAATGGTTCTGGCATCACTGCGATAGCCCATGTGTAGAACCTTTATTTTTAAGAGTGTAGAAATGAATTCTCTAACATGAGGGAAATATTGAATTGCTCTAAAACATTAGAATAATTGTTAATCATTTGCTTTATGGTGTAACATGCTCCATTTAAAACTTAAATTTTACAGACATTGTTTCATAAATATCCTGAAACATAATAAAATCCAACGATAATAAAATTCCTTCAAGGCCTGCCTACATATTCGAACCAATGACTTTATGCTTTACAACTTTAAAAGCAAATTTAATCTGTAAATTCGTTACACTTTTTTATGTTTAAGAAAATGGTGTATAAACTCAAAAGCTCGAGTATAATGACAGTATTGGAACAATTTGTATGAGGAAAATATATTTTTATAACATAGAATGATGAAGTAAAATAAACGGTGTACTGAAACTTCACAGCAAATGCTATTTTGTTCGTATCGTTTGCTTTGTGATTCAGTCTGCTCAAACTCCAACTTTAAAATATCAAATTTGGCTAACTATTTAGAAATATCTCAAAACATATAGCCAGCCTATAATTATTTCAATAATTTTATAAAGTCCATACGAACAGTAGGCTATATGATAAATGTCTAAAATGCACTCTGTTTATCCAGCCACAAAACGACAGTTTTAAACCACATAGGTGAATTTTGATTCAAAAGCTACCAAAAATGTTATAATTCTTAGCTTACAGTCATATCATAAAAAATACATGAAAGCACATGACATTACGTTTCATGACATTTCTGACTGTTTGAATGTACAGCAAGTTTTAATTGTTTGTTGATGACACTACAGAAAGTTTTTAATGAAGTTCCACGCTATTAGAAAAAAAGTTAATTTTAACCTTCTTTTTTTCACCAAAAGAGCATCTCATCTTATCTAGAGCATCTGTTTTTTGTTTTAAAGGTTAAAAAAAGTTATTTTATTTAGCATATTGGTTTGTGTGTTATACAAATCACCAGTATTTTCTAAAGAACTAGGCTAGATGATCAAAGTTTGTTTTAGAACTTTTGGCATCAGACTGTAGAACCCTTTTGGTTCTAATCAGAACTTCTATTTTGAATAAAGGCGGTTCGAACTTTTGAATCCAGCTGTCAGTGAGAGTTTGTCTCCGGTGCTCACCTGCAACAGCCTGAAAAGTTTCCGTGAAATTGAGGAGTTCGGAGCCCTTGAGCTCGTCATGCGGGCTCTCCTGCCGGTTCATCCCCGTCCCGTCCGCGCCTAACCGGGGTCCCGGCATCTCCTGCGGGGGATAGAAACTATCTGGAGGGTCCGAGAAACTGGGCAGGGTGGTGGTGAGCGCCACCATGGAGGGCATCCCCTGACCCAAACCTGCGCAAAAAGTGTTGGTGAGACGCCCCGCGAACGATGCCAACGGTGCCAAGGGAGGGATACCCGACGGTAATGACGAATGAGACAGGGCTTGTGGAATCATAAGCGGTCGGTACGGCATAAACATCGGGTAGCCCGTGTAGAGCAGGTGGCCCGGCCGGGGCTGTGGAGTGCCAATCAAAGAATCAATGGAAAACGCCGTGCCCGTACCGCTCGGTCTCTGCATGGTGAACTGAGCGCGGTCTGGTCGTATAAATCCCGTGCACTGGCCTTCTGAGACAAATCACCCAAATGTGGTCCACGGTTATCCTGATGGTGCTGTAGGGTCCTCGCCGTCCAACTGACTGGGACCTGATGCGTTTTTTTGTCTGGAGCTCTCAGTGTCTCAGCCTCTATTTGTCACATACTGAGACATAAACACACACACACTCACACACACACTCTCTCTCTCGCGCGCGCGCTCTCGCACCCTCTCTCTCTCTCTCTTTCTCTCGGTTATCATCAATACAAGAGGATAGAAGGGGGTGTTGCCCTGGAGACTCATCCATCTTCCTCAAATTACGCTTCATTTCCTTATTCAGTCCCTGACTTTTTAGGCCGCCTAGAAAGGGGGGGTGTAGTTTCCCAGTGGGTCAAGTCCCCTCCTCATGGAAAGCGAATGTGAGGGGACTGCGTTGACCACACCAACCCAATCAACTATTATTAATTTTGATTGATGATAAGTAATTACTTTGTATTCAAGGGAAGATATATAACAACGGTTCTTTTGTTTATTCTTTTAGAGGCCGATGGCATCGGAGTCGTGAGGGCGGAGAGGCAGATGTTTCGGCCCTCTTGTGAGAGAGAGTCTTTTCTTTTCTGTTCGGAGAAAGAGTGAATCTGGCCGACAATTATCCCCAAGAGAGAGATTTTACTGATGAAATGACGTTTGAATGTAGAGATCTGTGTGAACACTACGCTGATAAAATAGGGAAGTATTACAAGATATTGGCCTATAAATATTTATAGGCCCAAAAATATGGATTTTAGATGATAAAATTAAATAATTTATTGAAAAAAAAAATTTAAACTCTTAAAAACATGCTGGGTTGTTTCAAACTATGTTTGGATCAAATACGGACAAACACAACCATTGGGTTTAAAATTTTAATTTTAACCATCATTTATTTATTTATTTATTTATTTATTTTAAATAAAATGTAAACCAATAAACGCTTGGGTTCGTCCATATTTGACCCAAACGTGGGTTGATACAACCCAACTTATTTTAGAGTGTAGCCATTTTTTGTGGAAATGTGAAATTTCAAAAGCGTTTTCAAATAACTTTCAGTCACCAAAAGTTAGATAAGTTCGCTAAATGTAACGTTAGGCTATATGCTAGCGAAAAGAAATCGCGGTTGTTCGCCTGAGGGGTAACCATAGCAACAGCAGGCAGCGCGAGCGCTTTCCGTTGGGAACGGGATCCGGGCGGAACTTCCACAAAACACAAGTAGGCCAACTGTCATTATTTATCACTTTATTCTATATTAATATATAGAAAGTATATCACAAAAAGTTTTGTTTAGATGGCTTACGTCACCCAGAGTGTTAGGGCGGCGAAACGACAATTGAGTTGCGCGAGACGATCTCAACAGATTAAACCAAAAATTACTGACAAAAATTCCCTTAAAATGCTGAGCCTGGTCATGAATAACAAGTAGTTTCTTCATTTGGCCTGATCAAACCTGCCTTTTCATTTATTTTTTTAAGTAAAAAAAATAAAAAAAATAATAATAATAATAAAAAAAATATATATAGCCTAGGCTAGCTATAATATTTTTAAACTTTAACTTAATGGCAATTAATTTAATCTGTGGTTTTTATCCAAGAATTTCAGCCTTTTAAAGAGACATTTTTCTTTTTTATAATCTCCGGACAGTTACGTCATCTAGATAAAAAAAAGAAGACTATAAAAATGATCGTAGTTCATAAATTGAAAACATATTAATCATGTGCATTCACGTAATCCATTGTAATGTGTCTAAATAGAGCCAGACAAAAAGAGTGTCATGTATGTATAATGTAACGTTAGGCCGATCTCCACAGATATTCAGAGGAAAGGTCCTTGATTAATCATACAGATCATTTTGACAATATGTACAGAAAATTAAGAAGGAAAAGACTTTAAGAGAAAATCGAATAATACTTTCTTTAGTTGAGAATATAATTGAGATTTTAAGAAAAAACAAAGAAAAGGGGTCTAAAATTGCACCCTCTGAGCGGTTTCTCTTTCCCCGCTAAGCATTAATTTAATCGGAGATCATTTTACCGTTTAAATGCCAATTCACTTCTGATGATGATTAGGCGCTATTGAGTCCTGCGGGGCGCGAGCTCTCCAACTGGCCGTCTGATTGCGCGAGGACATAAACACATCACCTCCGACTCTGATTAGCGATGGAGGACCCACAGATGCTAATTATTCTTATAATTGCAAATGACTCCATTCAGGAGCAGTGCTCTTTGATCTATTGAAACCAGACAGCGTTCTCTCTCTCCCTCGCTCTCTCCCTCTCTCTCTCTCTCTCTCTCTCTCACGCTCCTGAATGGGACACAATCAGAGCCCCCCCCCCCCTCCTCCTCTTGGTCATCGTATAGACTTTTATCAAAGATCTGTTCATAGACAATTGCTTTGCATCTTTGTTCTTCACTACATGAAGAAAAAAGAGCAAACCGACAAGGCTTTATTATCTTTGACGCGCAATTAATAACTTTAAATCCAAATAATGCAGCATAATAGGGAGGAAAATATAATTGCTAAAATGTATTATGATCTATGTATTAGGATGAATACAGGCCAAGTGGGACAATTGGTAAGCATTCATCCTAAACTAAATATAGGGTGACATTTGGATCATATTTTTTTAAACAACACTAAATTATCAGAGAGTGTCCCACTGTATTCTGATACTCCTACTAATAATAATTTGTAATTATAATAATAATTATAAAATTGTAGTATAATAATAAGTATTATTATTCATAAACAAATGTCCATTGCATTGTTTTTTAAAGGGTCAAGGTGACAGGATCATTAGACATGAGACCCTCACACTGTCCCCCAATCATTCTGCGCTCTGCCTTTACTTGCTGTTTATCATTCAAGCGCATGCCTCTTCATAACATAATCACATAATACTTCCACACAACTCATCTCCATAATGCACCTCTGAAGGAAAAGCCACATGTGGCTGGATGATCCTGTGTCACTCATCTTTCAGATCGGATAACAAGTAAAAAAATAAAACATAAAACCCTGACGTGGTACTGAAGATTTTAAAAATTATGTATACAATAGTTTTCATCCACATAATGTTACAGCAAGATTTCCTATATCATTCCTCTGAGGAGAAAGATAAATGAAGATGAAATCACTTATGGTGATGCTGACAAGGATAACGATATCAAATATAAGAAAGTGCCATCCAAGCATAATAATACAGTATTGTATTGTAAGCAAAGCCTCAAATTAGACATTAAATCAAGCACTTTAAATCATAAATGTTAAAATATTTAAGTTGATAGAATAGAATAGAATAGAATAGAATAGAATAGAATAGAATAGAATAGAATAGAATAGTAGAACCTTTCTCTCCTAAAAAGAAACATTTTAAATGTCAATCAATTTTTGCTAATTTAAAATGCTGGGTCGTTTCAACCCATGTTTGGGTCAAATATGGACAAACCCAATGGTTGCATTTTTTGCATTAATATGAAATAAAATAAGAAAAGCAGCTAAAATGAATGACATAAATAGAAATAAAAATGTTAACGTTTATTTTACAAGAACATTAAACCATTAAAGCATACAGAATGGTTTTGAATATTTTCAGAAACTGTCAATTTCGCATGAATTCCTATCAGTGCTTTGAAAACTTTGAAGAGTTCAGGTTCCATTAGAGCTCCATGGCGCCCCACTGTGGAAGATAATCAAATGGTGAAAGTGCTGCACTGAATATATGAACTTTACAAACTGACCTTCCGCATACACCTCCTGTTTTGTTCTTCATAAAACTCTTTCATCTTTTCTTTCTTTCTTTTAATGCTTTAAAATAGATATCAGTAATAGTAAAACACATTTTAAAGTCATCATTAAACCAAATAGGCAATTCTTGTTTTTCCTATGTATGGAACATAAATATTTTATTTTTATTTTTAAATTCATGTGCCCTCGTAATCTTTAATCTTCCCCTCCCTCTTGCAGCGATGTCTCTTCTCTGATGATGTGTTTACTGGCGTGAGGGCGGGGCAACCTGTCACTCACATGAGATCCACCAATAGCAAACCTCAACCATCCAATCATTTCCCCATGGACAAAATCAAGAAGGCACTTCACTCGGATGTATACGTCACAATGGTCACGTGATTTTACCAAGTAAGACGTTCCAGGATTAACATATTTTGTTGATCCTGGAACAACATTCCTGTCTGGAATTTTAATCTTAACCCTCTCCCTAAAACTAACCCTATCCACAAGTTAACCCTAAAATCAGAGGGAAATATAACACTGATGTAGAAGCACCTAACCCTGGTTGTAAGCCTAAACTTATATATAAACTGTAAACTTATCCTTCAAATCCGATTGGTGGATTGAAATGTTGTTCAGAAATGTTGATCCAGTGTTGCACATGGTGAAATCACATTCATCATGTCACAACAGGGTAGGAAAGACTATCGCAACTTCCATTTCATGCCGACTTTACACAAAAAACTTGCTATCCTTCAGAATCACAAAGAATGAAACAAAACTCAATGACTTGATGGATGCTTGTGTGCACGCTTGTGTGTTCTCAGGTTTGTGGTCTCTCAGTGCATATAGTCTTTGAATGCCAGCATTATATAATTTTTTAGAAAGGTTGGCAGACCCAGTTTAGGGAGCACCCAGTGCAAGCGACCCTCCAGAAAGGCTCGGAGTCTGTGGCGGGCCAGGTGCTGGAGACATCGAGGAGTTTGGCTCAGTGCAAACAGGGATTCGTAGAATTCCCGGTGTTTCTGTGCCAAAACAAGAGACTGAATTCACATGATCTGATATTATAAGAAGATTATTTTGAGATTAGTAGTGAAACCCATTGGGGTTTTGCTTTTTTAAAAATAAAACTTGTTTTTTAACATTCAGTTAAACATTCAGTACATTATATATAAGAAAACATTGAAAAAAGTCAAAAGCTTGACATCATCTGACCTGAAACACTTCAGGAGGAACAGCTTCTACCCAGGCGTCAGTGATTTTCAGCCGGTCATAGGCGTTGAAGAGCACTTCTATTGTTCGTGGAGATGTGCAGCAATATTTCAACACCTGTGTCAGAGAATAAAGCGGTCATGTTCACAAGAAAAAGAAAACAGGGAAATGAAACTCAGATATCAAATATATTGTTTATAGCTGTTTTTTTTATTTGAATATATTTTAAAATGTAATTTATTCCTGTGATGCAAAGCTGAATTTTTTAGCATCTGGATGAATGTGTCACGTGATCCTTCAGAAATCACTCTAATATATTCTATTAATTTCTTATTATGATCAATGTTGAAATCTTTTATAACATTATGAATGTCTTTACTGTCCCTTTTGACCAATTTAATACATCCTTGCTAAATAATAAATGTTAAAAAAGTAAATCAAATATGAATAAAGTCTTGTTTATCTCTGAAAATAGATCCAAATGTAACGTTCTTCAGAAACTAACAGAATAGATCACAAGGAATCAAATGGCCAGATCTTAATAAGAATAAACCCTTTCCCAGTAAAAAAAAAAATACATCCGAAATTGCATACTTCCCTATATAGTAGGCGAAAAACAGTATGTGACAAAAGAAGTATGTCCGAGTTCACAGTACTGTTGGCAAAATTACCCGTATGTCCAACTACTTCCGGCAAGATTCTGAAGTGTGCATACGATAAACACTTTACTATATCCCATGAGTCCATGGGAGAGGATTTATGATAGGTAAAGCGGTAGGTCACCTGATAATGGCAACATGGCGAATGTAGTACGTCCAGATTTGGTGGTTGTGAAGTAATTACTTATTCAATATAAGTACCTACTCAAGAGAGTATGCGATTTCAGACGCAGCCGGTCATAGATCAGCAGGTTTTTGTCAGTTTCCACCTGGTGCAACAGCCCCACCTGTGTTGTGGAGGTCAAAGGTGGATAGTTGTAGTTTTGGGGGAACATGGCATGGAATAATTAACTACTTGGGCTGATGAACAGATTGGGCCCCCCTCTGGGGGATTGTGGGGAATTTCTGCAATTACTGCTAATTAATCTCCTATTAACATTTGCCTCGTTAAGACTCAGGCAATTTATTTGGCACAAGTGGGACTCATTGGATGCGTGATGTCAAGTGTTTTTAACTGTGCGCTTTTGAAAGACAGAAATAAATCCATCTGAAAGTGATTATTTCTGTATTTGTGACAACTAAAGTATCATATGCTGCTTGCGGTGAACTTTAATGATGCCTTTGAGTTCATTCATTTCTATATGTTGAATAGGATAAATCCTGTATATCCTGTGTGCTAAAGAAAACTGTAATTTACAGACTGCAGATGGAGGTCTTCTGGAGACGTGGGTTCGTTCTGTACAAGTGGCAAAAAGGTTAGTTCCCAATTTTACTGTGCATAGTTATAAAACGAATAGAATGTAAAAATGAAAATTCTGTCATTTATTCACCTTCATGACTTTCTTTTGTGGTTTCTTTCATAACATTATAAATGGCTTTACTGTCACTTTTGACAAATTTAACTTGTCCTATATATAAAAATATCCTAAAAGTGAGAAATATCAGTAGTGCATACCACTAATAAAAAAAAAACCTTAAGGAATATTTTAATTTAATCATAATTTGGAACCAATCCTAAACAGTCTTTATGAGATAATTAGGGAAATAAGTCAGAATAAGAATGAAAAAATAACCATAAATTCTAAAAACTGAAAAATAAGCATTTCAGTATATCCAGCATGAATTGGTACAATCAGATAACTCTTAAAGTGCCCCTGTTATGCTGTTTTAAAGGTTCCTAATTTTATTTTGGATGTCTCCTACAATAGTTTTACATGCATCCAAGGTTACAAAACACTTTGATTTTCTCATAATACACATTGAATATCACCTGATTTCTCAAAGAGTCTGAAAACGGTTTGTTCGTAGATTCTGGCTGAATCCAAAATTGCCCCCTAAACCCTCAATCACTATTCCCTACATACAGTTCACTTGAAGGAATGAATGAAAATGAGTGAGCGAATTCGGACAGCCGTTGAGCGTACATCAGTTGTACACTCGTTATTGCAGTGCAATGTGGGATTGAACAAGTGCACTCAATAACGTCCACTATGGTTTCGGACACCACTACTAATGGCTGTCCCCTCAAATAATGCCCTATTTGAGGGTATAGGGGGTGATTTTGGATTTAGCCAATGTCTCTATAAACCCTTCCTTTCCACAACCCTACTCTGCTCTGATTGGTTAGATGGCTCAGTCTGTTGTGATTGGTCTATAGCTTACAGTGCGTGCTGGAAACGAAACGCATATTACCATATCTGAATTTCAGCTCTGGATCTTCCTCAGCACTTGATACGAACAGTAATGATGGCGTCGTTTTTTCCGTATCAATTCTAGCGTGAGTCTTCGTCCTTTTGAACTGCAGCAAAGTGGATTTGCTTTCGCAGAGCTGAAAATAGCTTCTTCTCGACATGTCGAAAACACAAACCAAACTCTTCCAGTCTCAGCTACAACTACAGTGTTTGAGGGTCAAAGTAGACGTCGTTCGCCGGCAGCCATTGACCATAGGCTGGTATTATGCAAATTTGTTACATTGTTACATGTAACAGGAAGTGAGACTGGAATTGCTGATGACTCATTTCAGCAGTTCAGAATTTATTCTTTTATTCGTCTTGCAGACGTTTTACATTTTATTACGCACTGCATGAAAGGTGATATTCGAAAAAACATAATAGGGGCACTTTAAAGGGATACTCCACTTTTTTTGGAAATAGGCTCATTTTACAACTCCCCCAGAGTTAAACAGTTGAGTTTTACCGTTTTTGGATCCATTCAGCCGATCTCCGGGTCTGGCGGTACCACTTTTAGTATAGCTTAGCATAGATCATTGAATCGGACAGGACCATTAGCATCTCTCTCAAAAAAATGACCAAAGAGTTTCAATATTTTTCCTATTTAAAACTTGACTCTTCTGTAGTTACATCGTGTATTAAGACAGACGGAAAATAAAAAGTTGCAATTTTCTAGGCTGATATGGCTAGGAACTATACTCTCATTCCTGCGTAATAATCAAGAAACGTTGCTGCCGTACCATGAGTCCAGCAGGCATAATGATATGACGCAGCGCCTGAAAATAGGTCTAATAGGTTAGACAAACTTAGTCCCGGTCACGTTGGAAGTTACCAAGCTGGGGACTATTTTCAGGCGCTGCGTCATATCATTACGCCTGCTGGACTCATGGTACGGCAGCAACGTTTCTTGATTATTACGCAGGAATGAGAGTATAGTTCCTAGCCATATCAGCCTAGAAAATCGCAACTTTACATTTTCCGTCAGTCTTAGTACACGATGTAACTACAGAAGAGTCACGTTTTAAATAGGAAAAATATCAACTCTTTAGTCATTTTTTTTTTGAGAGAGATGCTAATGGTCTTGTCCGATTCAATGATCTATGCTAAGCTATGCTAAAAGTGGTACCGCCAGACCCGGAGATCGGCTGAATGGATTCGAAAATGGTAAAACTCAACTGTTTAACTCTGGGGGAGTTGTAAAATGAGCCTATTTCCAAAAAAAGTGGAGTATCCCTTTAAAGTTTTCCAATCTTATTAGATTGGTTCCAAATTAGGATTCCTTGACTAGGGATATAGTAATAGTCCGCGTCCAGTGCTGACCTTGGGCAGAGCTCCAGGCCACACTCTGATGGAGCCGTAGTTGAGAAGAGCCTGAACGATCCTCTCGGGCTCATGGTCCGTCTTGTAGGCCACCACCTTCAGGATGTTATGCATTGGTGCTTCGCCACCGTAATCCATTTCGTTGACCAAGGCTTTGTTCTTAAGCAGTAGATCCACCACGTCAGGGTTGACGTTCTTACACGCCATATGCAGTGGAGTCTGCTTGTCCGCATCACTGACCTGTACGTCCGCCCCAGCAGAGACCAGCATGTGGCAAACACGACTGTAGCGCTCCAGAGACGAGCGGTCCTGAGGCTGGGAGCACGCGGCATTCAGAGGTGTGTGTCCTTCGTCGTTTCGTAGGTTTAGCGCAGCTCCGTGTCGTAAGTAGAGCTCCACGTGATCTGGAAGGCCATGGCGGGCCGCCACATGAAGGGCCGTGTCGTTCTCATCCAAGCTTTGACTGTTGATCAAAGCGCCGAACGTAAGTAGATGTTTTGCACACCTGGAAAAACATACACAAATATTACATTCTGCATTAGCTATATCATCAAACAACATAAAAGTCTGCGTTGTCTACAAGTACACTACCGGACAAAAGTTTGAGGTCAGTAAGATTTTTAATGGTTTTGAAAGATAATATTTGGTAAACAAAATACAGTAAAAATTGTGATATTGTATATCATTACGATTTAAAATAGCTGTTTTTTATTGTCGTATATTTTAAGATGTAATTTATTCCTATGATGCAAAGCTGAATTTTCAGCATCATTACTCCAGGCTTTAGTGTCACATGATCCTTCAGAAATCATTTTAATATGCTGATTTGCTGCTCAAGAAACATTTCTGATTATCATTGTTGAAGACAGCTGTGCTGCTTAGTGTTTTTGTGGAAACCGTGATACACCACCATTCAATAGTTAATACTTTTATTCAGCAAGGGCACATTAAATTGATAAAAAATGACAGTAACAGCATTTATAATGTTACAAAAGATTTATATTTCAAATAAATACTGGTAAAACAAATCCTAAAAATGTATACATTTCCTCACAAGTATCGATACATACATTGATAAAAATAAGAACCATAATTAATAATTTGAGCACTAATAATAACTGAGCCGCAATATTAGAATCAGCATATTAGAATGATTTCTGAAAGATCATGTGACTGAAGACTGGAGTAATGATGCTGAAAATTCAGCTTTGATCACAGGAATAGAAATATTCAAATAGAAATATATTTCTTCTTTCAAAAACAAACAAAAAAACATAATTATTCCAAACTTTTGAGCGGTGGTACACCTTCGTTTCAAGTGTCAATCTGACAGTCATTTGAAATGGTGAAGTTCACCACAGGATTTCCTGTAATCACAGCGCTGAACAAGCACTTACTCAAGGGAATCGAGTTCAGTGCACACGTGCAGGGGCATCTGCCCGTCTTCATTGGCTGCGTTGGCATTGGCTCTGTACTGCAGCAACAGCTTGGCACACTCGGGCTGGCACTCCTCACAGGCCTCATGCAGGGCAGTGGTGCCCCCAGGTGCCAGGTCCACTCGAGCGCCCCTCACGAGGAGATGCCGCAGACATTCGGTGAAACCCCGGCCAGCGGTGATGTGCAGTGGCGTGGTCAGCTCTTGTTCATACGTCAATGACCACAGTCCTGAACAAAAGAGCACGGTTATGAGATTATCTGAATATTACGATATTCAATATTGCAGTTAGTTTCGATTTTGGATCAGGAAATCATGAACAGGACTGGAGAGTTTGAAGATTTAAAGCATTTTTGCTCCGTTTGTGTGGATGCCAACCAAAGTGACAGGGCTAAAATCTAGGGAAGGGGCATAAGATAGAAAAAAAGACTCTTATAGGCTTTTTGTGTGTATTAGTTGACTAATTTGTAGTCCGTAAAGTTTGGTCCGTAAGATTTCTTCATGTTTTTGACAGAAGTCTCTTCTGCTCACCAAGGCTGCATTTATTTGATCAAAAATACAGTAAAAACAGTAAAACTGTGAAATATTATTCCTATTTAAACATGTTCTATCTGAATATATTATAAAATGTAATTTATTCCTGTGATGCAAAGCTAAACTTCCAGCATGATTACTCCAGATCTTTCAAAAATCATTCTAATATGCTGATTTACTGCTCAATTATTATTGTTGCACAATTACTAATAATGTTTCTTATTATTATTATTAATGTTGAAAACATTTTTGCTGCTTAATATTTATGCTTAATATTTTTGTGGAAACCATGATAAAAAAAATTTCCCAAGGATTATTTGATCAAGAGAAAGCTCAAATAACAGAATTTATTTGAAACCGAAATCTTATTATTAATATCTTTACTGTCACTTTTGACCATTTTAATGTATCCTTGCTGAATAAAAGTATTCATTTCTTTTTTTTTAAATCTTACTGAACTAAACTTTTAAATGGTAGTATACTTAGTATACTATCGGTACATGTTTAATCTTAACAATAATTCTATAAATATCCAAAGCAATTTCCATTGTTTTTTTTATTTATTTAGTTGTTTAATGACATTCCAGATGCATTGTAACTGTAACATCACACACAGTGCTGTAGGTTAATCTGAATTCACTCATTTACTGTTAACAGAATGCTAAATGAGTCAAACACCAACATCCAACATAATGCCTCTGACACTTACAGTGTGTTCTTATAGATTAATAAATTAGCAGATGCCATGATGCACAAGAGCAGACAATCTTGTTCAGTTTCATTACTTGCAAAATGACAATGCGGACAGTCAGTTTATAATGTAACACGCCAAGAAAAGTTTGTCTCCCATGCAATACTCATTTTTTTTGTGATCAGGTTTCAAGGGAACACGCATAAACACAAACTCATAAAAAGACCCCGAAGCAACCTCAAAGACACAGTCGGGGTGGTGCAATAAGAAGAGAGCAATCTATGTGTAACCGGAACACATAGGGGAACAAATAACTGTGACAGCAGGCGAGTCTGACGTGGAAATACTGGAAATGAAGATACGCTTTAGAGTGGCAAAGTTTAAGCACTTGTGTATGTGCACAGGAATGTATACTCTGCTGTGATACTTAGGTAGACACAATGCATGACAAAATTATTATTATTAAATTAGTTAAGTATTTTATCCACACTTTAAATGGGCTATCACAGCATTTTATGCTGTATTCTGTGCTAGTAAGTAGTCAGGTTTTTAGATTTCATAATTATTTATAAGATTATTTTATCATGCTGTACAAATAAATGTGTTTTAACTGTTTCAAGTGTGAAACATTCTAAAAATAATATTCGACGTTGTTTCCCTCAGAAGCTGAAAATTTCACAATGCATAAAAGTTTCTGCGATGATACGAAGCTCATTCCTTAAAGGAATAGTTCACCCAATAATGAAAATTCTGTCAGTAATTACTCATCCTCATGTTGTTCCAACCCCGTAAGACTTTCGTTCATCTTCGGAGCATAAATTAAGATATTTTTTATCAAAAAATCTGTCTCACTCCTCCATAGGCTTCTATGTTATTGAAACTTGCCGGCCCAGAAAGTTAGTAAAGACAATGTTTAAAATAGTCCAAGTGACTATACAGTGGCTCAACCATAAGTTTATCAAGCAATGAGAATACTTTTTGTGCGCAAAAAAAAAAAAAAAATTACGACTTTTATGCGCACAAAAAGTATTCTCGTCGTTTGATAAACTTATGGTTGAGCCACCGTAGTCACTTGGACTATTTAAAACATTGTCTTTACTAACTTTCTGGTTTACTAACCGAAGATGAACGAAAGTCTTACGGGGTTGGAACAACATGAGGGTGAGTAATTATTGACAGAATTTTCATTTTTGGGTGAACTAACCCTTTGAATAATACAAGCATTGTCTGTGGCTAAACAACTGTTGCGTGACATTCTAGTACGTCACCTTTGACACAATTTTGAATGCTAACCCAAACTCAGGAGGTCTGAAAGTGTGCTAATCTAAACCGGGCGCTAACAAGGATGCTAAAGACCTCAGCCTAGCATCAGTCGCTAGCGTGCCTCTTGAGGCCAGGGGAGTGAGGTTTACACGTTCAACTCTTACTGGCCTACGTCTGTTACACTAAAACGCATTCAAAATTACAAGTGTGAAGTTACTCTTAACCCAGGGTTAAAAATGGCCTCAACCTGGGGTTAAAAATGACATTTAAATCAGTTTTATAGGCTACACATAGTTTGAAAGGCCTAGATTTATGCCATTAAAGTCACTGAGAAAGTGGACTTGAACAATTTACTTCAATACCATTTTACTTGCTATCACTAACAAAAAACAGGTAAAATTTACAAAATTTTTGCATGTTTTACACTCAGTAAAGTAAAATGAAAAAAGCACACACTGATTTTACTCAGTTTTTCTAAGGCAAAAGTTACTTTAAACATACAATTTATAGTTTGTCACTGCTTGTGCACAAATCAGTTGTGGTAAAATGTTCAACAATTGTTTTGTTTTAAGTAAACTAAACAAGCAGCAAGAATTATTTTTCCCCCATTGCATAGAAATATCATATGGTATATCATAAACACCAAGCACAATTTCACATCATTGTGTGTTCCTAACATACTTAGCCCTTTGTAGTTGAACCTGAAGTTCTTCCACTCCTCTATGTTGCTGGTGTCATATATGGCATCGATGAGATAAGCATATTCTGGGTCATCAATGATACTAATAACGGTGATGTCATCTCCGACCAGAAGCGCATTCCAGAACTGGAGGATACATCCTGACGCTTGAGCCGTTGCGATCACGTCGCTGCGATATTTCTTTTGCTTTAGAAATTTAATCTTTGGCCCCATGTGTGAGGTAAAGCAAGGATCAGCTACGAATCCAGCTTCTTCTTCACGGTTGTGTTGGTTGCCTGAAGTGCTTTTCAGACTGGGCACAATGTTATAGATCTTTGCCCTGAATATGTCTGGTTAGTCTGCTGCCTGTTTTTAGAAAGGGGCTATTTTAAGGACGCCTTGCGTAACCTTTAGAACGGTCCAGAAACCCGAGACTGTCTGGCCAATCTGAGAAGTAATCAGTTCAAGTAATCGTGAGAATCGAAACAGATCTGTTGGGGGCAACCGAAATACTCTAGGCTCTAGGAGACAAACGCAAAGTTGAGCTTGACAACAACTTGCGCAAAGTTGAGCTCGGTTGCACAACAGC
Organism: Rutilus rutilus; assembly: GCF_951802725.1. Lineage (NCBI taxonomy): Eukaryota > Metazoa > Chordata > Actinopteri > Cypriniformes > Leuciscidae > Rutilus > Rutilus rutilus. Next base: position 6,841,499 of record NC_140228.1, read on the forward strand.
TTGTTCTTACCTCTCACTTTTCCACTTGCGTAGCGCATGGCTCCTCCCTGTGGCTGGATGAGCAGGTCTGAAGGAAAGCCTTTGGAGAAAAGCTCTTTCACGGCCTCTATATCTCCAGTGTACAGGGCATTTTGAACAACAAGGTCTCGGCACACCATCGGAGAGTTTCCCACGGTCTGCCTGGAAGACGTCCCTCTGTCCCGGGCTTCTTTCCTCAGCAGATACCCACTGAGAACCGGGGCAGCCAGTCTCATCTGGTGCCGCTCCTGCTCTAAAGAGCGCAGAGAGCTTGGATTATACGTGGGAGTCCTTCGAGACATGTCTAGACAAATCTTCACCTAAAGCTTCTTTTGGCCTAGACACTCAAAGGCCTGGGATCTTTCAAATGGCCTTCTGCTCGGAGGGCTTGTTTTGACATCTGAGTTGGAACGTGGCCACATGTGCATCGAGACTATTTTTACAGTGTCACATGGGTGGGACATAACTTTTCAGATTATGTTCGCTATATAGAAGGCAGTGACTCATTGTTTATATCAAAACAGCCATTTACCAGCAGGTCAGCTCTGCCTTGTTTGTATTGTCATATCATTCACACTCTTGGGTGTTCGTATACTCGTAATTATAAATTATAAATTATGAAGCCAGTGACATTAAAAACATTTGAATTCTATCTATCTATCTATCTATCTATCTATCTATCTATCTATCTATCTATCTATCTGTCTATCTATCTGTCTATCTATCTGTCTGTCTGTCTGTCTGTCTGTCTGTCTGTCTGTCTGTCTATCTATCTATCGGTCTGTCTGTCTGTCTGTCTATCTATCTGTCTGTCTGTCTGTCTGTCTGTCTGTCTGTCTGTCTATCTATCTATCTATCTATCTATCTATCTGTCTGTCTATCTGTCTGTCTGTCTGTCTGTCTGTCTGTCTGTCTGTCTGTCTGTCTGTCTGTCTGTCTGTCTGTCTGTCTATCTATCTATCGGTCTGTCTGTCTGTCTATCTATCTATCTGTCTGTCTGTCTGTCTGTCTGTCTGTCTGTCTGTCTGTCTGTCTGTCTATCTATCTATCTATCTATCTATCTATCTGTCTGTATGTCTGTCTGTCTATCTGTCTGTCTGTCTGTCTGTCTGTCTATCATGCCTTTATACCTACAAACTTGAAAGCTTTTTTTAAATGTTTCTCAAAACTTGTTTCTCAAACAAGGCTTTGCTTCTTTTCTTGTTAAAGATTTTTTCTTTTAAATTATTTTTTAATTGCAATTCATTAATTTCCTTACATTCAATTTCAAATTGCAATTCTGCATCCTGCCTGCTACCTCACTTCTATACGAATTCAGAAATTAGATTGCAATTTAAAAGGCATTCTCAATTTAATCTATTTATCTTTATGTTTTCTCAATTATAAAAATGCGTCTTAATGCAATAATTATGATTATAATTTCTTAAATGATGATCCACCATCTCTTTTTTTTTCTCCCAGAAAAAAATTCCACATTCCGGTTTGCTCTAAAGACACTGCCTCGCGATGTCTTATCCATATGTTAATGACCCTGCCAATAGGAATATAAATGACATTTATTCCATTTTGCCATGCAGTAATAGCTGTCACATTGACTGAAGGCATCAAAAAGTTGCGACTTTGCGAACACACATTACAGGCGAGGCAGAGAATGGGAAGATTGTTTTGCTGCTGGAGTACATCCTTTTAAATGATACACATAATGAGTTTATAATATGCATCTGGGCTACCTCCTCACTACTTTGATGTCTTCCAAATGGCCCGGGTATCATCAGCAAAACATGTAGGCACTTTCCCGCCCCATTGCCTCCCAAATGTATTTTAAATATCATTCCTTGTAACGCAATTATTTAAAACGTTGAACTAAACACTTACTAATGGGGAAAAAAGACAGTGACTTCCATGAATTCATTTCTCAAATGGTGGACATTCAATTTTTGTGGAGGCAGGGACTTTCTCAAGCAAGAAAAAGAAAGAAGTGCATTGAATCAGCACTCCCTCGACTCGTTCGTCTTACTCCCTGCGGACAACACACACACACACACACGCATATACATATGCACGTACACAGACACACACTCGTTTGTCTTGCTCCCTGTGGATAGAAGATGTCTATCATTTTGTCCTGCCGTGAGCTTAACAGTGAGGCCATCTGTAGGGTTAGGCTGGTCCGGTCAGACTAATGCTTGCTGTTGAGGACCGTCACCGGACTTCCAGAACAGGCTAATGATCGTAACCTTCATCAGTGCAATTAGACAATTAGTTCCTGCTGATTATCTCCCACTTAAGACTGCTGCGCCTCATGTTAAAATCATAAGAATACACCGCTGAAACATCTAGGCCTGCTCGGCGTGCAACACTAGACGGTACTAATGAATTTACTAATTAAAGGAACAAAGAGAAGACCAAGAATTAGAAATGCGAGCTAATTGGTTGAGACTAATTGATAACAATCATTATTTTTCGAGGAATAACCAACATGATTATGAGCTGTTTGAATGGTGCCGCTGCAAATGAACGTAGCTTTGAGCCGGATGGATTGAAGAACATCATGAAGAGTGTTAGTTTGTGGTTTGTGCAGTAAACTGAACATCTAATGGACTTCCTTTCAGAAGTATAAAATACAATATTAATTAGTATTGTTTAGTCTTGTTTCCAAGAGGCCAATCTGGTGGTTCCTCACTGACTACTAATAGCAATAACCACCGCTCAGGGATGGGAATAGTCATGACACAAAGACATACTGTTCAAAAGTTTAGGATCAGTAATATTTTGCTCACCAAGGCTGCAGGTATTTGATCAAAAATACAGTAAAAACAGTAAAATTGTGAAATATTATTGCAACTTAAAATAACTCTTTTCTATTTTAATATATTTCAAAATGTAATTTATTTCTGTGAATTTTCATCATCATTACTCCAGTCTTCAGTGTCACATGATCCTTCAGAAATCATTCTAATATGCCGAAATAGAAACATTTCTTATTATTTTATCAATGTTGAAAGCTGCTATTTTCGTGGAACCCGATTTTATATGGAATGGAAATCTTTTGTAACACGATATCTTCACTATTGCTTTAGATCAATGTAATGCATCCTTGCTGAAAAGTAATCATTTCTTAAAAAAAAAAAGAAAAAAAAAAAAGAGGTTACTGACCTCAAACTTTTAAATGGTAAGATGCCCAGATGAGCAAATATTGGTCATGCCTATAGTCATTATTCTGAATTTTTCCAAACAGAACCTGCAGCAGAAGGTGTTGTATAGGTTTGAGTTGATTCAACAATACAGTATCAACTTTAATGTAGCATCTTCCATTGCTATCCTCCAGATTGGGCTCTGTTCAGTTCTGAAACATTAACTTTGAGGGATTAATTGAATTTCTGAGACTCAGACTCATTAATATGCCTCAGTAGAGAATATTATATCAAATTAATTTATGCGGCAAGTTTGCCAAAATCGTGAGTCAACGTTGGCACCGACATCAAAAGTTAGCTGGCATTACGAGGCGTAATTCTTCACGAGATTGGCGTTCATGATAGCCGCATTGTCCCGTTGCTCAAAAAAAGCTCGCAATTCTGTTTTATAGCCGGTTGGTCCTAACGTTTTGAGTAGATTATTGAAATTTAGTAATGAGGTGAAATTTGTAATGAGGTTAGGGCGACGCGGTTGCATTTTCTTTCTGCAAAATTGCTTTCTCTCGTTCTTTTCGAGCGCCCAGAACCCACAACGCATGGTGTGTGTTGCTCTGTTGATTGTGTACGACCGGGCACCCTCTTCATTATGGCAATTGAGAGGTTCATATTTCAACCTAATAGCTCTCGATAACTTTAACAATTGATCACAACCTCATTTTATTGCGAGCCGAGTTAATACACGCTTCCCTGCCAAGTAGAACATTTTCTAATGATGTACTTGTGCACCAAAACAATGCGGGGCCCAGCGCCTGCATTAGTTACTAATGTCCCCATCCGTAATGTGCTTATACCACCCAAAAGAGAAAGAGAGAGAGAGGGAGAGTGTGTGCAAAAATGAAATGAGCGCATGGGGATCTATGAGGGAACCGCAAGATCAAGGGGAACATGGTGATGATGACGATAACGCTTAAGACGTTGTCATTAATGACACCATCACCCTCGCTGCCGTAATATGTCCATAGACATGCCATCATTAGCATATATAAGATCATCAGTAAGGCTTATCGTAGGAGCCAGAGAGGGAGGGCTGGGAATACAGAACACCAGAATTCCTCAGATTTCCCTGATTAATGAAGGGCAAAACATGATTTGTTTTCACCAAAGCTTCCTCCTGTGAAATACTTCATTGGTCAGCTACTAGACTGTAAAATGGACAAATTATTATATCAGTATGAGCTTTTTAAATACAAAAATAAAATTGTAGGTCTATTTAATGCTTCTCATTATGGTTTCTCAAATGCATGAGTCTCTCACAATGCATGTGACCGGTATAGCTTTGTCTCTCAGTCTCACCATATATATAATTTCATGTCCATAAATACGCTTCACAGGGAGTCATGTTGGAAAATCCAATTACTGCAGTTCAAATTGAACATTTGTCAGCATTTATGTAAAAGTTATTCATTACAATTTGCTAGTACCTTGTGGTACGTGTGATTAGTTTTGTAGCTATACAGGTGGGCATATTTCCCATACATTTAGTAAGAAAATGTTGCACTTACAAATAATTAAAATATCAACCAAAAATGACACGTATCATTTGCTACATAAAAATATAATAGGATTATCAAAATAATTTTGCCAGAATATATCAGGTGAAAGAAATGTCCAGATCTTTTCTTTACACATAACTTTGTTGCAAAAATGTCGAGCACAAACATTCCCATGAAGTTTTTGATTCACTGTGGTTTCTTTTGTTTGAAGTACAGAGAAATTTGTGGTGTAATTGTGCTGTTTATTCATTAAATTTCAACTAAAAAAAAAAATCGTTTTCCCATGTAAAATTAATCCAGTGTGGAAAACAATCTCATGCACATGGCAAATGAAAGTGTTGCTCCTATCTGTTCCAGTCTGTGACTATTTGACTCGGTACCTCATGAAAAACACTAAATTACATTCCGTGAGTTGCTCAGGTCTCAATAGTGTTGAAATGACTCCATCTAGTGGCGAAAATACAACACAACAGTGTGAAAGATCACTGCAGATAACAGAAAGATGCACTTTATTGATCCCTGAGGGTAAATTGAGATATTCATGTCCTGATTTGCAAGATATTATACACTCCAAACTGTATGCGATCACTATGGCTAAGCTATAAACCTTTAAGAAGTTCAGAACAAAATTGCAGCTTGAAAGAGAAACTTTGACTTTCCTTGGCCACTAAGTCACATTTTAGCCCAGTTATACCCTCAATACATCTTTGAGATGAAGAATCTTAAAGGGATAGTTCACCCAAAAATGAAAGTTTTGTCATCATTTACTCACCCTTATGTCGTTCCAAACTCGCAAGACTTTCGTTCATCTTCAGAACACAAAGATCTTTTTTTGATGAAATCTGAGAGCTTTCTGTCCCTCCATTGACAGCAACGCAACTACCACTTTGACGCTTCAAAAAGTTCATAAAGAGATCGTAAAACTAATCCATATGAATTGAGCGGTTTAGTCCAAATTTTCTGAAGTGACACGATCGCTTTATATGAGGAACAGATTGAATATCCTTTAATAAAACTAATAATCATGTAAAGAAAATTCAGTAGTACTATGGTAACAGCATGGCAATATTCTATAACAGCAATATTTAATCAGCTGTTTCCATGTTTTGTAGTATAGTATACATTGTACATATGCGTATAATCTGATACCATTCTATCCCTCAGTGCTGTGTTCTTCTGCACTCGCAAATAAACCTGAGCAAAGAGATTGCTTTCTAAACCAGAATAACGAATACCGGTTCCACCCAATTTTCTGTATGCATTTATTAATATTGAATAATGATTGCAAACATGGCCTTTACATTTTTTTTTATTAGTTGAAAAGACTCCCACGCCTTGGGCAGCTCTCAGGTGATCACTTGGAGCTGGTGTATTTGGTGACGGCCTTGGTTCCCTCTGACACGGCGTGTTTGGCGAGTTCTCCGGGCAGCAGGAGCCTGACTGCGGTCTGCACCTCTCGGCTCGTGATGGTGGAGCGCTTGTTATAGTGCGCCAGCCGGGACGCCTCTGTAGCGATGCGCTCGAACACGTCATTAACAAACGAGTTCATGATGCTCATGGCCCTGCTGGAGATACCAGTGTCTGGATGAACCTACACACACACACACACACACACACACACACAGTTCTGTGATTAAAATAATACATTATAACATCTATTAATGAGGGTAAACAACTCTTCCGCCTGGTAATATAGCCAATTGGCCTAATAACTGTGGGCCCCTTATAGGTTCCAAGCAGCAATTCAGGTCAAAAAAAACAATCACATGGTGGGGTGTTTATGTCTTTTGGTTATATTTTAGTAGTACTGTCAAATCGATTAATAACATAAATGTGAGAGTCGATGAGAGGTTTTGATCCACTTCTAATGTTGACTACTGAAGACAGACAGACAGACAGGCAGACAGACAGACAGTTTATTGAGGTGTTGTGTGTCCCAGCCATAATTCTATGGATTATATGGATAATGCCATTTAGAACCTGGATAAAAGTTACATTATAAAATATACTTACATTTATTGGATGAAAAGGTTCTTTTTTTTTTTTTTTTATAAAAACAATTTCGTTTTCTTGTGGGTATTAATTGACTAAATTGATAGGCCAATCAAGTTGTAAACATTGGTTCCCGACTCGGACAAATCTAAAACAAACGGTTCTTTGTTCAGGGAGTCAAAAAGACGCATGACTCGAAAACCTCTCGGAGTGATTCAACCGATACATCGAAAAGATTCGACTCATAAGAATGATCCATTCACGAATCTATCGCGATTGCACGTGGCGTCAAACGCAGGTCAGTAATCAACATTTACAGTAGGAATCATCCGTTTGAAAGGTATTCTTCGATAATCTTTATGATTTATGAAAACTCACCTACCTGCTTCAAAACTTTGTAGATATACACTGCATAAGTTTCCCTCCTCTTTGCTCTCCGTTTAGTTGTTTTTTTGTCTCCTGGTACTTTTCCTTTTTTTTTTGCTCCTTCATTAGACATACTGGATTTTTCTTTTTATTAATAACACTAGGCAATATTTGTTGCTTTCAGCTACGTGTTTGCCGCTTCGGCAGGTCTTCAGCAGGCCTTCATCAGCCATTTATGACGTGTACGGAAGTGTACACTAATTGGAAAGCGTCTGCTCTCAATCTCGCGTGGCGAACGGAAGTAAGATCACCACTCACTCACTCACTCAGCCTTCAGGATATCCAGTAAGCGTCCAAGTCGTTTTATTTTGCTACCTCCTGTGTCACATTTTAGTTGATAAACAGATCAGTTAAAGGGGTAGTTAAGCCAAAAATGAAAATTATCAATTACTCACCCTCATGTTGTTTCAAACCTGTATGAGTTTTTTCTTCTTCTCCATATTACTATGGAAGTCAATGGGGTCCATCAACAGTTTGGTTACCGACATTCTTCAAAATATCTTCTTTTGTGTTCAGCAGACGAATGAAACTTAAACAGGTTTGGGAAAACATGAGGATGAGTAAATTATGACAGAATTACAATTTTTGGATGAACTACAAATACTTTTATTTAACTCTTTCTTTTCCTTGTTCATAAAACTACAGAGATCATACTGCCATAGGAGGAATATTGCACAATGAATGAGCTTGACTTTTTATCTTCCATGATGAATGACCCAGAAATAATTTTTAACTAATTAAATGATTAAATGACAAAGTTAAGACACTGTTACACAACTGCATTAAAAATGTATGTTTTAATTTCCAAGATGATAACTGGTCACTGATATTGATGAATTAAACATTCAACCTAGCGACGTCATGTTTCAAAATGAAGTATGTTGTTACATTTTACAGTGTTTTGCATATTATTTAAAAAAAGCAGTCTCAGAGTAGTATGCAGTTTGATATCCAGTGTTTTATTGCATTGCAGGTAGCTTTCAGCTGGGAGTTTTGGCGCATTGTATTTCATGCCGTTGTATGATTTGATTTTTAGTTTTCGCTCTATTTAAAATGGAAGACTTCATTTGCCATTTATATTTATTGCTGCTTTCTGTAGATTCAGCCATAGTTACACCAAATATCACTTTTGAAATCCATAAAACATCTGGCCAAAGAAGAGACAAGGTTCAGGTGGTGAAAGGAAGCAAATTGCTCGTCACGCCTACAGTTAAATTAGCTTCCGGCATAATATGCCAATTATGTTAAAGAGCTGCACCTGCAGATACTCATTACAGCACAGCAAATTATGAGAGGCTAATATCTGTGCTACTTTTACCATTTTGAACTTCAGGAGAGCCTACTATACTGACCTAACTAGTAAATAATTGAATTTTGTTGTAGTGTGTACTATATGTGAGTGCTGTCAATGAAGTGCCATTGTTAAAATATTATCCCCCGGTTTCACAGACAAGGCTTAAGCCTTGACATATCTTAACCCATCAGTGCTATAGACAGTTCAAACATGCATTTTAACCTGGGACTAAACTTAAGCCTTGTCTGTGAAACCAGGGGTTAGAGTCTGTAACCTTGAAGGTTGACTGATATGGATTTTTCCAGAGTCTGCGTGGTCATAATTCTCATGTTATTCAGATAATCTAACAAAAATTGAGATGCATAAATATCATCAATAATTTTCTGCACTATATTTACTATTTGTTTATTTATTTAAGGGATAGTTCACCCAAAAATTTATATTAGCCCATGATTTGCTCACCCTCAAGTCATCCTAGGTGTAGGCTATGTGACGTTCTTCTTTCAGACGAATACAATCGGAGTTACATTAAAAAATGTCCTTTCTCCTCCAAGCTTTATAATGGCAGTGAATGGCTGTTTCTGTTTTGAAGTCCGTAAAAGTGCATCTTTTACAGTAGCTGAGACTAGAAGAGTTTGGTTTGTGTTTTTGACATGTTGAGAAGAAGCTGTTTTCTGCTCTACTAAAGCAAATCCACTTTGCTGCAGTTCAAAAGGATGAGGACTCAGGCTTAAATTGAAACTGTAAAACCGACGCCATCTTTACTGTTCGTATCACTGTGTATCAAGTGCTGAGGAAGATCCGGGGCTGAAATTTAGAAATGTTAATGGGCGTTTAGTTTCCCCACAAACGCTGTGAGTGGTCGACCATTCACAACAGACTGGGCCATCTGACCAATCAGAGCAGAGTAGGCTCTGGGAAATGTGGCATTTAGAGAGACTGAATCCTTTATTGAACCTTTTCAGACACTGTGAGAAAACCGGTGATGCTGCAATGTATATTATGAAAAATAGGTTATTTTTTTTTAACCTTGGAAGCATGTAAATCAAAAAAACTTGATTTCATGGCGACTTTAAAAATAACATTACAATAGGGGCACTTTAAATATCTTGTTTAGTGTTCCCTTCATGATCATTGATCAGTTTTGTTGCCTATGTAGCACTGCATCAGCAGAAGATGTGGCACACACTCAATAAACCATCAATACAAATCACAGAACTGTGTAAAAGACTTTTAGTCCCGTTGACTGTGATTATGACCCACTTTACCCAGAGATGGTGCATCTGGGAGGTTCCCCAAAGGTGTTGTCTCTCAGGAGAGACCATGTAAAGAAAGATCCGGTTCTGCTGACACTGACTGATAGAATGTAACCAGCCATTTATTATCTTGTTTTTTTATACCTTCATCCCTGAGTGATAAGCATGAGTGTTGTGTGTATGATTACAAAGTGACTCATATGTTTGGACTGCCGTTCGCTGTAAAAGGTCATCCTGTGCAGTCAGCCAACAGTTTGATAAAATTGCAGTGTGAATTGCTTGAATTAAGTCAGGGCATCATAAGCAAATAAGCAGTAAGAAAATCACATACATCTGCCTGGCTGAGTAAAGAACTGTATTTAGAATATTAATCTTTTTAAATTGCATATCTAGTATGTTTACATTTCTTTGTAGGTGTGCATGTCTCAGTTTAGTACATCTCGGTGCATTTATTTGCACAAATTTATTTGAATTGTAATAGCACTTACCTGGTATGTAGTATGCCTGCCTGGTCTGTCTGTCTGTCTTTTAAGGTTCGAACATAAAGGTTTGCTCTGTTTTCCAGCTTGTGACCAGAGATTTGTGTGCTGCAGGGCGAGCACTTTTTTTGTTACTGGACGAGACCTTTTGATATTTTCAATTTCACAGTCCCTCCGATCTGACAAGTTCATTGTACGGCAAGACTGATGTGCACCCTCAGGTTTAAGACTTCTCTCCACTTCCAAGAAAGGTGGTTTATCCTTTCTTTTATCCTCGCCTTTATCTATTTACAGCAGACATTTTTTTTTACCTGAGCCTCAAACTTTGCAAGAAAAAAACATTACCAAACATACAGTATGTGATTACTTGAGAGAAGGCCTCGTAATCAGTATTTGTGTTAAAGCATTCTGTTAGTTAATCTGTATGTTTTGTCCAGACCTTCTCTTGTCATTTTTTCAATTTCTTTGAAGAATGCATTTCCTTGGAGCAGTCTTATTTTAGTATTATTTATATACTATTAAAGTATTTAATAATAGTTTGAATATATATATATATATATATACAGTGAGGAAAATAAGTATTTGAACACCCTGCTATTTTGCAAGTTCTCCCACTTAGAAATCATGGAGGGGTCTGAAATTGTCATCGTAGGTGCATGTCCACTGTGAGAGACATAATCTAAAAAAAAAAATCCAGAAATCACAATGTATGATTTTTTAACTATTTATTTGTATGATACAGCTGCAAATAAGTATTTGAACACCTGAGAAAATCAATGTTAATATTTGGTACAGTAGCCTTTGTTTGCAATTACAGAGGTCAAATGTTTCCTGTAGTTTTTCACCAGGTTTGCACACACTGCAGGAGGGATTTTGGCCCACTCCTCCACACAGATCTTCTCTAGATCAGTCAGGTTTCTGGGCTGTCGCTGAGAAACACGGCGTTTGAGCTCCCTCCAAAGATTCTCTATTGGGTTTAGGTCTGGAGACTGGCTAGGCCACGCCAGAACCTTGATATGCTTCTTACAGAGCCACTCCTTGGTTATCCTGGCTGTGTGCTTCGGGTCATTGTCGTGTTGGAAGACCCAGCCTCGACCCATCTTCAATGCTCTAACTGAGGGAAGGAGGAGGTTCCCCAAAATCTCGCAATACATGGCCCCGGTCATCCTCTCCTTAATACAGTGCAGTCGCCCTGTCCCATCTGCAGAAAAACACCCCCAAAGCATGATGCTACCACCCCCATGCTTCACAGTAGGGATGGTGTTCTTGGGATGGTACTCATCATTCTTCTTCCTCCAAACACGTTTAGTGGAATTATGACCAAAAAGGTCTATTTTGGTCTCATCTGACCACATGACTTTCTCCCATGACTCCTCTGGATCATCCAAATGGTCATTGGCAAACTTAAGACGGGCCTTGACATGTGCTGGTTTAAGCAGGGGAACCTTCCGTGCCATGCATGATTTCAAACCATGACGTCTTAGTGTATTACCAACAGTAACCTTGGAAACGGTGGTCCCAGCTCTTTTCAGGTCATTGACCAGCTCCTCCCGTGTAGTTCTGGGCTGATTTCTTACCTTTCTTAGGATCATTGAGACCCCACGAGGTGAGATCTTGCATGGAGCCCCAGTCCGAGCGAGATTGACAGTCATGTTTAGCTTCTTCCATTTTCTAATGATTGCTCCAACAGTGGACCTTTTTTCACCAAGCTGCTTGGCAATTTCCCCGTAGCCCTTTCCAGCCTTGTGGAGGTGTACAATTTTGTCTCTAGTGTCTTTGGACAGCTCTTTGGTCTTGGCCATGTTAGTAGTTGGATTCTTACTGATTGTATGGGGTGGACAGGTGTCTTTATGCAGCTAACGACCTCAAACAGGTGCATCTAATTTAGGATAATAAATGGAGTGGAGGTGGACATTTTAAAGGCAGACTAACAGGTCTTTGAGGGTCAGAATTCTAGCTGATAGACAGGTGTTCAAATACTTATTTGCAGCTGTATCATACAAATAAATAGTTAAAAAATCATACATTGTGATTTCTGGATTTTTTTTTTTAGATTATGTCTCTCACAGTGGACATGCACCTACGATGACAATTTCAGACCCCTTCATGATTTCCAAGTGGGAGAACTTGCAAAATAGCAGGGTGTTCAAATACTTATTTTCCTCACTGTATATATATATATATATATATATATATATATATATATATATATACAGTTGTGGTCAGAATTAATCAAAATAACTTCCCCTCCCTCTTGCAACAAGATCTCTTCTCTTCTCTGATGATGTGTAAAACCTGTCACTCACCTGAGATCCACCAATAGCAGACCACAACCATCCAATCAATTCCAAATAGACAAAATTAAGTCCCGCCCTACTTTTTATTCTTTTTTTTCTTCTTCTTCGAGAAGCTGTTTCACTCAATATGTCACAATTGGGAAGAAAAAATTATCGCAATTTTTAAAAAGACTATCGCAACTTTTGTGAATTTCATTTTGTTTATTTTTCTTTTTGTATTTTGCTACATTTTAAAGGTATAGTGGAGGATCTTTCTGAATTTTAGATAAGACCCGCCCTCTCCACTTTTTGAATAAGTTTGATTGATTCACCAGAATGATTGACAATTAGGAGGACCAATAGTATAGGTGATCCACCCGGAAGTAAAAAATCCTCCATTATACCTTTAATCTGTTTTTTTGCCATAAATAGCTGTGGTAACTGGTATGGCATTACGGTAAGTTCTAATAAAAACACTGACCCAACATCTTGAATGAAGTTGTGAATAAAACAAAAAAGTATTATTGGCATATGTTTTGCAAGATAATACTTCTTCAGTCATTCTACTTCAAAACTTCCCATTTTAATTCAGTGTTACTTGCCATTTCTCTGTAATTATTTGTGAAATTGTCTAGCATTTTTTTGCGGGAAAATTGTTTCAATTAAATAGATTGTTTTAATAAATTGTTTCAATTGTATTCAATTCAAGTAAATCCTACACAAAAATGTGTTCAGTATAACTGAGGTGTTTAAACTGCTGTGTTCTACTGTTAGTTGCAACACAGATTTAGATTGCGTTAGATTGGCCACAGGTGTGGGATGATTTATTTCCTGGGTCAAGCAGTGTGGCCAGTGTCATTATGCTCGCCGTCGCTTCTCAGTAAGCAGTCTCAAGAGGCTCCTGCAAAACTGCAAAGCTTCATGATCCTTTAGTGTTTACAGCATATCTCAGCACGTATGAGAAGCGACCCTTTATCTCAGTTTTAAGATGCTTGCACTTTCATATTAGCTGCAGCATCCGTCTTAAAGGTGCCTTATGTAAAAATTGAGGTAAAAATATCCAAAAAATGAGCTACATGCATCAAAAGAATGAGAAGAAATAAGGGCGATGATGTCATTAAAAAAATGTCAAGTTATAGTGCTGCAGAGATATCAACCTCAATTAGCATTAGCATTAATAGCCACGGCCCGACAGGTGTCGTAATACCAGTTTCGGCCATGGGAGGCGGTATGCCGGCAACATAACCACCAGCCAAACATGCAATACACGAATAACTCGCACGGCTTGTGGGCGTACTTGAACCTGATGTCAATCGTGTGGAAAGTAGCTTACAGCCCACTACAACATTCAAATAAAATCTGATAAAAAAGGAACAGAACCAGAGTAAACATTGGCACTGCTTTCCATCGCTGGAGACAACTAATGGACATGAGAGAAATGAGGTTTGACTCCGAACTTGCAACATTTCTTTTGGTTTGGTAAGTAAGATGCTGTTAGTATTTCGTTAGAAGTTTGTTTTATATGTTTGTGTAGATTTTCGGGAAGTTATAACATAGAAATGTATCGAAGGCTGTTCGATAAACGTATATAACGTTCATAAATACAGTATTGTAATATAGTACACATAGCACAATCTCTATTGCTCTTTTTTTCTTGCCAACTACGTGACCTATATTATGTTTATTAAATGGCTTTCCTGAGGTAAATCTGACATAATTGTTCTCCAGCTGTGTTATTGACCTCTTCACGCTGATAAAAAACACTGATTGGTCGATATTATGTATGAGGAATACATTTTGGTAAGTTGTAGCCTAACGTTACTGTATCTTTCAGTGTTCGTGTTTTTTTTACTATTAGCTAGTAGAGATGATCGGTTCACATGCGCTAGGGATCTGTCGTGTAACATTTACAAGCGCCAAAACGGTATTTAATTGACAGAATCTGAGAGCTGAGATTTTTTTATATCATAACTAACCTGCTCTGTCTAGTTTGTCGGTATCCGTGTCCTCTTTGCTTCGTGATTTTTCTGTGCGTGAGAAAATTGATGTGTGGGGTGAGAGCGTGTGAAAAGTGTTTGCGTGTGTCTCACGGTGAATGCGTGAGAGTTGGAAGCTCTGGTTATGTTGGCGCTAGCTTGGTCAACATCAGCGAATGCTGTCTGTCAAATTAATGTAATTCAAACTAACAATAAAAATGTAATATGAACAAAACGAATATGAACATATTCACTGGTAAAGGTGAAGGGGAGTAGCTTGAAGATATTCATACTCTAGAGTAGACCAACTCACTTTCTGGAGGTATACTGCCCCCATCTGGTATGGAATGTGGAGTATGAATTTATTTATTTTTACATAAGGCACCTTTAAATCATCATTCTCGAGAGTGAATGTCTCACTCCTGCTTTTGAGCTGACTTCAGCGATATTCTCGGCTGAATGGGATTTTGAGTGTGTTCCAACTGCCCATTAAACAATTGTCTGGTAAATGACATGTGTCTGGTGAGTGTGCTTTTATATGTGTGGATGTCCACTCTTGTATCACTTTTTTTCTCATGTCTTGCCCTTCATTGCTTGTAATATTCAGAGACAACTGAGCAGTCATTAGTCTTTTGGCTCCTGCATGCATGATATATTTCATGCAGTATAAAACTGTCATCATTTCTGCTTTTCATATTTTTCCAAACCCACATTCCTCCATTGAACACAAATGTTGATGTTAAACATGTTGATGTTCATGCTGCTCTTTTCCATATAATGAAACTTGTTACGTAATATATTGGTATTATATCGGTTATCAGATATTTAAATTGATTTATCTGACAATATTTATCTGACTTTTAATTGTGCATGTTCATTTTACTATTTTTATAAATGCATGGCTTTGCTATCATCTAACACTTACTTAAAATTAATCTCTAAATCCGTCCTTAAATTTAGGCTTAAAATGAATAATTTTTTCACAATTTAAAAATTGTTGTGATGCCTAAACTCACATTTCAGACAATTAATTGTGTTTGTAAGTATTATGTATTTAAAATGGTATTATTTGCTTTTTATATACTTTTTGTAATTTTATTTTATGTAGACAACATAGTATAGAAATGTCATGTGTTATTTAACGGTTATAATTATGATTTATTGGTAGCAGACTGAATTTTAATATTGTTCAACCCTGAAAAGCTCATAAAAAGGATCATAAATGTGGTCTTCTGAACACATTGTTTTTAACTTATCTTCTCAAATCTAATTTCCCATTCATACATGCTGTCGGTGTGAAGCCAAACACCATTGATTCTCATTTATCTTAAAGTTCATATTCTGCCTGACATAAACTTTTATTTGTTGTTGTTGTTTTACAGATGTCTTAATGGGTTGGCTAGAGAGTGCCAATAGTCCAGTATTTATAAACCAGTGTTTATAAGTGTATGAATGACAGTAAGCCTGTTCCTCATGGCCTCTTATGACCAGAGGTCAACTCCCTGAGGGATTAATCTTATGGTTTGTGCCAAAATATCTCGCCATCTGTCAGGAAAAGCACATTGTCAATGCAAAGTGTTCATTGGGTTGTATTGAATCAAGCTTTGAACACATTGATCATATGTCAAACAAATCAATCATTGTACAGTTCCTTATTGCATATTGCACAGCAGGGTTGTGCACCATTTGGAATTGACTTGAAAATGCTTTTCAAATTCCAGTTAAATTGCTCAATTTTAATTAAGGTAGCCAACAGGAGATTTGAATGGAAAAGTAGAATTTAAAAAGAAATTAATATAACTGCAATAAGTGTAATTTTTAACTAGAAAGAGAATGTTTGTCAAGACAAACTTTTAATGATAATAGCTTGACAAATTCTTTTTTGGCAATTTTTCATACAGATCTGTTTGAAATGTCACCTGTGGAGATTTGGGCTTAATTTATTTACACATATTTATATTTAATACATTTATAAACCAGGGTGGAAGAATGCTTAATTTTCACTTCCTCTAATTCCAATTTAACTTCCTGTGGTGTGGCCAATTCAATTCACATTCACACTCATGAATTGAAAGGGCAGAAAAATGTCCAAAAATGGGCAGAAAAAAGTCCAAAAATGGCAGCAGAATGTCTTCTGCATCTTCCCAAGTTAATTGATTTAATTGTTTGCTGATGTGACTTTTATTTCAGAGTTTTAATCTTGTTCCAGGTGTTATCTATGTATGTATAACGTGAAATCCATTGGATCAGACATAAATGTTTTGACAAATGGACAAAAAAAGATTTGCTTAACTATTTTGCCAAACAGTTAAGCAAATCGTTGCCTAAAAGGGTTAAGATGTCAAGTGAGTTCAACTAGATCTTTACCAGTGCAAGTAAGAAAGCCCTCAAAAATGCATTATTGTAGCAAAAAATCTCCAGGTCGATGTTGGAGACCAATAAACAATTAGACAAAAAGCCTGTTAGTGAATTCCTGCCAATGGTGGCTAAAAACAGCTAATAGTTTGTTATACTTGGATGGTTTTGTCGAGCAAATTAGTTTTATGGTTGTTTTGTTGGTGACTCATCTTGCGTCTGTATGTGTGAGATATGATTTCAGCTGTCGATCACTGGTGACCAGGTACGATCTTTTATTCATTCAACCCTCAGGTGATGGTAGGAAGTAGGAACACACTCTAAACAGCTCTCACAAACTCCCAGAGTGCAACAGTAGAAATAAAGTGATTAGCACATTTGGCTATTGGCACATTAAAAGCTCCATGATGGTGTTTAGAGTGCCCTCTCTGTGATTAAGTGCTGCTCCTCCTTTTAAAGTCCAGCTTTAAGATTGAATCTTAGTTTATTTCACTAACTGTGCTTTTCCATATTTTGCTCTTCATTCTTGAATTTCTTCATAGTGTGTCTCAGTGGTACTGCTTTTCTTTGTTACTCATCGGTTGCCCTGTTAACAAATAGCTAAACCGCATCTGTCTCATCCGGGAATGTCTGGTAATCAATCATGCAGAGGTATGTGAAATATAAACCGATTTTTGTTATTGCATTATCTGTCTGCCTTTTATTCAAGGACTTGTTTTGGATATGCTACCTACACATGGCAAGCTTGCTCAGTCTAAGCATAACAATGGATTCCGAGTATGCCGCTCAGTAATTTACATGCAGAAATATGCAGAATAATATTGTAATATGCTAATCCTCACACTCAGCATATTTGCTATAATGGAGAGCCTGTAAACAGGATCCAGGCATTACAATATTTGCAAAAGTCAGAATATAAACGCATATACACAGACTCCATCTGGTCTATGTGAACAGTTCTGAAAGCTGTTTTTTTATTTTCCATTGGTCAGGATGCGAGTGTAAACAAAATTTGACGTCAATCGAATTGCATCTATTAAAAATGAGACCCTGCAACAACTAAATATAAACAAGTATTATCTTTTTACTCCCATGTTACCTCGCCTTGCGACATTGATTGGATATTGATTCAATTAGGCTGAGAAAGATCCCTAACCCTGACCGTTCACCCATTGTTATGGTAATTTTTCTCCCTTGAGCATCATAGTGGCCATTATCTTGTGTCATTTAAGGCTGGATTTGCAAGTGGGCTGTGAAGGGATCCCTGAACTATTAACCCTCAAAATACAATGCATTTTGGTATCGATTGATTGATTGAACACTTTAGTCCATAAATCGAGTCTGTTCGACCGACGATGGTCACTCAAATGGTGTTTTGAAAAGATAAAAAACCATGCGAGTTCATCTCAACTAAATTAAGATGCAGGTTTAGTAGGGAAAATGAGGATGTGCTCCCATGCAAAACCAACCTCCTCAGATACGATCACATGGCACAGATGGTTGCTTCTCTGCAACTACCTGTAGCTGAAATACAGCATTGCACATTGAGAGCTTTTCTTTCATACAAAACCTGGAGTCGAAGTACCCCCAGCCCCGCTAGCACCCTCCCCCATGCTTCTCGCGCGCACACACACACAGGCTGTGGCGGAGCAGACGCTCAGCAGTGGGATGGATCCTGACTACTAAAGAGCAACGGAGAGAGAGGAGGGGTGGCAGGCAGCCGGCAGAGGTGCATAAATCCTCATTTCCAGATCTGGAGGAAGAAACGTTCGCTGTCTAAGGCGAGACCACCACATTGGCCTTTTAAAACACCAAGAGGCAGCGCTCCCCGCAGCTCGCCGTGAATCCAGGAGAGACTGGGAACCCAGCTGAGGCTGTCAAACGCAGAGGTGGGATAGGAGGTCTATGACCCTTGATTTTCAGCAGGGGAGTGGCACAGGGGGACGTAGCCGGCGACGAGCAACAGACGCTCGGCTCTTGTAATCTTCCCATTCACGAATCCATTCCATGGCATTGTCATAGCGATGTAAAGCCATTCTGTGCCGATCGGAGGAGGCACGCTCCAATCAACTGTTCTCGCCAAGCGAGGTCTTTCTGCTGTGTTTACATTTCCACAATTCCTCTGTGCCTTTTGGTTTCCCTTCACTTCTTTGTGCTTTGTCCCTCAGAAACCGGACGGCGTCACTCCTGTCTTTTCATGCGACTTGGTCTTTTTGGGGCTGTCATTGTGTTTGGTTCTGCATGGAATGACAGCTGCTTTTTCAGAGACCGTGGAAGAGGTTCCAGATGGAGTGAGGACTACCACTAATTGGAAAGCTACCTAAAGAACCTCTTCAAAGACTTGCTGCTTTTTAAATTGCCTCATTTGCACACTTTCTACCGATTGTTTCAGCTGTAAACCTAGTTTTCAGTGGATACCAAATGACAGCCATGAAGGGAGACTCCGAAGACAGCATTGAAAGCACGAGGCCGTCCAGCCTCCAAGTTTTCGCCAACTCCTCGACGTTACATGGCATGAGCCACATATTCGCCTACGGGCACATGACGTTCCGTCGCTTCCTATGGTCACTGTCCTTCTTGGGCTCTCTAGGTCTGCTGATGTTTGTGTGCATGGACCGAGTGTACTACTACTTTGAGTTCCCTCACGTCACCAAACTTGATGAGGTGGCGGCGCCCAACCTCACCTTTCCTGCCATCACCTTCTGCAACCTCAACGAGTTTCGTTTCTCGAAGATCACAAAGAATGATCTGTACCACGTTGGGGAGCTGCTGGCACTGCTCAACGAGAACTATCAGATCGCTAACCCTCACTTGGCCGAGCCGGAAGTCCTCGCTTTGTTGAAGGACAAGGCTAATTTTGCCAACTACAAGCCCAAGCAGTTCAACATGACGGATTTCTACAACCGCACAGGCCACGATCTCAACGAAATGCTCTTGCAGTGCACCTTCAGAGGGGAGGATTGCGTCCCTACAAACTTCACCACTGTAAGTTACCATGGTGGTATATTCTTCTACTGCAGTCTAAAAGTTCTGCCACAAAAGTTGTGGCAAACTGAATTACAAGCACTTTTAGTTTATAGCCAAATATCACCTGACATGAGGTACAACGGGCCATTGACTGAGACTGTGTGTATTGAATTACGCAAACTATATTCTTTTTCTTTCAGACTACTACTTTGCTAACAAGAGACTTCTCCGTTTTTTGCTTGTGCAGTGTAGTTTTAGTTTTTTTTCCAATCCATTTCCAGCAGTAAAATCTATAGGTTGAAATATGCAATTACATTCATGAATCAATGGCTTCTGGGTAGTAAAAATCAAGAATGACTCAAATCGCTACTCTAAGACATTACAAGAGTAGTACAAATGCTCTCTCACTCAGTGACTATTTTCACACATGTACAACTAAAGCAAGATGAATTTCTGACAGCCGAGTCAGAGAATTATAACTTTAAGATTGGAATATGTACAATATCTTCATGCTCTAATATTATTCCGTGCTAAAAGCAAGCAGCTCTAATCTAAAGAAAACTAGATGTATAAAAAGAGTGTTTGATTATAGAGACAATATGGATTAGTTTGATCAAATTAAAAGCTATAGCTATTAAAAGACTGATGAACTTCGCATATCGGTTTAATTTGATTTATATGCATACTGTCAAGTTATGTGCCAAATGTTGAGTAAAATCCTGTGACTGACTCTAATTTATTGTCAGATCCTGGTTTGGACATGTGGAACAAATTACTTAAGCTAACATTAATGGTCTAAGTTAAGGTGATGTTGAACATTGGGGTTACTGTAAGTCCACTCCCTAGGAGGAGGCTTTATGATGCTTTAAATATCAGCATGCACAATCATAATAAGAACTTTGCTGATGTCAGACATGGATGGGGTAGGAAATGAGATGGTGTTCAAAGCATACATTGTATGTTTTTCATATTTGTGACAATAGGATTAAAGGAATAATTCCCATTCAAATAAAAATTAAAAACTCAACCTCATGTCATTGCTAACCCGTCCTAATTTGACTTTCTTACTTGGAAAACAAAAAGGGGATATCTGAAGAATATTCCGATCATTCTTTTCATAATAAAAGTGAATGATGACTTGAAAGCTTCAAAATGAGCAGACAAATACACCAAGGCCATATGATTTATGCACAATATGCCAAGTCCTTTGAAGTCATGCAATATGTTCACAATACTATCATATGGCTTTCGAGGACTTTGTATATCGTGGGTCATATGGACTGCTTTTTTGCTGTTTTTAATATGCTTTTACATGCTTTTTGAAGCTTGAGTGCTTCAGTCCCCATTCATGGTCATTTTTACTTCCCATTCAAAGTAATAGCATGAAAAGAGTAAATATTTCTCATTTCTCCTTTAGTTTTCCATGCTGTAAAGTCATATAGGTTTGGGTAAGTAAATAATAGAATTTTCTTTGTTGGGAAACCGATTACGTGTCAATAGGTTGTGCAAGTTCATTTTGCATAATGGCCTTTTAATATAAAGGTACTTAGCAGACAGATTATTTTGTGTGTTCAGCATACTCACCTTCTCATTTTGTATCATTCACCTTTAATTTCCATCATAAGCATCCTAAATGACCAAATGAATAAATGAGGGGTCATTAACTGGACTTTGAGTGCCATAAACTCTTGAGTGCAAACATTACTCTAATTCTTTCTAAAGTGGCTTTTGATTGACTCTAATGAAAATAAGTGTTACGATCAGGTATCTACAATATGGTCTCCTGACAATATATACATCAATGCTGAGTACCAGTGTAAAATCTCTTGGACTAGGCCCAGTGCGCACTTATCTAGTTTAGGGAGAAATCTGTTCTTAATGAAAATTAAATGTACTTAGGAAAACCCAAGTACCTATTGACATTTAGTGTTCTTGAAACCCTCAAGGGCTGGATCCTGGACTTAAGCATTCAAAAGCACAACTCTTACGTACATCTGTTTTCAGCTGCTTGAAGCTGATTTCAAGCCCCCCTTCTGTCGACCGAGTAACGTGCCCTATACTTTTTTACTTAGAGAATGAGCTTTCTTCATTAACATGAGTGTTGCCTGGCAACAAGGCATCGCATTGCACTGCAAATCATTCAAGGGTAATTGCTATTGTTGTGCGTGATGACAAACACTCACTAGGTAGTTGAGATGATTCGAAAGCAGTCACTTTGTGTGTGCATGTGCAACGATTGTCTGTGCGTGTGTATATATAACTGTTTTGTGAAAGTACTCTAATAGCTGTCAGATTACTGTTGGTCACAAACAGCCATGCCGAGGATCATGCACATATCTTTGAAACGAAACATTACTGTGTCTTTCCCATCATGCATTTATGTCTTCATAGTCAGACATTGCACATTATGTATTCTAGTGCTTGTGCTTCTTGGACAGTTTAGGTGCAAGAGGTGCAACGTCTATGTTTAGTCCACTGAAACATTGTTGGTGCATTTTTATTTATTTATTTGATTTATTATTCAGAGAGAGTAGCTTTGTGGCATCATCAATATGTTTTTGCAGCTGATAATGAACACTAAATTTGGAAGCATTTTTTCCCCACAAATTATTATTATTATTTTTAAAAAAAGATTTTTTTTTACAGTGTGTACTACATTATGTGCCTGATAATGATTGTAAAATTGCACGTGTTTTTTTTATTTTACAATGCATTTTATTACAATTAAATAATTTCTATATAATTTATAATTATACTAAGGAATTTTTCATGGGCACATTATTGATTTAAATTCTATGTGAATTATGAGCCAATATTATGAAATATTTTGCCTTGTCTGAAATGGGATTCAGCGATTGGCACATGCACGAACACATTGAGCTGTAATGCCCATGTGGGACACACAAGCTCAGATTAACCACAGGGCTGATTTGGCTCTTGCTTACGGGCCTTGAAGTCCAAAGGGCTTTGAGCTGCAACCAGGTTTTTTTGTCCAACCAGTGACTCATTCTAAATGGCTTCATCACTTCATTTTGAATGGGTTTAGTCAGGTTTTTCAAGCAACACAATGGCTTTAGTGATGGGTGTGTGTTTATTCTCACGATGTTTTCAACTCTGGCAAGTTTTAATCCATTTGGGGGACATTGGGACAGTGTGGGTGCAGAGGTTGTGATACAGATAATCATTACCTGTCACTTTGACGGACTTGGTTGTCCATCATGCTTTATTTTATCCTGTCATTAATGAGTTAAGTCCTCCTAGGATCCCAGCTGGTAGCCAATTAAAATGCCAGATCAATCAAAAACGTCTGAATGACTAGCAGTTTAGGGTCAGTAAGATATATTAATATTAATATTAATAAAAAATAAAATAATATTATATAATATATAATATAAAATAATTAAAAATAATATATTATATAATATTTTATATATATATATATATATATATATATATATATATATAATTCAAAAAATATTCAAATTGAAAAGTTAATAATAAAATAAAATTGTGAATTTAATCAATTTTTACAGAATTTTTTATCAAATAAATGCAGCCTTGGTGAGCATGAGACAATTATTATTATATTTCTATTAAATATTTTATAGGATTTCTGTCCAAGCGCAGAATATAATTGGCTGAAAGAACTTTTAATTCTATGTAATTGCTTTGGGGATCAACTTCGAGACAAACTGTTCACCATGCAGGTTGAATGGTTCATGACGGCGTCAGTGAAGTATTGTGGTTGATATTTATAATGTGACATTAGCCCTATTCGCACGGGATTAGTATTACCCCTGGACCTCTGTAATTAAGAAATTACCCCCTGACATCTGTATTTTTGGTGGCTCATTCACACGGGTAAATAAATGTTCGTTATTCCCTTGAGTTTACGGACTTTACAGCGCGCGCCCACCTATTCACACTTCACTAGCTGAACGTGCTGAAACGAAGATCGCGCTGCAGTATTGCAATAAAAAAAAAGAACTTATTTAAAACCAATTTATTAGAGAAATATATTATATATATTATAGAATATCATATTATTGTATAAATATAGAATATATCTTCTTTTTCTTTTATTCTTTGTCCATATTTACAACAAGCCTGCCTGAAGAAGGTATTATAAATACCGAAACGTCGCGATAGGCTTGTTCTTCTATTCATTTTATTTGGTTTATTTCATTTTATATCATTTTTACTCTTTCACACTTTGATTTCTTGAGATACTTACAGGATGGACGTCTTTAGAGGCCGTGTGAGACAAAGAAATGCTCCACGATACAGACTAAGTTACACTACCACAAAAAGCGTCCAAACTTTCCAAAAGAGCTTCCATGTTGCGCCAAAATGCTTAATTTGACGTTTCCATGACAACGGTCCGAGTTGAGCTTCCGGATCACGTCTTTACTGTAGTTTGTTTTCTCTTTTGCAGCACTTCATAGTTTTTATTGGAGAAAAACTATAATCGGATTGGAGTAGAGCATATTGAGAGATTTTATTGTTAATATAGTTTTAATACAGACGTAAAATGGACTGTTAAACGGCCCATAATGGTTATTACGTTCTTTAGGAAACGATAGGCTCACAGAAAAACAGCCCAAATCACAGACATGGGGATTCGCACGGGACTGGTATTATCAGAGGACCCCTGTGTTGGCCGAAATACGGTAGATAATTTTCGGGGGAATTTTTACAGACATTTTTACAGACATGGCAGATTCGCACGGGATAAAAATCACAGACGACCTCTGCGATTATTACAAATTACTGGAGGTCCCTAGGTAATACTAATCCCGTGCGAATAGGGCTATTGACATCACAGGAATGTCTGGTGCACAAGCTCTTCTGGTCTCACCAATTGGGTTTTTTGCAGGTTTTTCTATTTATTCTGCTTGCAAAATAATAAAAAGATAATGGAAGCTATGTGCTATTCTGCTAACAAAATCTGTGTCACGTGGACCCTCGCGTACGCGTAAAAACTGAAGTATATTTTGGGCTTCAGGATTGTTTAGTTTGTTTGCAAGAAGT
This sequence comes from Rutilus rutilus, assembly GCF_951802725.1. Classification (NCBI taxonomy): domain Eukaryota; kingdom Metazoa; phylum Chordata; class Actinopteri; order Cypriniformes; family Leuciscidae; genus Rutilus; species Rutilus rutilus. The sequence goes on from NC_140228.1 coordinate 6,866,256, forward strand.
GTTGTTCTAGGACCAACAAAAGATGATTCAGGCAAACTCATGGTCACCCTTAAAGATAAAGCTAGATTTTATCCATGCTCAATCTCAGCACAAAATTGGCGAGTGTTTTCATATCGTCCAACAAATTGAGAGTGCTCAAATTGTAGATGATTTATTCACAAGTTGATCCAGAATGCCCATAATGCAGTAAAACCGTCCGTAGTCTGATTGTTGTCAAAGTGTGTTGTGGTTGTTTTACGCGCTCTCTTTTTCTTGTCTGATGTACCACAGCATGCATCCATTATTTCAATGCACAATGAAGAAAAGGCTCCTTGCACTACAGGAAAATGCATTATCTAACTGCCCCGTTCACGCTACATCAGGAAAATACAAAGGGTGAGAGGATAAACCTAAAAATCACATAATGGATGTCTTTTGAACACTGCCTTTCAAGCATCTTATGTCTTTATAACACTGCTTTCTGTTTCATGTCAGAAAAGCAGCAAGAGCCACCGAACTGCTCATGTTTATAATTATGGTAATTTACTTTCATGCCCTTTCGAATCAAGCCGACATGAAGGAATTCACTCTAGATTACACTATTGTTCACACATCTGTTGTATTTCTAAGTTACGTACAAAGTGCTTGAAGAAACTGCGTAAACAAAGAAAGGCCTTTGCACTGACGTTCATTATCAAGTTGCATTAGAGCAGAATTAGCTTGTGTTCATCAAACAAATGGACTTTGGAGTCTCAAGAGATGTTTATGTGAACATTGCGATTCTTTTTGTTTCGTTGTCAATTACAGAGTTTTTCTTCAAGCGTTTGCAGATGAGAAAATCTGCTTAAGTCTGTTCAGGTACTTTCTTTAAACCCGGATCCTTTTTTCTTACACTCTTTGATCAATGTTCATCTTGACCTACCGTCTTTGAGACGAGGTTCGCCTCACTTTTTCTTTTTCTCACGCTAAGTGTTGCCGAGCCCCAGAGACGTGAACAGATTGAAGTGGCTTTTAGCAATAAAAGACAATGTCTTTTGCGCCGACACGGCTGAGGAAACCTCAGAAGACGAAGCAACTCATCTCATGATCGTCGTCTTATGATATTCAGCGTTTGACTTGCGGGTGATTTGCCAGATATGGTGTCACAATACAGACCGCATCAATAACTTTTATGATGCTTTCGGGAAGCGGCACAATTTTTCGAGGAGCTTCCTGACGCTATCATTCTCCTGAAGTGTGCGAAGGCTGCCTTATAAATGAGTCATGGGAGTCAAAGGCCAGTGTTTTTGGCAGGAAAACGAATGCCACCACTATTAAAGGTAATGCCAGGTCAGCGTGCCCGAAAAATATGTTCACACTTTTGCAGCGATTTTGTCGAAATTGATGCTGAGCTGTATGTGAACATGCTTCTTGGGATTTGTAGGGATTCATTCACTGTATTGGTTTATGCAGACATCTCAGTTCTGATGCAGTGTGAATAATAAAGCAGGGTTGGTGGGGAGGATTGATTCACTGATGCATTGTGATTCTTTCCCAAACTGTTCTGTATCGATCTACAGAAATTCACCAGAAGGGAATTATTAATAATTCTGCTTATTATCATGCATGTCCAGGACCAGTTACAGATTGGGCAAAATAGGGTAAGATGTGTCTGGGTAAGCTGTGCCAGCCTTTTAATCTAGTAAAATGCATTATTTTTGCCCTGTGGCCATATATTTAGAGCCTATCATATACAGTTCTCTGTGATTTGAGTGATTAAATGAAGCGTTACCCAAAATGGTTTCTGTGTTGTCAAAGATGTAATTCTATTATTACAGCAAAGTATTGATTTTCTTTTCTTCGTCATAATCATATTAAAATAAAAAAAAATATTTTATTTTTTAAAGAAGACATGACTATACATTGTTACTGAAATATAATTAGGTGTTTTAGTTTTGCCTCAATCTCATTTTTTCATGCCTAGAGCATAACATAAGTTAAATGTGGCCCTTCAGATAACAATTTCTTATATTTTTGTCAACTTAGTATTTTCTGATGCTTTGACCTGGCCTGTGGTGGATTTGTTGTCTGCACAAACACTCAGGGATCTTGTATATGTGCCTGCAGTGTCATAGTTCAGCTAGCGCTCTCCGTGATACTTGTTTACCTGACAGGGCAAATGCTTGTGGAAGGTGAATTGTGCTGCTGTATCCTCAAGTGTATTTTTTTTGTTACTGAACCCAGTGTCCCAGTGCTAGTGTGACAAGTTTTGGCCCAGTTGACAGATCCGCCTCTCGCCCTACTGGAACAGTGATGCACTGTCACTGTATCTTGAATTGGTTATTTCTTTCAAACCTTGGTGATAAACTGAACATTGTTGTTGCACTTTGAGTCATATGTCACCAAGGAAATATTGTCTATCTGGCTGAAATAGTTGAGGGTTTGTTGAAATTGCTATTCTTTTTGAAGAATGTTGTGTGATTGTCTTGGAAGCATCAGTTAGCATTGGTTAAAGGAAGGGTAGGTGATTTTGTTCCAGACCAGAAGCATTTTTTTGTTATGCTGGTTGGAAGTCTCTCCACATCCTGATAGCAATCAATAAGTTAAGTGGTCTAAATTTATTTATATGTGTATATATATTGTCTGTGGAAGGCGTAGGACCATAAAATGTTCATCCAATCAATGATACGATGTCCTACCTGCCTGTCAACGTATACGTCCGTGCACCTGCTCACGTAGTCAGAGTCAGACAGACGTAAGTCACTGAGTATCGCAACCCAAACAGCAGCCGCCTTTTACAGTTCCTCCTGAACCAAAACAATGAGCTTATCCAGCATTCTCGCCATAACTACTGTAATTTGTAAGAGATATGGAAGCCCGTGACATTATACTCGGAGCGGTTTGTGTCTCGAATTTATGCGTTTCAATGGCAACACTATCAACACCGAAATGAATCTGCAGCAGTCAGGCGGTACATGTAGGGCTGTGCCGGTAAACTTGACAACCGCTCCACCGCGGAGGCCGAGTAGCACTGGCGGTGGGCCGCCAAAACACTTTTTTTTTTTGTGTGTGAATGCTGTTTTACATTAATATTATGATAGGAGAGAAGCACAAAGCTTTGTTTACAAAAGAAATAATAGGTTAGCAATTAAACGTTACATCGCAGCCATGGAAACGTTTGGATTCGTGACGAATGAGAGAGTTGTGCGTGAGCCCATAGACCCCTTTTGCGCCGACGTCACAATTACGTCACAGCGTTAGCTGGAGGCAAAACAAACGGAAAACTGGAGGCGGCCAATACAAACCAGCACAGATTCGGCTACATAATAAGGAGCTTAAATTATTATTATTGTTATTAAATGTCATCTTGTTGTGTTGTTGGGTGCAAGAATCGACGGAGTACAGGCTCCAATTTGAAATTTTATCGCATAATGTTTTCTAAACTATTGTGATTATTTGTGAATCATCTATGATTGTATACATTGTTTTGATTGATTGTGACTAGACCTTTTGAAGAACCTGGTAAGAAAGTGTAATCAAATACATAGTTAAAAATAAATATGCTGTATCTGGAATATTCACATCATTAAAATTGCACCGTAATGTCACTCTTTACATTGTCGTCTTCTGTCTGGCCATGGCGCTGGCTAGGCAGAACTGCGGATCTTGGCTACCACACAAGTCTTGTACGTGACCATTTAGTACAGTTATAGGCATCTAAATATGTATATGCCCTCCGTTTCTCTTTACCCTCGGTTTCTCTGTCGGGTAGGTGTAGAAGTCAGGCCACTCAACCGGAGGTAGCGTTGACGTTAAAGGTTGTATCAGCGATTTCAGGCCCAAAAAAGGCCCAAACATAAATGATCACATTCATCTAATCTTTCCTAACGATCCGCTAGCTGCCCGCCCCATAAGCATGCCGTCAAAAAACGCGTCTCTGTAGGCAGCCTAGGCTCTGAGATCTGCACACAAAAACAATTGGTTTCACCAACCACTCAAAACCAAAATAAATAGTGTTTTATTTTTAGCTCACAACACCCACCCCTGTCGGTGATTGGTTGGAACACTATTTATTTTGGTTTTGAGTGGTTGGTGAAACCAGTTGTTTTTGTTCGCTGATACAACCTTTAATCCTGTCAGATCGTCCATCCATTGAATGAGCGTGTATGCCGGTCAGCCAATCTGGGATGTCCGTTAAAATTTACTTTTGCAAATAACAATCGCGGTCCTGGACAGTGAGTGTGAGTGACCTAAAATCGAATTTTCGCCAGTCATTGTTAAAAAACAAGCTAACAAAACTTGCACACTAACGTTAGTGAAGCGGCCAGAGGGATCGTTCTGCCTCCACCTAAGCTCCGCCCACAGAAAAACGTCACAATGTTTACCAACTGAAAAGGGGTCTATACATTTAAGCTTTGTATTCTGTTTTGCGATCTGGTCACCCGATTATCAGCGAATTTTAGTTATTCCACTGGACATGGAATCTCTGGTTTCTTTTCCCAAATCTTCCCTCACTTCTCACCCATTTTCGCAGGGGATTATAAACGTGTCTTCCATTGGTTCGCTTTAAAGTAGGCCTATTATATTCGCATTCTTTACTGTGGTAAAGTAGAAAAACGCTGTAGGAAAGATAGCCTACCTTTTTACTTGCATGTCAAATTCTTTTTAACACAGTTTGTGCTTGTTATTATACTTGGTAAGGCGTGTCAAGTTTATTTACATGAGGTAGTTTAACGCCGTCTCTCATGACGCTTTTGTTTGCTCCCTGCTGTGTGTGTTCCTGTGTTTTGGAGGAGGCGTGGCTTTGGAGACGCTCTGAAGGGAGGGTGGGATCTCATGCTTTCAAAGCTAGCTCGCTATTGCTAGCCTCTCTGAAAAGTGCCTACTCCACCTTTAAATCATAAGCAAATTAGTAACGTGACATCGTATGCCATTATTTCCCAGCAAAAGTGATACTTTTTGTAGTTTTATGTCAAATATACAATAAAGTCCAGTCAGAAAATGCTTCAGATGCAAATGCCATATCAACAAACTCTTTGCCAAACAGTATAGGACAACTTTGCCCTCATTAAAATGCGTGTTTGTCACAATTTGAGGAGAAACGCTGTCTTGTAGATGTTGGTAAATCCGTGTCTTTATATTAGGCAATACGGCTGAGCTGAGCTGATTTCCGCTGTAATCTCCCTCCTCAGACTCATCCGTCCTGCTCGCGGATGCCTGACTGTGCCGTCTGATAGTCCCTGTTCATTCAGCACTCATGGTGGTTAAGCTAATGGATTTCATGCTAAGACTTTATGCTAATTCTCTCCATGTCTAAAGCTCAAGCATTGTATAGAGATGTTATTAATTTACTAAGTCAGCAGTTTTTAATTGATTATTACGTATTAATCGTGTTACACATGGTTCTGCAGTAAGATTGTGTGTTTTTAAAACTGCCAAAGATGGTGGCGGTGCTAGAAATAAATTACATGGTTGTCTAAATGTGTTAAGTCGCTATAGTTAGTCGTTATAGCTATTATTTCATGATTTTTAATTTGGATATTGTAGCTGCATTTGTTTTCTAGGAAAGATGTCAACCTAAATTATCAGCTAAACATTAATAATCGAATGACGAATGAATGTTACAATTATTTATTTATTTATTTATTTATTTATTACTATTGGAAAATGTGGAAGAAATTAGTTTTTATATTAAGGTTTTTTTTTTTTTTTGCAAATCATTTTTCTTTAATATACTACCCATATAATGGAAGGTGGGGCAGAATTTTTATGTTTTTATGATTTTCCCTTAAATATTAATTTATTTTTACTAATTATTTTCTTTAATTATTTTAGATATTTTTATTACCCATTTATTTATATTTATTTTTGTTGTGAAATAGTTGTAAAAATTATTAATTGTATTAATTTTTATGAAATTTCTGTTGTATTTTGCAAATCTCCTTTTTTTTGTTGGTTAAAATACTATCCTCTAATAGATTATTATTATTATTTTTTGAATATATGTGATAGTTTTATTTTTGCCAATCTGTTTCAGTTATACTTTTAGCAGATGAAAATACTTTTTTCCATTGTTCATGTAATATTGATAAATGCTTTTTACATAATTTTGTATTATAAACTGTCAAATAATGACCCATAAATAAGTTGATTACTTTCTTAACCTTTTGGTCTTGTACATTCGATCTTATCTCCAGCTTTGACTTGATATCTCTAGGCAAGGACTGTGGCTTAAATGTCCTTTAAATGCCTGTCTTTATCGATCTGATCCTGCTGACTAGTCCATTTTGTTTTGAACAAAGCATTCTGCGTCGACCTGCTTCAATCTCGATATTTTTTTCTGGATGATTTGCGTCCACTGGAGTGTGGAATTACTCATTTGTTTCAATCAGTGACATCTCCGCTCAATTTGAAGAGCACGTTTGGATTATAACCACCGAGAGATCTGATGATTTTGTGAACTCGCACCACTGCCAGGGTTGAAGACGCCAATCAAATTCGACAAGGCAGCCATCCAGTCTCGCTTGAACCAGTCTATTGTCTGCTGGAGAGGCCATACGGTGACTCGAGGGGACAAAGTTGTGATGGGAAATAAGAAAAGAGACCGTGATAATAAAAGACCTGCTTTGATGTGGGTTTGTGAATATTGCCTTTTAAAGAGGATGATTTCAAAATCTCACATTTGAGACCGTGTCACATGTTTCATACCAATCCGCTTTAAAATTTAATTGGATGAACTTGGGCATAAAGTCAGAAAGTAAGTGTGAAATCTTTTAAAAAACTCAATCAAAGTCAGGTCAGGTTGGTAGATATATGATCACGTATGTTCAGCCAGTCAAGGGAAAGTTTTAGAATATTTCTTTTTAAAGGGTTAGTTCACCCAAAAATGAAAATTCTGTCATTAATGACTCACCCTCATGTCGTTCCAAGCCCGTAAGACCTCCGTTCATCTTCGGAACACAGTTTAAGATATTTTAGATTTAGTCCGAGAGCTTTCTGTCCCTCCATTGAAAATGTATGTACGGTATGTCCAGAAAGGTAATAAAGACATCATCAAAGTAGTCCATGTGACTACAGTGGCTCAATCTTAAGTTTATCAAGTGACGAGAATATTTTTTGTGCGCAAAAAGTAAACAAAAATAACGACTTTATTCCACTATTCATTTCCTTCTCTCTGGGCCTCGAGTGAGTTCACGTAGTGTTTTAGCACAGCGCTTCTGTGTTGTACGTCACACGCATCACACACATGACCAGCATCGGCCAATAGTGAGCCTACGTGTGACCAGAGGTGTCAAGTAACGAAGTACAAATACTTTGTTACCTTACTTAAGTAGAAATTTGGGGTATCTATACTTTACTGGAGTAATTATTTTTCAGACGACTTTTTACTTCTACTCCTTACATTTTCATGCAATTATCTGTACTTTCTACTCCTTACATTTTAAAAATAGCCTCGTTACTCCTATTTAATTTCGGCTTGTTTTCATTCCGGCTTGTCGTCGTAAAAAAAAAAATGGGCCAATTACACAAACGGTTTAGATCTGAGTCCCGCCTCCTGAATACACGTCGCTAAACTGATTGGCGTTGTGTTTTCTTTCTAACTTGTGAGAGGCTGTAGTCACATTTGGTTGTGCGAAGCGCCAAAACTCCTCCGAAGGAAACCTAGATGCGGTAAGCGAGGGAGAAATCGGGGCAAATCGCGTCAAATATTGATTTAGAGAGAGAGAGAGAAAGAGAGAGCATTAATTGCATTTTTTTCCTTACATTACTTTTATACTTTAAGTAGTTTTGAAACAAGTACTTTTATACTTTTAATTGAGTAAAAAGCTTGAGTTGATACTTCAACTTCTACAGAAGTCTTTTTAAACCCTAGTATCTATACTTCTACCTGAGTAATGAATGTGAATACTTTTGACACCTCTGCGTGTGACGTACAACACAGATGCGCTGCGCTATTACACTACGTGAACTCACTCGAGGCCCAGAGAGAAGGAAATGAATAGTGGAATAAAGTCGTTATTTTTGTTTACTTTTTGCGCACAAAAAGTATTCTCGTCGCTTGATAAACTTAAGATTGAGCCACTGTAGTCACATGGACTACTTTGATGATGTCTTTATTACCTTTCTGGACATGGACAGTATACCGTACATACATTTTCAATAGAGGGACAGAAAGCTCTCGGACTAAATCTAAAATATCTTAAACTGTGTTCCGAAGATGAACGGAGGTCTTACGGGCTTGGAACGACATGAGGGTGAGTCATTAATGACAGAATTTTCATTTTTGGGTGAACTAACCCTTTAATAAAATATTACTATACAAGCGTTTTTATTTGAGAAAACATGCCCCGGTGAATCATGAACAATAAGACCAGGAATGTGCAATTAGACTGTAAAAAGGGTCAGATTTGTTTTTTATTAACCTTTTTATTCTCATGGTAAGATGAAAAACGTTTTTTTTTATTATGAATCTTAGAGATTAACTTAAATGGAGTTGAATACATTTTATTTTGTGCTTCTGTATACGACTCATTTTGCTCTGAGGGCACACGCAGTATGGGATACGTATGTGTTTTTCATTTCATATTATTTGCTGTAAGAAAACTATTACATTTGTGTTCTCTCAAGACTTGTTATGATTCTAGAACTGAAGGCTATGAAATAATGTTTTGTCAGGGGACCACATACAGAAACATGGAAATGAGTGTGCAAATAATTGCCCGTATTACATCAGTGCATATCCATGAAAAAGTCTCTCTGGGCAACGGTGGAAAGTCTTTCACAAAATTGTCATTGTACTACCTTGATATTGGAATTGTCCCAATCTAGGAAGTCAGAAATTTTCAATGAACCATGTATTGATATGCTGTGCTCCATCTGTGCATGAAACCAGGATCATTTCTAAAACATTCACCGAGATGAGCTAATAAGGGAACGGAGGTGGGATGAAAAAGCATTAATGGTTCGGAAGGTTGAGCTGTTATGGCTTTGTCTCCGGCACGATTAGCGTCGTAATGAAGGTGAGAATCTCTCCCTCCAGCTGGAACCCCTTAAATCTTCATTCTTGACAACATTATGAAGACACGCACATTAGTAACTCAGAACAAACTCTGTTTGCTTGAGTAATCTGTCGGATGCATCCAAAAGCAGCGTCGGTCATTCCTTGGAATTGATCTGTTGTAGGTGTATTTTGGTTATGTAAGGCTCTGGGAGAAGATTAACCATTTATTTATCAGTGTTGGGAAACTTCACTGAGACTAACAGTGTTCCTTGCCAAGCCTACTCATGCTTTAATGTTTTATCTAAAGTCACGCTACCTTTTTAAAAGGTAGTAAGCTACTTTTTGTTAGTAGCTTATATTGAGGGGACAATGCATTTTTTCAATCATCATGTGACATTTAGAATTGAATTAATTCTGTGCAGTAATTTCAGGCTCAAAAACGATGAGGGGTTTTGCATGAATGAATCGACGTGCCAAAAAAGAAATTGCCATTATAAACCCAGTGATTAATCTTGTCATGTTGTGCTTTGGCTTGTTGACTGTATCTGACTAAAGTTAAATGCTACCATTCAAAAGTTTGGGGTCTTTATTTTTTACATGTTTTTTAAAAAGTCTCTTCTGCAGAAATTTCTAAAATATTATTACAATTTAAAATAACTGTTTTCTATTTGAATATATTTACAAATGTAATTTATTCCTGTAATGCAAAGCTGAATTTTCAGCATCATTACTCCAGTTTTCAGTGTCACATGATCCTTCAGAAATCATTCTAATATGATGATTTGCTGCTCAAGAAACATTTCTGATTATTATTATTACCATGAATTCATAAAAAAAAAAAAAATATATATATGCAACATTATAAATATTTTTAGTCACATTTGATCAAATTAATTGGTCCTTGTGGAAAAGAAAATCTTGACACCAAACTTTTGAACTGTAGTTTACATTTAATGACCTGTCAGATGTTTGAGGCTAAATTTAACAGCATTTGGTTAAACATTACAGCATTATTTTAGATAATAAATGGCCAAGAACTGAAGTGTTAGAGTTCCCTATATGGTTAATGCATTGAGACTGACCTTTTTGTGTTTTAAGGTTACCAAGTAGCTCTAGCGGCAGATTTAACGATTTCAGGCTGTTAGCTGTGGTTTGGGGAAGATAGAGAGTCTCACATTGTGTACTGGATCAATGCCATCGATGGTATTTACTGCGATTTAGAAGGTCTGATTTCTCTGTGAGGTTGGAAATGTGTGAGTGCAGATGAACATAAGGGAATCATCGACATCTGAAATCGTCTCTCTGCCAAGGCTTATCTGCACATGTTTTCCCAGCTCTTGTCACTACGCTGATGAAGCTGTAACTCCCCTATTGTGTTCGATGACTACATCAAACTCATTGACGCTCAATGACTCGCAATAGAGAGAGTGACGTCATGTTCATTTTTTTTTGACAGGAATGAAAACGATAGAAGACACTGTGTGGTGTTTAACAGCATGCTAACTGTTCAGCTGATCTTTCCAAAAAACTGGTGGTAGACAAAACCTTTTGAACGTTGTGAGTTGAAAATTGCATGTGAAACTGAAAAGCCATTGAAAAGACTGTAAGTCTATCCCTCACAGCCTCATTTTCATCCACATAACATTCAGTATTGTGCGTTAGTCTTTCAGTATTTGCTTGCAGCCTGATTTGTGTGTATGTGTGTATTCCCAAAGCATCTAGAAGGATTTTTTTCATTCGGTTTGAACACAAAAAATTGTGACATAAAAACAGCTATGTAACACTGAAAGAAGTAAAGATAGAAAATTCATTTCTGGAAAAGTTCAAAATGTATCTGAGCTACAGTCACGCTACTGAACACTTTAATTAAAGGTAGAGTAGGCAATTTCGGAGAGGCTAGCATTAGCAAGCAAGCTTTGAATCCCACCCTCCCTTCAGAGCGTCTCCAAAGCCACGCCTCAAAACACGAACACACACAGCAGGGAGTGTTAAACAAAAGTGTTAAACTACCTCATGTCTCAAAGCACATAACATTACAATAATAATGAACATAAACAACTTACAGAGCACTGTACCACCTGACTGCTGCAGATTCATTTAGCTGTTGATAGTGTTGACATAGAAATGCAAAAATCCGAGTCTGAGGACGTGAACGGCTCCGGAGAGAACATTTCGTAATGGCGTGAACGCAGCATAAGCTCGTTGTTTTGGTTCAGGAGGAACTGTAAAAGGCGCCTGCTGTTTGTTTGTGGCTCTCTGTGACTGGCGTCTGTCTAACTGTCTAGCAGGTGCGCGGGGGTATGGAAATACATATGGTCGGACCGAATGCAATGATTGGACGAACATATTTTGGTCCTGAGACTTCCACAGAAGATATATGTACAGACCCTTTCCAAAAAATTAGAATATCATGGAAAAGTTTATTTATTTCCATAATTCCATTCAAAATGTTAAACTTCCATAGATTATAGATTCAGGGCCCACAACTTAAACGATTTCAAGTATTTAGTTGTTTATTTGTACATAATTTGGGCTTCCAGCTCATAAAACCCACGAAAACAGGATTTCAAAAAATTTGAATATTACATGAAATCACACAGTAATTACACAGTGACACCATGGTCATTGAACCAGGTTTTGGTTATTTTGGCAGTGTGGGCAGGTGCAAATCCTGCTGGAAAATGAAGTCAGCATCTCCATAAAGCTTGTCTGCTGAAGGAAGCATGAAGTGCTCTGAAAACGTCCTGGTAGACGGCTGCGTTGAGTGGACAGCACAGTGGACCAACACCAGCCGATGACCAACACAGACTGTGGAAACTTCACACTGGACTTCAGGCATCTTGGATTGTGTGCCTCTCCATTCTTCCTCCAGACTCTGGGACCTTGGTTTCCAAATGAGATGCAAAATTTGCTCTCATCAGAAAAGAGGACTTTGGTCCACTGTGCTTTATTAAATCCAGAGTCAACGCAGCCGTCTACCAGGACATTTTCAGAGCACTTCATGCTTCCTTCATTTTCCAGCAGGATTTGCACCTGCCCACACTGCCAAAAGAACCAAAACCTGCTTCAATGACCATGGTTATCACTGTGTAATTACTGTGTGATTTCATGTAATATTCAAATTTTTTGAAATCCTGTTTTCGTGGGTTTTATGAGCTGGAAGCCCAAATTACGTACAAATAAACAACTAAATACTTGAAACTGTTTAAATTGTGGGCCCTGAATCTATAATCTATGGATGTTTAACGTTTTGAATGGAATTATGGAAATAAATAAACTTTTCCATGATATTCAAATTTTTTGGAAAGGGTCTGTAGATGTTTGAATACTTAGACCACTTCGGTTATTGATTGTTATCAGGATGTGAAGAGAGTTTCAACCATTATAACAAAAAGTATTTATAAAACAAATTGCCTACCCACCCGTTAAGTGATGGTGCTTCTTTTATGATCATTGGCATTCACGAAAGACAAAATGGACGCCTACGGTGCAATATGAAATGTTGTTGTTTTCTGTGATTCATATTTCTTCTCTGAATTTGCTCTTCTTATCATTGATATATGGGTAAATAATTAATGTTAATTATCACAAACATTCAGTGTGATCTTTTCTAAACATGCGGGAGTTTGTCATGCAGATGTTGTTATTGAATATGTGCGGTAGGCCTCAAGAATGCATTCAAAACGAATATTTGATTGCGTTTAGTCATGCATTATTTGTCAGGATGGAAACAAGGAGACATTGTTTACTTCAGTACAGTTGCTGTTGCGGTAAACACTCAGAATAGGTTTAGTGAATTCATAAAACACATTCTGACACCCCAAGCTATTTAGGTGCTTAAAGTGCCACAATATAAACACCCTTAAAATTCCTCAAATCCCACACAAAGACAGCATTTCCACTCAGATGCCTTTATCTCGGGAAGCATATTGGATAAATGCAGGCAAATAAAAAAGTACACTATACAGAAATAAGGAAGCCAGCGCAGACTGTCGGATTAGTTTTTTAACGTGTGCATTGTCATAACTTATCCTCCCAGTACTGATCACGGGCTTCACAAAAGCGATTTGCCGCTCTAAGCGCTATCGCGCTCAAACACGTGACAGAAAATGTCAACTTAGCAGTTGAAATGGCAGAATATTTCTTTGCGTATCAAAGCGAGGGCGCTAATTACGCACGGTTTGCACACCGCAAGGTCACGGTGAATACTGGATCTGTTGAACGAGCTACAGCCTTTATTTACGTCCTCGAAGCTCTTGCATTGAGAAATATCCAAGCCTGCTTTCTCATGTAGCAACCCATGGTTCAATCATCAGATAACAATCAAGAACATTGAGGTACACGGTTGCCTTGGCAACGGCACACAGCTTACTATAGTCTGCACTGGTCCTCATTCATAGCCGTTCTAGCAGAGTTTAAAAACGATAATAATGGTCTTTGATCAGAAGGCTCCTTTCGAGGGGATATTTCTATCCACCAATGCAGGATGAACATGAACAATATTTTTGAGTTTTCTGTCTGTTGGTAAGGCAAGCATATAGATTTGGATTTCATTTCGTAGATCGTGACATGAATGAAATGGAGCGAATCAGTCACTTGTATTCTGGTTGAGGCCATATTGAACAGCTTATATAATAATGTTGCCATGAGAACACTAAAAAAAAAAAATCATTGCTGTGATTTCAGTTCCACGTTTGTCCCAGGTACACATATTTGCAATTATAATTGCTTTGACTGTTGTTGAGGTCTATAGATAGAAGAACATACAGTTTAATTATTTCGCTCGAGTGCATGCAGTGTCGTCAGATATTCTTTTCAAATGTAGCCTAATTAAAAAAATGCATTTGACCTTAAGCTTGAATTATTTTTATTTAGCAGACACGTTCATCCAAAGGAACTTACAATAGTGAAACACAAGTTTTCTTTTCACTTTATCTTTAGTAAAAAAAAAAAAAAAAGGTCAAATAGTTTTTTTTTTATTATTTTTTTTTTATATATTATTTTTTTTAATGTATTTACTTAAATTTATTTTATTTTATTTCAGTTTATTTATTTTTTCTTCATTTTTTGTTTGTTTTTAAATGTTTTTTAAAGTATATTTACTTTTGTTATTTTTTTGATCGATTTGTTTATTTTATCTATTTTATTTATTTATGTATTTATTTATTTATTTATTTATTTTATTTTGAATTTACCTGATATTTGTGTATTTTATTTTGAATCTACTTTTATTTTGTGTATTTTTTGTGTATTTTAAATGGTCATCTCATATATTGTGACTGTAAGATCGTTATTTTTGTTGATAAATTAAATCCGCTCAATTTTATAATCATTTGAAAATGCAGCTATTTTTGACAGACTATGAAACATCAAATCAGATTACATCATGCAGTGTTAAAACAGCAGTCAAAGTAACAATGTAATTTATATAATTGCTCTTTTAAATGAAGGAATACTTTTGGGCATTAGAGCAAATGATTAACTTTCATATTTTGTAAGGGTTTCCATAACTCCCTTCTGTTCTGCTTGTGAAATCTCTAATAACACATACTATTTCTGTACAATGTTCTTATGTTTTGATGATGACGATGAAGGCATCTCAGAGACCTCTGAAGATTTCGTAGTAATGGCGAAAAGAACACAAACAGGTGAAACAACATCTCTATAAAAAGATCATTTCAAAAGAACATTGCTTTCAGACACATTTCTAATTTTTTAAATATCATTGTTACAGGTTTCATGTAGATGGAAAACCTCTCGGATTCACATGTTATTCACACATTATCAGCATAATTTATTGCTTGGTACTAAACGAATCTAGAATAAATGACACAGCAGAGCTTGGCTTTCATCCATTTCATTTGAGATAAATTCAACAATGGGCTTTTGAGATTCTCTTAATTCGGTTCGGCCAGCGTGAGAAGAAACTGCACTTCGCCAGTCGCTGACTCAGGTCCAAAGGGAGATCTTTTCCGGACCATAAATCAAGCAGCGTCTCTCCTACCTTCAACCACATTTCCTGAGGTACTGAGAGACGTTAACAGAGTCCCATATACATATATATCCGTGTCAAGCGCTAATGTCAGCAGATTTAGGGTCAGTCGGATGCATTGGGTGATTTAGGTGATGCATCATTAGCAAAAACACTCTTGGTTACACCACTAATATTTAGCTTAGCAAATTACAAACAACATATGATGCTCTCATCTGTGCAATCCAAGAGAACATATCCATGTCTGGTGCGTGTTAACGTTTATTTCCCACTCCATTATCTCAAGCTGTGTTATTGTGTTAATAACTGTTAGATTCCTCCTGAGCTCAATGCCATTGTCTTCCATTACGGGAATGTGAGATGTTTTAAAAATGATTCGTTTACAAACAGTTTAACATCTTGGCGTTTTAGGCGATCGATAACCTTTCAAGCAACAGCTACTCGATGTTTAATTTCACGGAAATGAAGTGGGTGGGTCATGTGTGAGAAGAGTGCACTGCGGGTGAATGTTGTGCAGTCTACAATTGTGAACCTCTTTGCCAGTGTATGCAGCTTTGTTGATTGTGAGTGAGTGTGTGTGTGTGTGTGTGAGTTGTGTCACAGCATGATAGCAGGTGTGTGTCGACAGCGCTGTGGTGGAGCGTTTCTCACTTACTGCATCCAAGTAAATGAATGTGTAAATAACATCATTTTGCTTGCTAGCAGCAAGGAAGATTCTCTGCTCTTATTAAACAAACATCAGTGAGACAGATTCACTCAAACATGAAGATTATCTACTCCTTCACTTATCATTGTCTTTCCAAACACGTTTGATTTTCTTTCTTCTGTGAAACACAAAAGAAGTCTTGTTAACTTTGCATATAATGAAGGTGAATGGTGAAAAAATACCATACGTTTTAGAAATGTGGCTAATAATAACGCATGTGGTCCTCAGAAGCTGTATGATAAATTTATGTGAGGAACAGAGCAAATGTAATGTTATTTGTAATACTTTGAAAGAGAATGCTGGGGGAAAAGAAACATTTTCATTGTAGGGGAAAAAAAAGCAGCATGCAGATTATGCTAAATTTATTTTGTTTTCAGCAGAAGATTTATTTTATTTTATGTATTATTTTGATTATTGTTATTGCTAATATTTTTTGTGTAGAAATACTACATTAAGACTTTTTATTGGAACTATCAAAAGTTATTGTTATTATCATTATTATGTTTTTTGGAGGAATATTACATATAGAATTTTTTTGGGAGAAATATCTGAATATATATATATATATATATATATATATATATATATATATATATATATTTTTTTTTTTTTTTTTGGAATATTACATATTTTATTGGAAATATCAATTTAATTTATTATTATTATTTATATTATTATTATTATTATTATTGTGTTTTTTTGAGAAATATTATAGACATTTTTTGGGAAATATCTAAATGTTAATTATTAAATATTATTAAATATTATATACATATTGTTATAGTTATAATAATAATAATAATAATAATAATAATAATAATTATTATTATTATTATTGTTGTTGTTTTTTTGCTGAAATATGACATATATACATTTATTGGAAAATTAAAATGTTAATTAATTAATTATTATTAATTAATTAATTAAACAAATGTATAGATCATAACATAGGTTCCAGATTCAAATGCAGAGGTGGCAGATCTGGTTTTAGGGGATCTAAGACATGCGAATCCTGTAATGGAATAAAAAAAGAACATTGGGACATTAATTTACATATGCTAAATAAAAAATTAAGTATAATAATAATAATAATAATTAATTTATAAATAATAGAGGTGCCAATTTCAATTGCTGGATCTGGTTATTGCTATGGCACAAATTAAGACACGCAGCTACTCCTCAAATGGAATATAATTTAAAAAGAAGAAGAAGAAATTGAGCAGTTTTTGATTTGCACACTGGGATATTTTTGCTTCATTGCACTGATGAAGTCGTTTGATTGTTCAGTTGATTAGATTCTGAATCGGAGGTTTGCAAGAACACTAGACTGCTCGACTGCATAGAGGAGCAGTGCTTTGAACTCCACAGATGACAGTAGCACATTTTCTGCACTGGTAATTTGCATGTATTTGTCACCGGCGCGACCCCTGTGAGAGAGGCGCCTGTTTGAATTGCGCAAATATCACGACCATTTAAATATCACATATCATTGGTATTCTGCATCCTGCGTCTGTGAGCTTCCGAGGGGAGGCGGCGGGATGGGGAAGAGGGATACAGCGGGGAATGAACGATGCCTTTTGAGCTAGACACAAATCGATGAGACAAACATGCCGGTCTGAATGTCACAGTTTTCATTCACAAGAGAGGACTGTTAAATTACAACAGACTACTTTCCTTTATAAGCCTGTGCCGATATATGCCCACCATCAGCCATTCTGTTTGAAAAGATACGTTTCTCTCACACGATAACACAATACCATGTCATGCAAGAGTAAACTAAATGTTTTTAATATATTGCCATGAGCTGCGTAGCCTGATTATGATTTCTTTTGTCTAGCATATAGTTTTGTTCATGCTTTCAGAATGAGGGCATTTCTCACAGCCTGTCTACAGTACGTTGGCATCTGCCTCGTTTGGCTAGCTTTTGCCAAGTGACAGACTGCATTTTGTCTGGATCCAGAGCTTTTGATGTCAACAACAGATTATATAGGTAAGAAGTGGGTTTGTCACAATACCACAATTTCAGTCTTTACCAATAAAAGTGAAATTTACTGGTTAAAAAAAAAAAAGCAATATGCTTTTGACCTGTTTTGAGCAATCAGGTTGAGTGTCATGTTTTTTGCAGGAACATTACATAGTGACTTTTTTTGCATGGAAATATTAAAAGATAAAAAATACTAAATACTACTAATTTAATATTTACATAAAATCCTTATTATAGTTATAATAGTATAACAATTTTAATTGTTGTTTTTGTTTACTATTATTATTATTATTATACTCTATTATATTTTATTAAGCCTATGTATGTACAGATCTGCCAGGCTTTTATAAATATATATATATATATATATATATATGTGTGTGTGTATTATATTATATATATATATATATCAATAGGCTATTGTATATAATGCATTCATATTTTATCCGTATTTATATTAATTTATCAGTATTGATATCATGTATATAATAATGCATAATGTTCATGCTCATTTCTTCTATTTTTATAACCGGTTTTACCCATTTTCTATTTAATTTTTAATTTTAAATTACCTGTAAAATATAGAATTGTCAGATGTTTATGATTAACTAAATTTAGAATCTGTTGGAAGGGACTTTTACATGCGTTTACTTGACTTTTCCAATATTACAGTGTGGGAGAAATTGTATATGTTCTATATGTGTGCATTTTCTTATATTCATAGAATCTTAGAAATATGATGATAATCAGATGAATGTAGTGTTAGTACATATTCTTATTAATATATGCACGTGTATGTCCTTGTATATGACCGGACAAAAGTTAATGTGACTGAATGTATGACCGAGACAGAGAGTCTCCATTCAAGGGTGTAATGTGATTAAGTATAATAGACAAATCTAAACAATATGTTAGTTATGGCTAAGATGTTGACCTTTCCTTGCAAGGGAATAAATAATTGTTAAAGACAATTGATACCTGTTTGTCTCTTATTCAGTGATGTAAAATTGTTTGCCACTACAACAGCCACGCAAAAGTAAGAAGGTAATTAAAATACTTAAAGGTATAATGGAGGATTTTTTACTTCCGGGTGGATCACCTATACTATTGGTCCTCCTAATTGTCAATCATTCTGGTGAATCAATCAAACTTATTCAAAAAGTGGAGAGGGCGGGTCTTATCTAAAATTCAGAAAGATCCTCCACTATACCTTTAAATTTTACCAAAGTTTACAAAAATGACCATTTCCAACGGTTCCTATCTACTGCATGGATGCTGTAACTGCTCTAGTTTCTTTTCCCTTTGACAGGCATTCTAAAGCCTTGTATTCTGATGCTGCATATAATCGCTAATATTTCACTATATTCCAATTATTTTTCTGGGGAGAAATATATGAGCAAAAAATTGACCGCTGCCTTTGACTTCATGCTGTCAATATTTCATTTGCAGCTCAGGTGATTGGCTCTAACAGTTCTCATGAGCACGGTTTGCAGGTTTCACATTGTGTTTTTGGGTGGTTCTGATGAATGTGCAATGCTAACAAATGCTAGTTTTCTCCTTGGTTGCGACCTGCTAATTGAGAAGCCCTGATTCATGAGATCTAATTAGCATTCTGAAACGGAAAAGAGCAAGAAGTAGAAATCAGCCTTGAAAAGCAAGGCCAAAGTGACTCAGTGTACGAGTTTACAAATATTTGAAAAGTAGCAAAGAAAAATGTTGCGATTGGTGTTGAACCCTTTGAGAGTGACGACTATTTTTCTTGCAGGTCTCACTTTACTTTGCAAATCTCTCCGTATCTTCTACATGCCTTTCAAAACATCTCTCATGCATTTGTTTTTCAGTGTTCTATTTTAATGGAAATGTGTATCAAAACGCTCTTGCTGGGAGGAGGAGATTGTGTTTGGTGAAAGTGCCGTCTCACGCAGGCCGTCTCATGCCTGAACTTCAAATTGGTAGTTTTGTGAGTCCTCAGAGGTTATGCTGCGTCTTAGAGCTGAACCGCTTCATTTGAGACGAACTGTAAAAGTGATATAAATGACTGTAGACGTATCAGATTTGTCTTAGATTTGTTTTCAGTGGGTGCACAGCTTTCCATTTCCCAACACAATGAGGTTTGAGTTCAACTGCAACTGAAAATCGTCATCAGTCATTCAAACCTGTCTGAAAGTCTATTCACCCACGGTTCAAAATATTCATATACTGAATATAAACATTGATCATTGAGTACTCAAATTTGGTAGATGGAAGATCTTGACACACAAGAACCAATGAGACAAGTACTGTTGAGCTTCCGTTGACTATGTTTGAGAGCTGAGCAATGTTGAAACGTGACTAAAGCGATTGGGTCTCTTCGGAAGACTTGGATTACACCAATTCATGTGGATTTATTTTATGATCTCTTTATGATCAGAGTTTTGGGTGAATAGACTTTCAATGGAGGGACAGAAATCTCTCAGATTTCATTAAAAATGTTCATCTGTGTTTCGAAGATGATTGAAAGTCTTATGGGATTGGAATGACATTAGAGTTAAGAGCGTGTTCACACTTGTCATGTTTGGTTCGATTTAAAACAAACCCCGGTGCGATTGCTCTGTTAGTGCGGTTCATTTGAATAAGTGTTAACGCTGAACCCTGACCCCAAACAAGCGGACCGAGACGCTGAAAAGATGGGTCTCAGTCCGCTTGCAAACGAACTCTGATCCGGTTCGACTGAAATATGAACGCAACACAGACCAAAGACATGTTAACGAACCAAAAGCAGAGCCTGATGTCACAAGATGCGACCCTAAAAAGGACAGAATGCTCAAGCATAACTGTTTTTTTTTTCTCGTCATAGTCGTGATGTTGCCCTTCACAGTCCAGTACAGGCATCAGAACCACATCTCCTCACAGCAGATCTTCCTTTGTGTGTGTGACGGAGGGATTCCTACCACTGTTTGACTCCTTTACACATTTAATAAGCTCTTCACCAGTTCTCAGCTGGTCAAAATACAAAACGATGTAGATGCACATACAACGAGCGCATTTAGCCCAGCACACAGCATTGTTTTGGATGTTCTGTAAGTTCCGTCGGAAAATATACGCCGACATAAAAGCTGGCCAATCCATTTGTGAACATACTGGCCCTCATTTATCATTCTTGCGTAGAAACGGGCGTATATGTTGGCGTAAGATTATGCTTACACTCCTCTCACCGCCTGATTTATGAAGCTGTGCGTACCTTTGAAATCCAGGTGTACGCAATACCTGCCCTTGATAAATGCAGCGGCTGAAAACGATCGTCATTAGAATAACACGCCCCTATATATTCAAGTCTCCGCTTCCCCCACGCCCTCGTTTTACGCCATGGACACACGGAAGACGGCAAAGAAGAGAAGCTTGGATGAGCAAATGACCTATCACAATGCATTATTTTACAGCACGTGTTTTGAAACAATTAGCATTTAATTTCGTATCACATCACATGTATTGGGGTGTACAATAGTGATGATGATGTGATGTGCAGTACCATTCATTCACATTAATAATTGCATGACAATTTGTAATATTCTTATTATTCTTATTATTATGATTTTTATTATTAATGACGCTTATTGTTATTTAGAAGAAGAATGTCGTTATTATTATTATTTGTATTATTATTTAAAAGAAGAAGAATTTGTATTTTTTTGTCAGTCTGAATTATTTTTTGGTCATTGAAAGCCTTTCATTACTGAACCCAGTCTGTGCGCACCTGCCGGGCCTAACCCTGAAACGTCAGGTAAAGCGCACAGGCTCGCAACTGAAGGAATACATATGCCTACAAATCAAATGCTTTGGTAAAGTCACACAAATTAAACATTGAAGTCCATGTTGCACAAAAATAAACACTGAAGTTTATAATTACTATGTTTTTGTTTTTTTTACAGTGGGTCATAATGTATCATATCTTTTAGTTTGTCAGTGCGTTTTGTGGTGTTAGGAATTGTTTTTCTGCGCATTTCCGCACTAACTCAAAACGTGCGTACACCACCTCCTGAGCTGGCGTAGGATTTGAGCGTGCCGTACGCCTTCGTCCATATAATTTTTTTTTTTTTTTTTTTTTTTTGGGTGATTTTTGCCTTTATTGTGATAGGATAGTATAGAGTGGACAGGAAGCGAGGTGGGAGAGAGACGGGGGACGGGATCAGGAAAGGTCCACGAGCCGGGATTCGAACTCGGGTCACCTGAAGCACAACGGCGCCATATGTCAGCACGCTGCCCATGAGGCTATCAGTGCCGGCAACGCCTTCGTCCATATTGATAAATCTCAAAGTCACCGTGGTTTTGGGTGTACGCCAGGTGTACGCTGGAAATTTGGTGTACGCACTTTTGATAAATGAGGGCCACTGTATCCCTATGCCTTTAGTTTCGGTAGCGAATCGAACTACAAGTGTGAACTCAGTCTAACTCACTCTCATGTCATTCAAACCTGTCTGAAAGTCTATTCACCCATGCTTCAAAATGTTTATATATATATATATATAACCTGATTATATATAAGCTGTAATTATGTTAAATTAATTCAAGAATTTAGTTCAATCAGTGCAATTAGATTCACTGTAACCAGTTCCAGACAAGATCTCAGACATGATATTAGAGCACATGACAGCCAGGATGGAGGTCAATATTTTGAATCGAACTCATGATTAAAAATTGTTTTAATTGCAAAAAATCTATGCACAGCCTCACCCCTTCCCCATCTCGTTTATTGAACCGCTCTTTATTCTCGGAAGCTTCCCTGCGCTATATTACCTTTTTTCAGGCGTCCTCCTCCTCGTCACAGGATGAGTCACTCGTTCTCAGATCCACGGCTGTTACTGGTGGCCACCAGAGAGAAATGCAGCATCCACCTTTATTATTGCACTGCAGACCTGAGCCCTATGAAATAGCTGTAATTACCTCAGTCCCATTCACTAACGTTAGCCAGCTAAAAATAACCACTGACAGCAATATAGAATTTTAGCACATACGCCCATCAGTTCACATGTGCGCTTCGGCAGGTTTGATCTGCAGAGCTCATTACCTGATGTGTTGGGGAAATATTTCTCGGAGCAGACCATGGCACTAAATATACTCTCTGTAACCCTGCTGCGGCTAAAGCAGGTCTTGATGGATGCCTCTAAACGCTGTGTAAAGGACTGGTAGCCATTGGTCTATGAAGTCCATTTATCTTTCATGCCAACACTGTGTACAAAGAGCTCCGAATGCAACAACATTTCAATCAGCTCAGTGCCCGGTGCTCGCTTAACCGTTGCATGTCTCTGAAAGTGAACATCTGATGCATTCGGGGGCTGCCAACTTCAGCAGAGGAAAATAAGGGAGACTCAGGTTCTTTTTTAGGAAAATAAGGGACATTTTATACACATGTGCTATTTTAGATTTAAGTAAACCATCAGTAGCAGGTGACAATTGTAAAGGGGAACATTCACTTAAAAAAAACAAAAATTCAACTTAGAAAAATAAGTGTTCATGCTGCCTTAATTTTAAGTTTAGTGAACTTTCATTTTCAAGTTGTAACCTAACACAACTTCACATTTCAAGTTGACAACTTAAAATTAAGGCAGCATGCATGAACACTTACTTTAAGTTGAAGCATTTTTTTACAGTGATATAGTGAATATAGTAAAAAGACTGAATTAAGCGCTAAATGCATTTTATATTTACATTTATTTATATATTTAAATTTGATATTTATGAATTTATGCAAAGTGACTTCCATTTTAAAGTATACACTACCAGTCAAAAGTTTTGGATCGGTAAGATGTTTAACGTTTTTAAAAGAAGTCTCTTCTGCTCACCAAGGCTGCATTTATTTGATTATAAGTGAATATATTGTAAAGTGTAATTTCTTACTGTGATCAAAACTGAATTTTTTAGCATCATTACTCCCGTTTTCATTGTCACATGATCCTTCAGAAATCATTCTAATATACTGATTTGCTGCTCAAAAAATATTTCTTATTCTTATCAATGTTAAAAATCATATTTTTGTGGAAACCGTGATACATTTTTTTTTCAGGATTCTTTGACTATAAAGTTGAAAAGAACAGCGTTTATTTGAAACAAATCTTTTGTCGCAATATAAATACCTTCTGATCAATTTAATGCATCCTTGCTGAATAAAAGTATAATTTTTTTTTTTTTTATCAAGTATTTTAAGTGTATTTCATTTTGTGTTCAGCAGAAAAAAGTTTGGAACGACATTTCGGATGAACTATCCCTTTAATTTTAATATGACAATAAATTCAGTGAAACATGCACTAGTGAAATGAACGAAGTCTGAATGTTTTTTCGGTACTATACAGTTATCCGGACCACACCTGACCATACATGACCACAACCGCTCTTGGTTGGTCGTAACCCCAGTGACGGGTAGGTTTAGGGGCGGGGTTGGGGTAGGTCATCACATGTGGTCCGGATAACCGTATAGTACCGTTTTTTCCAGCATTTATAGAAAAACATTATGATGATCCAAAAGTGCAAAAATCCAACAGATAATAGTTGGCTAGAGCAACTCTTCCTTGATCTTCTTTGACCTTCTTCCCACTGTCAAGTGTAGCATCAGGGCTCTTGCACAACTTCACATCTACTGTACATCTTTCATAATTCTTGTTCCATTCTAATGTGTATTTTTCCCATTGACACTTGCATTAGAAACTTATTAAGATGCAATAAATATTTCCGTGTAAGATGTTAAAATACAAACTGTGTTCAATATCCGTTCTGAAATGCAGGGCCTTTCCGTCTTATTCAGGATGGTTGACATCTATAATTCAGACTGTCTTGGCTTGACTTCTGAGATGGCAGGTTGGTTTTGACGTATACTTGGCAGCTGCTGAATGCTGTTTAAGCTTGTTGTGAGCTGTTTGGATGGAAATGAGAATGTTAAAGGGATAGTTCGCCCAAAAATGATATTTAAGCCATGATTTACTCACCCTCAAGCCGTTCGAGATGCATATGTCAATCTTTTTTCAGACGAACACATTTTCAGTTATTTTAGAAAATGTCTTAGATCTTTCAGTGGTTATAGTGTGAAGCTATGGGGTCCACCTCCTTCAAGTCCCAAAATGTGCATGCATCCTTCACAAAAGTAATCCATCCGGCTCCAGGGGGATAAACGAAGGCCTTCTGAGGGTAATCCGTGCGGTTTTGTCGCAAAAATATACATATTTAAAACTTTATAAACGAAAATAACTGGCTTCCGGTAGCGGTCGACGCGCGTTCACGGAGATGGATGCTGGCGTAGGACGTAGCGTAGGAAGCGTCGTGACGTAGAACGAACGTGACAGCGCAGCCAGAGAGCAGAGCAAAACAAAACTCTACGTTCGTTCTACGTCACGACGCTTCCTACGCTACGTCCTACGTCATACGCCAGCATCCATCTCCGTGAACGCGCGTCGACCGCTACCGGAAGCTACCGGATTACTTTTGTGAAGGATGCATGCAGGGTTCGAATTATAATTTCATCTTTGTGGGGGTCTCTTTAAAAAAAAAAAAAAAAAAAAAAAGAGTAGCCTATGAGCAGGCGCGGCGTAGCTTAATAATGTAATATAAAAATATAAAAATTTGTAAATATAATACAAATTTAATTTAAAAAAAAGCGTTGGTAACACAATTCAATTTAAATAGTACATTTGGTTTAATTTGTCGTTTAATGAGGTCTAAGATGTTGTGAGCTGTAGAATTTTCACGTGAGTAAATAAATAGATCCGACAAATTTAAACGTGTACTTAAGTGGTCCAGTGGTAGAACTTTTGCCAAGCGTGTCAGAGGTTCTGGGTTCGAATCCGTACTCGTATAGTTTTTTTTTTTTCTTTTTATCAAATCCGATTATGTTTATCAGTGGTTGTATATCAGGCAGAGACACGTTTGTGTGCATTTTGTTTTGTAATTTCACTGGAACGAATAGAGAGTCTCCACAACGGATTGAAGCGAGTGAAGACTGTGCGCGAGCCACAAACAAACACAGTATCCGCGCTACTGATCGCAGTGGCAACGACGAGCACTTTGATCACTTGATTTAAGCATAAGGATGTAGTGTGATGACGATCCCAGATCCGGTGAGATCCATGTGTTTTTCATCTTGTCCTATCGTTTAAGTCACGCTACAGTAGTCCGAAGGAAAAAGTGCTTTATTTGTCATTTAAAATAATGGTGCTGATGATTTTTAGAGACCCCCACAGGTGTATGATTTTACTGCTTTCATGGGAGCTCATCCTCTCTCTATGGGAGCTCAGCTCCCACTGGCTCCCACGTAATTCGAACCCTGGATGCATGCACATTTTGGGACTTGAAGGAGGTGGACCCCATAGCTTCACATTATAACCACTGAAAGATCTAAGACATTTTCTAAAATAACTGAAAATGTGTTAGTCTGAAAAAAGATTGACATATGCATCTCGGACGGCTTGAGGGTGAGTAAATCATGGGTTAAATATCATTTTTGGCCGAACTATCCCTTTAATGAATGTTAGCAATGCAGTTCGTGATCGTAAAGAAAGTTACGCACATCATTTGGTTTTCTTCCTCTGGCATTCCCAATATTCCCTTCATCAAAACATGGATCATGTATGGATATTTTTGAACCTTTATGTACATAAAATGAATACGGTAAGCATCCAGTGAATTTAATTTTCAGTCATTTGTTCCTTTCTGGTCATGTATGAAGAACATTTTGTGTTTTTTTTTTTTCCCCTTTTTCATAAAATGTGATTTTATTCCAAAACCTTAAATCTCAGAAAGCTTTTGTCTCAAGCTCAGAGGAGCCGCTTGATTATGTGCCTTCTGAGAATTGGTGATAAGAAGCAGTTTCATGTGGGTGACTCATCACAGCTGAAGAAGAAGTTATTTTATTACATTGTACCCCCTAGAACTTTAATTTGCAGTGTGCATTGACTGAACTTACTTTTACTGATCTGATAGCCTTCTGGACTTCTGGACCGTTATCATGCAGTTGTATCATTTTTTATTGAGTTCTCCTTGATTCATAAAGTCTGACCCCAGTTCTTGAGTTACATTCTCATCTAGCTGCTTGAGCAATTGGCACTTATAAGAGATGTTTCTTCTAAGTCACTTGGGTATAAAAAAAATGTCTGCTGAGATCAAATGTAACTGTAAATGTAAGCACGAAATCCTTGATAAATGATCCATGTAAAAGCTGGTGCTCGGTTCATGCAGCGCAGCCATAAATCAGCAACTCTCACGCTGAATGTCTCTATTATTCAACAGTAAAACACAGAGGAGTGTGGAAAGAACTTCAGATGTCGTCATTTCATGTTAGGGTGATGGTGAAAGTGATTTGTTGAAAAAGGGATAGTTCACCCTCAAATCCCCATACAGGAATCTATTTTTTCAATGAAACTTGAAAGATTTTTCATTAGGTAAATTTATGTATTATTTTATAGTAATTTATTGCTAAATAAATAAATACAATAAGGTTAAAAAAATATTTTACATGCATTATAAACTCTAATAATGTGAAATACACTGTAAAAAGTGAACAGTTGGATCAACTTAAAAAAATTACTTCAATTGGTAACACCTAAAGAAATTAAGTTTTCTCAACTTAAATTATCACGTTTTTCACGATAAAACGTGATAATTTAAGTTGAGAAAACTTAATTTCTTTAGGTGTTACCAATTGAAGTAATTTTTTTAAGTTGATCCAACTGTTCACTTTTTACATTGCAATTTAAAATACTTTCTATTTTAATATATTTTAAAATAATTTAAAATAAAAAGTAATTTATTCCTGTGATGTCAAAGCTGAATTTCAGCAGCTGTTACTCCAGGTTTCAGTGTCACATGATCCAGACATTTTTCTTTCTAATATGACATTTTTATTAAAAGTATTAATTTCTTTAAAAAAAAAAATCTTACTGACTCCAACGTTAGAATAGTAGTGTAAATACATAAATAAATGTATTTTTGAGCTGACATTTGTGTATGATAAATATGCATTATTATAATTATTATATCTTTATATGTTTTATTATATTATTTAAAAACCTGATGCAATGCGTGTGCCATTTAAGTCTGATGAGCTTTTGTGCAAAGATTATTGGTGAATAATGACTTAAATTTTGGACTGTTCCTCACACATGTTTGGCTTTAATACGATGGCATTTGTACAGTACTACTTTTATGGTTCATTCACTCTGTAATGTGGTCTTTTTTGTAGCTTGAAAGCATCGTTTTTGTATGGAGAAGTGCATGCGCCGTTTCTTTTCAACTACATGCAACTTATTATGGGTTCTCTCCCTGGACAGACATGCAAATAAAGCCTTAAAGAGTTAAAAGGTCAGAAATTATTCATGGCATGATACGATCTTTAGTCTGAACGTCCTTCGGGATCTGTGAGTCAGAACTCAAAAAAGAGAGTTCTTTTTTTTTTGTCAAGTGGGCTTTAAATGTACATTTGCATATTCAGACGGCCATTCGTGTTGAGAGACTGACGTCGGTCATCAGAGATTATGAATTTATGAATGTAGATTTATGCCCTTCTATTAAAACCCTGGAATTACTTTAAATCTGAAGTTCATAATTACCACCATTTTATGTCAAAGAGACTCTTTCTCAACGTGTTGTGTTATTTATGACGCATTATTTGCTTTCGGCCTGAATTTTCCCACCCCGCTCAATGCTTGAGGGCGTACGGTTATGTTTTGATGGCCCTTGAAACCTTGCTGTTTGTGCTGAATGACTGTGTGGGCTGTTTACTCTCCTGTAGACAGTAAGGTACAGTAGAGCGAATACATTAACACCTGCCTCTGTTTCCTTTTAACAAGCTCTCCACTTCCAGCCCATGAGACTCGCTGTCTCAGTTCTGCATCATCATCCCTGTAGCTATCGCTGATGCTTGTCAAAGAACTATGGAGAATTTCCATTTACCTAGCAAGTTAAAGGAATAGTTCGGCCAAAAATAAACTCTCTCACTATTTATTCCCCCTTCATATTTTTCAATATAATTCAGTTCAGTGATGTTCAATATAAAACTCGAATTCTGTGAAATTTACGGTAAAAAAGACCTGGCATCTATGGTTGCCAGAAATTTACAGTAAAAAAATACGATAGCGACATTTTAAGGTTTTACATATGTAACTTAAATATGCGGTAAAAATCATATAATGTTAATATACCAACCTGTTCTAATATCTGTTTTGTACCTTTGTAATACACTGAAAACATGTGGGATGAGAAAGTCACATGATGAATCAAAACAGCTTTTTCACAAGCTGAAGGTAAAATACTAATATACAGAAGGTGCACAGTGTCATTTACACAAACACGAAACACCATCATGGCAACACACATGACACTAAAATAATGCAATAAACAGCCATTTAACCATATTAGATGTAACAAAACCCTATAACTGAATGGAAACAGTTTTTTCAACAAAATTACATCGAATGTGAAGTCACGTATAGAATTCTGGGAATATCAATTTACTTTTTTTTTTTTTCTCTCTTCCAGAAACTGTTTAAGAGTATTTTACTGTAAAATTACATTAAATGTAAGGTTAGATCACCATAGTAAGGAAACTTACTGTTAAACAATTAAAGGGTTTTTGCTGTTGCATCTTTTACCGTTAAAATCACAATCATTTTTTTACAGTGTAGGGTTAAATTTTAAAGGGATACTCCACTTTTTTTGGAAATAGGCTCATTTTACAACTCCCCCAGAGTTAAACAGTTGAGTTTTACCGTTTTCGAATCCATTCAGCCGAACTCCGGGTCTGGCGGTACCACTTTTTACAACTTTACATTTTCCGTCGGTCTTAGTACACGATGTAACTACAGAAGAGTCAAGTTTTAAATAGGAAAAATATCGAAACTCTTTGGTCGTTTTTTTTGAGAGAGATGCTAATGGTCTTGTCCGATTCAATGATCTATGCTAAGCTATGCTAAAAGTGGTACTGCCAGACCCGGAGATCGGCTGAATGGATTCGAAAACGGTAAAACTCAACTGGTTAACTCTGGGGGAGTTGTAAAATGAGTATAAGGAGAAATGTCTTAATATTTTGTTTAGCAATTTTTCTGGAGATAAAGTATGTTTATAAGCTGCTTAATAATAAAAAAAATTAAAAAAAAAAAATTATGTATTGATTAAAACTAAATCCATAAAATGGCGGGAACCCCTAAAAGGTTCTATATGAGGCGCCTGACAGAACCCTTTAAAGGAGCCATATGTAAGATTGTGGCCAAAACTGGTACTGCAATCACTTTCAAATTACTGTAGAGCAGTGTATCCCCTCCCCCTCCCCCCTGACTCGAGGTTGCCAGATAGGCTGCAGGATCCAGCAGGAACGTTTGTAGCTGCAGCTGTGGTAACTAGAGCAGAGCTGGCAACCCGGATGCCGAAACACTACTGACTTCGTGATTGGTAGATAGGTGGAGGGTGGAGCATCAGGCCAAAACACAACATGACAACATCAACATCAGTTGAGGGCTGCAACTTCACTTTTTAAATGACAATATCCTGGCCGGACTACTGTTGTCAGTGATATAAGTATTTGAAATGAACATGATTTCTTAATGTCTAGTGACATATCAGGGCCATTTTATGATTAATTGAAATACATTTCTTACATACAGCTCCTTTAAGGTTCTATATAGAACCTTTTCTTAAAGGTGAGAAACTCTGTTAATATTTGAACTCGACACTCAAACAAACACACCTCTCCCTTCTTTGCTACGCTCCCAAATTATGCAACACAGAAAACCACTAACCGCTGGTGCATCACATAACCCGCGCAAGTGTGGATGAATCAGCTGTAATTCAACAACAGCATATCTTGGCTCTGTGAAACATGACAAAAAACCAATGTTACTTGTGTATCGAGCAGAAACAAAGTAACCTTGGCGTCCGTTTTCAAGCCTTCCCGCTCTCTAATGTCTCTCCAGCACTAGAAAATTTCTCCGATATTAACGCAGGTCTGAAAGCTTTTGCCTGGTCGTGACCTTTCTTCTTCCAATTATATTAATCTGACCTTTACCTCTTTGGTAATATCGCAGCCATCTCTTTTTCTACAGTATTTCTACAAATTTCCCTTTTACCCACTCTCGCTCCTCCCCCATCATAAGTGGACACGCCCCCTTCTGCTGATTGGCTACAAGAGTGTTTTGATGCTCGGTCAGATCCACTTTTGTTTTTTGTCCTATTTACACAACCAGGATTATATACAAACACAGAATGGACATTAGAAAATAGTTGATTTTAAATTTTCAACAGTGTTCTCAGAAATCGCTTACTGCACCTTTAAAGTGTAACCAAAAAGAGAAAGCACCATAAAATCTAATACGATATGAACACTTTATGTGAGCTACCGACCAAAAATGATAATTTATTGACTGATAATCTTCCCCTTTGCTAAAACTCTGAAATCGCACGCGTTTCAAAGAAAGAAAAAAAAAATAACAGCGTGCAGGTTTGAAATGGCATGAGCGTGAGAATTGCCATTTTTTTGGCTTTTAAGTGCTTAATTTGTGGCTGAAATGAGCCAAAACATGTTCGATTTCCATTTAGAAAGGCTGTGCTATTCATTGTAGACATCAAAGCGAGCACAAGTGTCCCAAATCCGGCCCTCTGTTTCTACATTCTCATTAAAGGACAGCAATCTCGCTTTCCCCACAAATGTCTTTGATAAGACGACTTCACACAGAAGGCAGATTCATTAGCTCTCAGTTCATTCCCACAGAATGGCTCTTCATAGAGTTACCTCAGGGACTGGAAAAGTCACCTTTCCCCTTTCAAATGCAGTGAAAGGAATTCACGCGTGTCCTTTTGTGTCCTTGTTTCTTATGAATTACTACCTGGAGGGTGTATAATAGCATGGCAAGTAATATAATTTAACAGAATGCAAATCGTTCTGTTGAATTAAGTATGGCTCATATACACATATAATACAGTACTGTTTAAAAGGTTGAGCTCTGTAAGATAAAAAAATAAATAAAATAAAAATCTATACTTTTATTCAGCAGGGACGTATTACAGTGATGAAAGGTTACAGTAAAGACATTTAAAACACTACAAATGAACTTTTGAATGAACTCTTTTGAACTTTCTATTCATCAAAGAATCCTGAAAAAGCATATTACAGTTTCCACAAACATATGAAGCAGCACAACGGTTTTCAACATTGATAATAATAAGAAATGTTTCTTGAGCAACAAATCAGCATATTAGAAATTTACTGTATTTCTATCAAATAAATGAATCCTTTTGTGAGCGTAAGAAACATTTCTAAAGAAAAGATATCAACCCCCAAGAAATGAATGGTAGGATGCATAAAATAACATAAAATTATGCACTTCAAGCATGAATGACATTGTATTACATAAAATATAGGGTTCCCATTGTCACGAAAACTTTAAGTGTTTGTGTGTGTGTGTTTGTGTGTGTGTGTGTGTGTGTGTGTGTGTGTGTGTGTGTGTGTGTGTGTGTGTATTGGCTGAATATTTCAAAATTAGTCATGCCAGTTAATAAATCATGGAAAAGGCATGCAGCATTCTGTTGTGAAATCTAAAATGTTCTAGTTATGCTCTTTAAAAAAACATTTATCTGCTACTGTACATGTTGTTTTTTAAGTAGAGTAAAAACTGCTTGTAACCCACAATGATGTTCAATTTGTGAGCGAATTGGATGAATTTAATGGAAATTTACTGGTCAAAAAGTTTGGGAACTTTGGAAATATCAAACAATGTGGCATTTATTTTATTGAAATAGCATAAGCACACGTTACAAGCAAATCATCTCTCAAAAACAATTATAAAATTATAAAAACAATTGATGTTTAAAACTTTTACAGATTTTTTTTTTTTTTTTTTTGTGGAAAATGCCCATAATTCATGTGTTAAATGTGTTAAATGTGGTGTTTTTTTGCAGAGAAAAGCTCCAACATCATGTGCTTTGCAGATATAACTTGCTTTCGTATTTTATTATCTAATGCAGTGACATTCAGACCTGTTGTGTGGCTCACGCAGATATTGACCCGATGCTTTTTTGGGGCTGTTTTAATTGTGTGCCACATTTTACATTCAGGTCAGTGTTTGAAAGGTCTGGTTCATGCTGTTGAAGATGGCCCATTGTGCTCTAATTAAAAGAAATGCTTGACTCGGCAGGGAAAAAATACCAGCAGGAGGCAGTATTGAACATCAGTATGACATGTCAAATGTCACATTTTTAAAGCAGCAAATCATTGGATTTGATGATACATAACATCTAGGGTCTTATTGATTTGTATTGCAGTATACTGCCGTTCACGTCATGTATAACAATCTAATGCTTTAAATTTAAAGCCATCCTCATTTTGAGCTCCTTGTCTCTCGGTTTCCCCTTCCTGATGGATTTTCAGTCCTGCGAGGCTCCTACGTACTCCGGCGTTTTAAGACTTCCCTTTTATAAGAGCTAAGTGGATTTGGCAGTCTTCATATACTAACATTGACATTTCCTGCATGTCTGAGAAACAGGGCTCGGGATATGAAAGCGCGTGCAGGCTGAGATCAGTAATCTGAACACGTGTGAATGCAGTTCTCTCGATGTTGAAAGGGGGTGAAGTCTCGTTTGGGCCCTCGTACACTGAAATGCTGATGTGGAGGAAGCGGCGTGTTAAGGCTTCAGATTGGAGGCTGCATTATGAGAGTCTGCCGTGCTCCACCGATTTCAGAATTGCAGTGACCGAACGGCGCGAGGCAGATTAATTGCAGAACGCACATGGCTGGAGTGATTCGTTTTCCTCCTAGTCCTTTTTTTTTCCTCCTGTGAAATTGTGTGTGTTTGTGTATCTGACTATCCAGGAAGATCGATAGATCCATAAGAGACAGAAGACAATAGCTAGATAAGTAAATGGGTGGATGCAATTTGGGAACAATGAAACGTTATACAATCTAACAATCTAACATTATTTAGAGAGCATTTAAAGGGATAGTTCATCCAAAAATGAACATTTTGTCATTATTTACTCATCCTCATGTTGTTACAAACATGTATGACTTAGTTTCTTCTGTGGAACACAAAAGATCCCTTGTACAACAATAACTGCAATTGATTGATTGATTGATTGATTGATTGATTGATTGATTGATTGATTGATTGATTGATTGATTGATTGATTGATTGATTGATTGATTGATTGTAAATGTTCCACTGAGGTCTAAGTTTGAACACACTGAGCTTGCATCTGTCCATTTTGGGCCATGCTCAAAGTGTTTTTCTCTGTTCCTCAATGCCAAATTATTCCTCGTACGCTTTTGGCTAATACTTCGCATGTTTAATAATTGTCAGCATTTTTGTTTGAGATCACAGAGTTCTCATTTGGTTGGCCAGGTTCATAACTGCCAATTTTATGCAAGGAAGCATTAAAATGGTAAAAAGTAATTTAAATGTAATATATATTACTTTCTATGTTTCTTGAGCAGCACATCAGCATATTAGAATGATTTCTGAAGGATCATGTGACACTGAAGACTGGAGTAATGATGCTGAAAATTGCATTTTAGGGTGTTCTGGATGATTGCCTTTGTTATACGGGTTTGCTATATGTGTTTTCCAAGATGTTTTGGGTGGTTAGTGGTTACTTACTGGCTCATGTCAAAAGATCCCACTCCAAAGTCTCTGTGATATTCTGGTCTCAATCCTTGCTTCAGTGTAAGTCTATGGGAATGTTTTGCCCTCCTCTCCTTTTGAGAAGTAACAGCACACAAACTGCTCAAATTGAGGTATCATGCATGTCTGTAGCACAAATGTTGTGAGGTGAAGTTTAATACTTTAGTTTAGGAAGCATCTTTAATTACCTATAGACCAATTGCCTAACATTCCTTTGCCTGCTATTGGATTTTTTGACTACTTCATTATTGATTAATTTCTATGGTTTCTCATGGGCTTCTCCTCATCCTTTATCTATTAAGGGACTGAGTTTCATCCCAACGAAACCCAATCTTTGGTCCTCTTTGCCCTCCAAGAATGCACAAAACGGAAACCGCTGTCAGCATCAAAACAGGCGTCTCATGTTTCTGAACCTCCCCACATGGACGAGGGTGTTATGACCTAGAGCCCGCTTAGACAGCACCAGCCTCACTTCGAAACAATCCAGACTTCGTAGAGGTTAGGTTTAGCTTGCTAGATCACCGCTTAGTTTCATTGCAATGGGTTCTGCTGAAGAGGATGAGCAGCCCCGGCCATCAGACATCACTGTTTTCGGGGCCAACTGCACCCTTCATGGGCTGAGCCATATCTTCCTGCCTGGAGGAGTAACGTTTAGACGTCTGCTCTGGGCAGCGGCGTTCTGCTCCTCGCTCTCCATCTTCCTCTACCAGGTGGCCGGAGCCGTGATGGACTACCTCAGCTATCCTCACGTCACCATCCTGGATGAAATGGACAGTCCCGTCATGTTCTTTCCAGCCATCACTCTCTGCAACTACAACAGCTTCAGACGCTCCAAAATGATCCGCAATGATCTCTTCTGGATGGCGGGATTGCTCGGAGTGGAGCAGAGTGACTTTGATGACTTTATGGCTGCCCTGGGACAGCAGCCGGACAACAGCAAGTTCTTCCCCAGCAAGACCTTCAACATGCTGGAGTTTGTACAGAGGACCAGCCACAGTATTGATGAAATGCTGCTGGACTGCAAGTATCGTGGGAAGGACTGCGG
Source organism: Rutilus rutilus (assembly GCF_951802725.1). Lineage (NCBI taxonomy): Eukaryota > Metazoa > Chordata > Actinopteri > Cypriniformes > Leuciscidae > Rutilus > Rutilus rutilus. Next base: position 6,901,568 of record NC_140228.1, read on the forward strand.
TGCGGAGAACTTCACAACTGTGAGTAGAGGTGGACAGAGAGCCACTGAATGGACAGTTTTTAGGCATTTGAGCCACTTTTGATCAAGGTGAGCGCTTTGCGATGGAAATTTCTAGGGGTGCACATCAGAACCAAAGTGTTATTGGCTTATTGTTATTGGTCTTTATTGGATATTTGAATGTGTATTTTTACTTTTAAGTTTAAAATCTTACTCTTTAGCAAATCTGAAAATTCATATCCAGTTTTCATACATATAACATTGTAATGTTGTAATGTCTAAAATAAATTCACTTGATTTATTCGATTTTTTAGGTTAGTTTTGGTATTGGTTTCTATACGTATATACATTTTAAATGTGTGTGTGTATATACAGTGCTATGCATAAGTTTAGGCAACCATGCTAAAGTTGACTAAAAAGAGGAATAAAAAATCATATTTTGCAAATTAACTTAATGCCTTATTTTAAAAAATTAGGAAAAATCCAACCTTTAAGGACACCAATTTTCTTTGTGAATGAATAATGTATCGTAAATAAATAAATGTTCTTCCTTAAAAAACAGGGTGCATAAGTTTGGGCACCACTATGTTAAATTCCCATAGAGGCAGGCAGATTTTTATTTTTAAGTATTTTTTTTTTTTTTTTTTTTAGGATACTATGCATCCTGATAAAGTTCCCTTGGCCTTTGGAATTAAAATAGCCCCACATCATCACATAGCCTTGACCATACCTAGAGATTGGCATGGGGTACTTTCCATAAGATCATCTCTCAATGCAAATCAAACTAGCTATTAGGCTAACTGAAATAAAATCATGCCAATCTCTAGGTATAGTGAAGGCTATGTGATGATGTGGGGCTATTTTAATTCCAAAGGCCAAGGGAACTTTATCAGGATGCATAGTATCCTAAAAAAAAAAAATAAAAAATACTTAAAAATAAAAATCTGCCTGCCTCTATGGGAATTTAACATAGTGGTGCCCAAACTTATGCACCCTGTTTTTTAAGGAAGAACATTTATTTATTTACGATACATTATTCATTCACAAAGAAAATTGGTGTCCTTAAAGGTTGGATTTTTCCTAATTTTTTAAAATAAGGCATTAAGTTAAATTTGCAAAATATGATTTTTTATTCCTCTTTTTAGTCAACTTTAGCATGGTTGCCTAAACTTATGCATAGCACTGTATATATATATACACATACATGCATGCATACATACAAATATTGTTGGTTCAACTTAAAATAAGTTACTTGGATGCCTTCATTTTTTGTTCATTGAGGTAATACTATGAAGAAGATTGGTTTAATCAACAGAAACTTTTACAAAATAAAAAGTTACAAAACAAAATATTATGTTATCTGAACCACATTAGTTATCCAAGTTGATTTGACAAAATTTTATTAATTTTTTTTACAGTGTATGCGTTTCTTATATTTTCGGCTTGAGAATTGCATATTATTTATATTTAATTATGTGTGTGTGTGTGTGTTATCCAGTATTGGTAACCAATACCAGCAAATGAAAAAAACTAAGACCGACCATTAAATCATTTTATATATATTATAATTCTAAATAAATAATTTCAATGCATCCCTAGTCATTTCCTGAGGATGTCTAAACATCAAATAAAGACAAACCAATTAGACCCTTGAGCAGCAAATGGTTTATTCCAAATTTGGAGGCTAATCTTGATTGTAGTTTAATTGAAACAAGAGACAAGATCATCAATTTCGATCGATTTTAACGCTACCTCTGAAATACCACTTTCCACTTGTGAACCTTCTAGGCAATTATAAAGTGTGTTCACGTGACCTTTAACATTTCTTCTCTGTTGAAGGAACTCGCGCTAAAAAACATCTTAGTCCGCCAGCAAATGGCTGTCAAAGCCTGAAGAAAAAAAGGATTGCATTTCAATGATATGGCCCATTGATTTGAGTAATGAAAGTGGAGCTGTGCACAGGGTCTGTTGCTCTAAAAAGAATCTGTCCTTTTGCACTGATCAAGTGTCTGTGCGTCATATCCAAATCTTTTATCTTTATCCATCATAACAGAAGCCGGAGAAGAAGGTCTGCTTTTATAAACACCAGGTTCAGGATGACACTGACGTCAAGATCCTGCAGCTTCTGCTTTTGGGTCTGGTGATATGATGGATTTGTCACATCCTTGCTATCACTAGACTTTAGATTTCAGCTGAATATCGGTAATTCAAGCTGCGCAGTCAGCTCTAAGTTTAGAGAGATTTGATTAAATATGCATGAATGCCTTCGTCGAGTGCATATGTTTCCCAAGCCTTAGGCACGGTGGTCTGATAGTCTGGCAGAGATCATTAGCAAGAAATATATCCATCAGTTAGCCGCTAATGCTGTTGAGTTGTTTCAGCTCATGATACGACTTTTAATTGCTGCATTAATACAGCGAGTACACAAAAACAAGCAGGAACGCAACAAATTGAATGCAATGTTTAGTGCACAACCAATTGTAATGCATTGTTGAACATTTCATTACCTCAAAAACTAAACTAAAATGCAACAAAAGCAATCGATAAAGCAGTCGATGATGTGATAAGGCTTGTGTAAAACAATCCCAAAAAGTCATTTACTTCAGAGCTTCTGCACCAGATCATTTTAGAAGTGTTTGTATTTGATGCCTCACGTAAAGTGGCTGGTTTCCCATTACTTTACAGAGACACCAGCGCAGTCACATTGATCGTCCAAGTCAGACTTGTGTCATGATGAAATTGTCTCTCAAGCTGCTGTCCAGACCTGAGACTAATTGTTTTGTTGGCAGTCGACATGTCTACATAATGTCTTTCATCTAGCAGTGAAGTGTGCAGTTTCTCACCACAGGATTATCTTTCAGTAATCAGTATATGGTGCGCCTGATCAATGCAGCAAACAAGAACGTTGTCTCAATGTTTTCATGACAGGGCTCAGATGATTAATGATACTGGAATCAGGAAAATTGTAATTTGCCGTCGACCTTGTGTGAACTTGATCATGTTTATGTTAGAACCTTAAAGTAGGCATGAAACGGAAGTTGCGATGTGTTTTCTTCCCTATTGTAACATATGTCTCAGTGAAACGGCTTCTCAAACAAGAAAAAAAGTTGGGCGGGACTTGATTTTGTGATTGAGAATTGTTTGGATGGTTGTGGTTTGCTATTGGTCGATTTTATGTGAGTGACAGGTTGCCCCGCCCTTGCACCAGTAAACACGTCATCAGAGAAGAGATGTCACTGCAAGAGGAAGGTGAAGTTATTTTGATTAAAAATGAGTAGGGCACGTGAATTTACACAGAAGAATCATTCATCACTAATGTTAATGCAAAGATGTTAATACTATGGTACTTTGATACATACCATGGTACTATATTTTTAAGCATATTCTTATACCATCATATTTTTAGAAAAAGAACTACACTGTTAGAAAAATCTGTAGAAATTACAGTATTACTGGCAGCTACTTGCCAGTAACTTACTGTAGATTTAAATTTATGTTATTTACTGGCAACAGTTTGTTCAAAGTTAAATGAACATTAAACATTAACAAGTCTTTATCGTTACAGAATAAAACTAAAATAACAGCCTCATGCAAAGCATTCTGGGAACCAAAATCTGAAGGAAAAAAACAGAAAAAGGTTGATGAAGATTTCTGGTTCCCAGAATGCTTTGCATTAGATTGTTATTTTATAATTTTATTCTGTAAAGACAAAGACTTGTTAATGTTTAATGTTCATTTAACTTTGAACAAACTGTTGCCAGTAAATAACATAAATTTAAATCTACAGTAAGTTACTGGCAAACAGCTGCACAACTACAGCAAATTTTTTACAGTGTAGAATGACTGTATATAAGTATTTCCAAGAATACCATGGTTTTACTATGGTAACTCTCAAACATGTCATAAGGAAGCAGCATGTTGTCTATGCTAGGCTATAAAGGCCGTGCTAACTTAAAAATCAGATAATTGTCTTGGGCTGCGTCCGAAATCACATGCTCTCTTGAGTAGGTACTTATTTTGAATAAGTATGTACTTTGCGAGTGCTAAAAAAGTATGTTCTATATAGTATTAATGTAATCTGGACATATACATTCTCCATGTTACCATGTGACCTACCAGGCTCAGTTGTGTCGCTTCACTGCCATTCATAAATCCTCTCCCGTGGCCTCATGGGATAGTAAAGTGTCCATCGTATGCACACTTCACAATCTCGCCGGTAGTAGTAGGTCATCAGGGTGTTTTGGAAACTAAAAACAGCAACAAAAACTCATTAGCGTTATAGTTAGCTAATCTACTTGGCCGTTCCTACAGTAGTTCAGCCAGAGTTAAAATAAGGTTTGGCATTGCAGTACGTGTTGGTGTGAATGCCTTTTACTTCAGCGGCGGGAACTTTCATGCCCAGCAGGATTCTTTTGTTTGTATAATGCGTAAATGAGCTAGTCAGTTAAGAGCGGCTCAGAATATTAGCTCCCTGCCAACTTGGCGTACCCAAGGCAACAGCGGAAAGAGTATTATGGCTTACGTTCTGGTCACTCCAGGGTAATTTTGCAAGGAAAACAGTGTGACTGTGCAGTGCATCTGACACATAAGCTGTTTTACAGCCACATCACACTAGCTGCCTAATAATGGGATAGCACACTTTGCTTCATAATAGCATTAGATACTCTGGTCTCCTCAGGCACTAAAGTCATCTTGCAGGACAAACAAAAAAGTACCATGTTATTAAAGTGCTTTCGGACATGATGCCATGGCAATTCCACAGTCCACAGGGATGTACTGATGTACAAAGCTAATTCCATGGTATTATTTGTAGTACCATGTAAATATCTTCGTGTTTAAAAAAAAATAAGAAGTCTCTCCTGCTCACCAAGGCTGCATTTATTTGATGAAAAATATTTGAATATATTTTGAAGTGTAATTTATTCCTGTGATCAAAGCTGAATTTTCAGCATCATTACTGCAATCTTCAGTGTCACATGATCCTTCAGAAATCATTCTAATATTATGATTTAAAGAAACATATTATCAATGTTGAAAATACTATTAAAACGTTTTGGGGGTTAAGTAATATTTAAAAAACTCCTATACAGCAAGGACTCATTTAATTGATCAAAAGTGGCAGTAAAGAAATGTATAATATTTCTTAAGCCAAAAATTATTTTCTTTTATATGATATCAAAATTAGGGCTGTTGAACATTGTTCATTTTAAGTAATTGTATAAAATTATTGCTACATACAGCAATTACAGGACCGAGCTCGTGAATTTATGAAACAATGTGTGCTTCTATTAGTTTGAAATTTATTTGAGAGTATTTTTTTTATATTTAAACGTAATCACTTACAATATACATAAATTAATTCAAATAAGTAAATAAATGAAATTCAAATTATTTATAAAATACAGCAAAAAAAAAAAAAAGTGCGATGTTGATATACTGTAAATGTGACTTTTGCTTTTGTGTACATGTACCGAAATATTCCCTAATAAGTCCCTGTTTACTTTTTAAATGTGTGTTCAGGGCTGCACGATTATGACAAAAATCATAATTGCCGATTATTCCCTTAAAATTGTAATTGCCATTATTAATTACGATTATCAGAATTTATATATACAGTAAATAGATATAAATAGATAATCAGATTATATATATATATATAGGCATATTATAATACATGTTTACACAAAAATTGTTAACACACACACAAGTACTGTCCCCCTTTACTTAACATACACATAATTTGTAAGAATATGACTAATAGTAAAGACTAGGCTACTAATAAATAAAAATTAGGCCTATGCTAAAGCTATTAAATAGCAGTCCCAAACTAGTTTTTGTTAATACAATGTTGGTATGAGCCACCACAGTCATTTAAAAATATACAAAAAATTAAATAAAATAAAAACACAAGGTGAAAATAAAGTGGCATTTTGGGGTTAATATGGAAACGACAGTTACCATGGTGAATACACAATACTAACAAGAACTGTTAACGAAACATGGAAACTGCTCCTTGTGAATAGAATGAAAATCATCCCTGCATGCAAATCCTTCTCAGCTAACACACGACATACCAGTAACGTGATTTATTGGTATTTTACTTTTATTTTGTGTAATTTACAATGTAACGACGTTGCATGCTCGTAGTTTCTTTTACACTTTATATGCAAGTCACATGATTTGTAACGCCGACCAAGAGAATACAGTGAAGCGATACACAGCGCGCGCCGCCGCATTTGCGCGTGCAATTGAGTAGTGTGCACTACGAGCACAGTAACGGCTGACAGGACAGGAAAGTCCGTTTTTCTGAGGTGAAAGACTTTTTTATTTCAACGTACACTTACGTCACTGCCTGGTAGTTCCTGTTGTGCTGGGTTTTCTGAAGTTGTCGTGATTCACCTCACATAACATAACATTTATCTAAACAACACGCACGCAGAGTGGATTTTCTTTTGTAATCGCGACTTTGAACGATTACGTAATCGTGGCACCCGTAATCGCGATTAGAAATTCGATTAATTGTGCAGCCCTAGTTCCAGTCTTATTGTGCAAAATTCTTTAGGGCACATTATTTAAAACAAACAATATATATATATATATTTTTTTTTTAAATACAGTAAAATTAAAATACATGTCAAATTAAATTAGAACTGTTTAATTTAGTTTGATTGTATATATAAAAAAAAAATCAACAGCGATGACATAAACACAACATGAATTTAGACATGATGGTGTTGTTTCATTTTTAGAATCAAACAAAAATTGTGAATGTCTCTTTCAAAAGCAGATGGAAATGATATAGCATGTCACTGCTTGTGTTCCTGCATGAGCTTGTTCTGAAATGAAGATCTCATGATGATTGGTTGTTGCAGTGACTCTGGAAATGAAAGCAGGATGATGGGTACTAGATGGATTATTCTGGCATGAGATGGTGTAAAGATGCCTTTGCGGTAGCATAGGGGTGAGCCGGAATGAGATGGGCCTGAGATGGAGTGATTTGGGAATGAAATGTATGGATGTGGGCTTGTGGCATTGATTTAGTGTTGCAGGGAGAGATGGAGCGAGCAGAAGCAGAATGTACTGAGTCCCTTTCCTTTCCATCTTAGTCACACACCCAACAGCTGCCCACACTAATGAGCTTGTTTCTGCCAGCCAGGAGTCTGAATCGCACTAAACAGAAACAGAAAACCAAAAGCATCTAATTTCCCAGGCTTTTACTGGACTCAATTATACTTTTAAACGGCTTCCAGTGGACATATTCTTTTTAATTCTTCTTGAAAACCAAAGTGCATCAGGGAAGCCACCTTTATTAGACCCACATCGTCTTTCTTCTGACCTGAAATGATGTGCCTCTAATAGAGGTTTTTGTTATTAGATTCCATCTCGATGGAGAAATAGCTCCTAAGGTGGCCTCAAATGCAATATTGGCAACGTAATAAGATATCAAGGTGAAGGTAGTGTCATATATTATGAATAAACATGTACATTAAATACATAAAATGTTCATTATATGATTTTTTTTTATATATGTATGAAATATTTTTTTAATATTTTATTTAATGTATATATTTATTTTTTTATATTGGATAATGCCTGTTTTATTTATATACATTTAAACAGCATGTGTATTAATTTGAATAAATATAATATTAGATAAATATATAGATAGATAGATAGATAGATAGATAGATAGATAGATAGATAGATATAATGATTTTAATATATTTTTTTAATAATTTATAGTATACTTTTATAAGTATTCTCATTTTATATATATATATATATATATATATATATATATATATATGTGTGTATGTATTCTAAACCATAATCAAAATGTTTTTGATTATTTATTTATTTATTTATTTATATATATATAATTGATTTATTTTTATATTGTATAATATGTATTTATATATATTCAGATTATTGCATATTATATATGGATAGATTGGAGTTGCGGATGAGTGTCAAACGCTTCCTCTTGACTTGATTGATCGTCGTAATTTAAAATTGAGCACTGTGTTTCAGGGTTTGCCACTGACGGTTTATTACGCATTTGTTAAATTGTCAGAGAGTGTTTATTTTATTAATGCCATATTTCAAAAGTTGCGTTATAAATCACTGGATCATTGTGATGGATTCCTTTCCTTGTGAACCTAAAATAGCATCAAATTGTTACACGCTAGTGAAAAATACACAGGAAATGTCTTCGCATCATCAGGAAATAAATCCATCTATCCGACAGCTGGTGTCACAAACCCGGGGGAAAAATCCCAAAACATTTGAGAAGATCTTTCTGAAGGTGTTTATCAAAATAGGGGGCACAGTCTCGCCTTTTTCTCTTTTTTTATATATATATATTTGTTTTTTCCTGAATAACAAATGAGGCCTTACAGCCTTTCCATCAGTTTCAAACAGCGTGACCTTGTGTCTCGTATTACATTCCTATGTGCAAGGCTTCTGTTTCCCATAATGCTGTAACAGATCTATAGCACATATCTCAGTCTGTCCAGGACCCCTCCATCATCACTCCAGGATTTTGTTACCACTTCAGTGTAAACCGAGATTTCCCCAAATGATGCGTCCCCGTTCGTACGGCTGATTAAAATCTTCACTTCCTGGCCCTGGTATCTTTTCATATTCTCTTAATGCTTTCTGTGGTGTGAAAACCTAACCAGTAATTGCATGAACAAACATTAAAATCTCTTTGAAAAGTATCTGTAATTAATTTAGATTGTGATTAATACTCCTGGGTCGAACATTTGGCCATTATGTTCTCACCTAATGACGTTTAATTTGTGTCTGATGCAACCTGGGATGTTAATGCAACCGGCTGTGGATGTAATGGTGTGCTTGTGGTCATTTCAGATGAGATCATATCAGCATCTGTGTCGCTATGTGAAATTAATACGCCGAGGCTCAGCTGTGGTCTGTCTGATTTCAACGGACAAGTGCCTAATTTGATCAATAGCTCTTTCTCGAGCGATATCGTCGTATGGGCCTTTTGAACATTTGTCATGATGTTGTGTTATGTTCTGGCACAGACAGTAATGGAGTGATATTCACATCTTGCCAACAACACAATCACAGATGTGGCACATTAAAGGAATCTTTAGGTTTCAATACACAGTTTCACGGAAAATATTTTTGACTCGTGACTCATTTGAATCATAATCATATTTGCAGTGAAGCACTTACAGTGGAAGTCAATAGGGGATGAATGTTCAAATGCACACTGTTGAAATTATAGTCAAAAGCTGAAACGTCATGTTTTGACAAGACTAATGAGATTGCTCATTTCATGCAAAGTGCATTTACTGTGTGATTTTAACCTGAAATATTATCTGTGTATATAATATATAATTATATAATTGATCAAATTTAACGTTTATTTTATTTATATAAATAGGTATATATTTATTTATGTCTCATAATATATTGCCAGTATTGCAACTTTCATAAAACTAAAAATGACAATAAATGTTTGATTTTTTTGTGACATGAAAATATTTTTATAGTAATATAAATATAATATTTTTATATTTAAATATATTTCTTTATATGATTTTTAGGTATTTTTTTATAGTTATTTAGTTTTATGCCTTATAAAATGTCAGTATTGCAACTTTAAATAATTCAACATTTTACAAATTTTCATTTTTTTGTGTGATATTACAATCCCTACTTTTCCTTCACTCCTAATTTTGTAAATTCTAGTATATGTAACGCCCAATTTTAACAGTCCAGTCAGTTACTTATGAATAAAAGCAAGTCTTGCTCAACATTTTTATCTGAATATATCCGTTTCACTCAGAAATATGCCAGATTATGTAAGCAAAATGGTTTGTAAATGTCATTTCATGCTGAGTTCACACAAACTCTCATTAACATGCCAAGCAGAACTATAGGGTGGATATCAAGATTTTAAGTGAACTGACATTTTTTATTATGGCTTCCGAAGGTTTCACATATAGCACACAGACTCGCATGCGTTATATGATATGCTTTTATTTATTTTTGGGGGGGCGGAGAAATGACCTTTACATTATTCAGAGCATCATCTTTTGTATTTCATGGAAGAAATAAAGGCATACGGGTTGGGAAAGACTTGACAGTATTTTCATTTTTGGGTGAACATGAGTATTAAACCTGAGGTAGGATGTTCATGGTGTGTGAGTGACAGAACAGGTCTGTTTCTTCTCCTGATTGCGCTCAGTGCTGCTCTCTCATTCGGGAGTTGCAGAACAAGGCCCTGGGTTTGAAGAAAACAGCATCTGTTATTCACTGACACACACACTCGTCTCCCAGCAGACTGTGTGTTTGGGGAATACAGAAGCAGTCGGGCAGCGGTGCAGCTCATTTGATTCCTCCTCTGGCTTCTGAGTCGCTTCATCACTTCTGCCTTTAACAGCTTTAAAATATGTCTCTGCTTTGATCACTGTTTGCGACCAACATTGTAATATGTTGCAGTTATTTGCAGTTAGCGCTTGGGGAACACACTTGTTTGGTTTGAATTTGTGAGGTTTTTGGGGGTAAATTAATCTGATTTCTGTTCTTTTTAAAGCAGGCTTTCACAAAATATATATTTTGAGGTAGTAACATTAGTCATTTACCACTCGAGTTAGCGGTTAGCTAGTGCTGTGTGAGAACGATGACCACAAGATGGCGCTGTTACCAAAGAGATTCAATGTTTTCCACAGCAAACAAAACGTATGATTGCGTTTTAGATACATAAACTACACAATAATTGCTAGGTTAGTCAGACTTCTGGAGTTGTTTGACAGTGGAGATGTGAGGATTATGATGAAGTTGATTTAACAGCTGGGTAAAAATAGTTATTTGTTCAAAAGGCTTCTAAAAACAATTTGATATTTGCAAAGGAGGGAAATCCAAAACGTCTGAACTGGTTTTGATGATAAGTTGTGAAGGATGTGCGAGCCAAGAGGATCTATTTGTGAACTTGATTTATATAAATGAAGAAACTAATTTATCATGCTGTTTTCAAGCTGGTTTAAGCTGGTCTCCTAACCTGGTCAACATGGTTTTCAGCTGGTTTATCTGTTATCTAGTTGAAAAGTATCCCTAAAAACTCTTTATAACCTTGAAACCTTGATAAAATTGCAGATAAATCCCACTGAGGTCACAAACTGCAAAGATGCAGAAATCAATAGTTGCCACAAATAGTTTTTCCCCCCTTTAGCTCATTGTAAATAGAGATAAATCAGTTGTGATTCCCAGTTTTAGGACCATTAATTTTCATCTTAAATCTAAGCATCTTCACGAGGACTGGTCGTCCTTGTCTGTCTCCGCTCTCTCGGGTTCATGACACACACTTCACTGCTCTGACCGGAGTCTTCCTGTAAAGCTCACACACGAATAGGGATGTGATTTTTAAGATTTCATCATCATCATCATCATCATCCCACCACAGAGACTTGACATGATTTAGTGATGTGCAGCGGTACGGTCCGCCTGAAATGTGAACGCTGCTTCTGTCAAACCGCTCATATCTCTCACACATGTGCGCTGGTTTGATGCACTCAATAAAACTGCTATAATAAATTCCATAAAAGTCTTGAAATATGGTGCTTGGACAATAAAAAACAGGGAATAATTTAATTTCAGGACTTTGAGATGTGATTTGGTTTGGCATTAGTCTTAGTCTTAGGTAAAAATAACCAGTAGGAAAATATCCTTAGCATTGAGCCTTGCTATATTAAAGGCAGAGCTAAATGTGACCTTTATTATAATATGGGTAACACTTTACAATAAGGTTTCATTTGTTAACATTAGTTAACATTAGGGCTGCAACTAACGATTATTTTGATAATCGATTAATCGGGCGATTATTTTTACGATTAATCGATTAATCGGTTTATGTACTTATATTTTAGTTTTGCCCATTTTTCCCCAAGTAAATTATTAACAAAGGGTCTTTATCATTCAACATAGACTTTTTAGAGATTTTAACCATTTTGCATTCATATCCACATCAAAAACATACCTGGAGTTGTGTTTTATTATGTGTTAGTAATCCTTTGTCGAACTCTTCTGCAATCAAAACACTGACCCATAACGTTATGTACTCTAGCAAATTTCACAAGGAGATTTCAAATAATGTTTTCACCATGGCAGTCATTAGGTCTCCTAAAGTAGTTTAACATCCCGAACAAAGCTTATTAAGGAATCTTGCAGAACATATTTTCACGAAGAATAAGAATAAAACAGAATACAGATGCAGTAAATTGCATTTTATTTAATTTTTTCCTGTAAACACGCAGCTTATATACCTAAGAAACAGCTTTATAGCTTATGCTGTGAAATCAATCAGAAAGTTGATAGTAGCTCAACTTTATGGTAATGAGCTATGACGCGGTTCGAAAAAAATATTTAGCCGAGTTTAACCATCATAGAGTGAAAGTGTATCATTTGCATGTGTTTTTAAGTCCTGTCAGTTTAACAGGGCGCGCTTGACAGGGCATATATGAACAAGCAGAGAGAGAGAGAGAGAGAGAGAGAGAGAGAGAGAGAGAGAGAGAGAGAGAGCGCCCCGGCCGCGCGCGCGCACTCACCCGAGCGGTGTCTTGCTCTCTCTCTCCCTCCCTCGTGCATATTAATCAAAATCAATTGATACGATGGTGTCGAAAAAAAAACTCTCCAGTGATGAAATGTTTTCTTTGTTGACAAATCTTGTGCGATATCCTAAACTGCCGAATGCTGCTTCGTTCGATTAGTTTTATCTTCCGCTTTTTTCTTTCTCGAGCTTACTTCACTGCCGCCTGCCTCCGCCATCTCGCTGAATGCTGCAGAGACGCTGTGCGGGAAGCACGTGACATAAAACAAGGCCAGCTATTGGCTATTCGCTACTTCTCCTGCTGTACTGGCTGAGTAAAACCTCCGGTGGCTCATAACTGCCACACTTTTTTGCCACAGATTTAAAATATGCACGAAATGAGGCGCTTATGGCAAATAAAAGTTATTTAGCAACTAATCGATGACTAAATTAGTTGACAACTATTTTAATAATCGATTTTAATCGATTAAATCGATTAGTTGTTTCAGCTCTAGTTAACATGAACAAACAATGAACATTTTTTCAGTTAATCTCAGTAAATGTTAATCTCAACATGTATTTACTAATACATTATTAAATCAAAAGTTGTATCTGATAACATATGAACCTGAACAATAAACAGTTGTATTTTTATTAATGTTAACAAAGACTAATAAGTACTGTAACAAATGTATTGCTCATTGTTAGTTAATATTAGTTAATGCATTAACTAGCCTTAACTAATGGAACATTATTGTGAAGTGTTACCATAGGTTTATGTGAAGTTCATTTAAATTAAAAGTTGTTATATATTTTTTTAAAGCCTATTAAATGTAAAAAATTATGCCTCTCAATCATACTGTAATGTTGAATGGCTATAATTACTCATTTAATCCCCAGAAATTGAGAAAGATCAATTTACATCAGTATCTGTATTGTTATCGGCGATACTGGCCTTCATTCATGTTAGGTACGATTAATCGCTATTAGTTAAAGACAAATGTGCAATTTAATTAGTAAAAAAAAATTTAAATCGATTGACAGCTAATATATATATATATATGTATGTATATGTGTGTGTGTGTGTGTGTGTGTTTATTTATATATACAGTACCAGTCAAAAGTTTGGAAACATTACTATTTTTAATGTTTTTTAAAAAAGAAGTCTCTTATGCTCATCAAGCCTGCAGTTAAAAAAACAAAACAAAAAAAACACAGTAATATTATGAAATATTATTACAATTTAAAATAATGGTTCTCTTTTTTAATATACTTTAAAATGTAATTTATTTTTGTGATGCAAAGCTGAATTTTCATCAGCAAGTACTCCAGTCTTTGGTGTCTTATATGATCCTTCAGAAATCATTCTAATATGCTGATTTATGATCAATGTTGGAAACAGTTGTGCTGCTTAATATTTTTTTTATAACCTGAGATACTTTTTTCAGGATTATTTGATGAATAAAAAGTTAAAAAGAACTGTATTTATTTAGAATAGAAATATTTTGTTACAATATACACTACCGTTCAAAAGTTTGGGAACAATAACCTTTTTTTTTTAAAAGAAATTAGTACTTTAATTCAACAAGGATGCGTTAAATTGATAAAAGGTGATGGTAACGATTTATATTGTTAGAAATGTTTTTATTTTGAATAAATGCTGTTTTTATGAATAAATGCTGTTAACGTTTTACTCATCAATGAATCCTGAAAAAAGTATTCCAAAAAAAATATATTAAACAGCACAACTGTTTCCATCATTGATAATAACTGAGTATCAAATCATCATATTAGAATGATTTCTGAAGGATCATATATAAGACACCAAAGACTGGAGTACTTGCTGATGAAAATTCAGCTTTGCATCACAAAAATAATTACATTTTAAAATATATTAAAAAAGAGAACCATTATTTTAAATTGTAATAATATTTCATAATATTACTGTTTTTTTTTTTGTTTTTTTTTACTGCAGGCTTGATGAGCATAAAAGACTTCTTTCAAAAACATTAAAAATAGTAATGTTTCCAAAGTTTTGACTGGTACTGTATATATATATATATATATATATGTGTGTATATGTGTATATGTATATGTGTGTGTGTGTGTGTGTGTGTGTGTGTGTGTGTTTTTTATATATATAGTATTTCACTATTGCATGTATGGTGGATTTTTTACCCTGATGACTTTTAATCCATCCTTGGGGTAATTTGTCCCTTTAGAAATAATTTTTAATCTTTTTTAACTTCTACATTCTTTACACAAACAGTTCAGTATTGAATTTTATTAAAGTCTTTGTTGTCATATATTTTGGGACCAGATTTTTTTCTTTTTTTAGTTACTTAGGTTCGGGTTATTTTTGTGTATAGTAGCTGTGATTATGAATTTTTGAAAAGGAGAAACTAACAGAATAAGCACTTGCTTACTTTAAAAAATTCATGTGTCACGGCTATAATACACAGAAACAGTCATTTGCTCTAGCGACCCAGCAGTAGTGCTTATTGCTCCACTCGAGCTCATTAAAATTCTGTTTTCAAATCAGTGCTTAAGCACGTGTATTTTTATTGAATGAAATCTCATATAAAGTTCACAGTGCTGCTTTAATGGAATTATGCATTACAGAACCAGCAGATGTCCTTCGGGACATTAACAGAACGTACCCTGTGAAAAGGGACTAATTTAAAACCAGACGAAGATTGTAATTCACAGATGATCTGTAAAGGTTGGTCAGGTGACTTTTATTCCCTCATACTCCCTTGATAATTAAAGTTTTTAGCGCTGTGGTACATTACCAAACGGTTGTAAATCGTATACGTTTACAGACTGTAAATATGTCAGTTTTTCACTTGGGCATTAGACAATGATTCGTTTAATAATCCAGTGATCCGAGACTGTGTAACAGAATCGCTCGTCAACTCTCTGATCCAGTTCAGCAGTATTCCAGCAGTAATTGCTCAGTTCTGTCATAAATGTCCATGATGTGCAATGGGAATTGACAGCGGGACAGGTAGAAACGGTCCCAGGCATATTTTGACCTGTCTGCGTGATTGCTCAGCCATCATCATATCTCTTTCAGCTTACTAAGGAGGTGTGTATCTGATGGTGGTGTGTTTAGCGGTTAAAGATCTGGCTTTTAAGACCCAGTGATTCATGAACTATCATCACACACCAATAAACAAGGCTTTTAACCCTGAGCTGTTGTAGGGAATTATCCTTGCACACCCATGGCCATAAATATTGGCATAATTTTCTAGTAATTCATCAACACCTTTATTTCCTTAATGCAGTGAACCAAAAACACACGAATAATGGTCTGGACAATATTATTGACACTCTAGATTTAATGTTTGATTGTTCTGCCTTTGGACTACATCTCTGTTCTAGCAGTTTCGTCATTCTTCTTCTGCAAAATGATCCAGATTTAAAGGCCTCCAACGTTTGACCGCTGTTTTCCGGTCTCTTCGTTTGTCTTCAGTGGGATATAGGTCTGGATTTATTGCTTGCCACTTCAAAAAAAGGCCAATGATTAGTTTTCAACCATTACGAGATGCTTGAATTTGGAGTTTGTCATGCTGGAAGACCTAAAGCATGATCAGATCCAAGATGCAATCTCGGGATGTTTTTTGCTGATTTTGGGGAGGAATTCTGTGGGATTAATTTAAAAATCAATGGTAAAATCCAATTATTGGTAGCTGAAAGCATGATCAATATTTGCCTACATATTTATTCAAGGATGTGTTGTGGCTTTGAACAGGAGACCAATTCTGCAGTTATGGAAAATCAAAAGAAAACTGCAACAACTTATTCCAACTTTTGTAAAAATGCAAGAGGTGACAAAGTAAAAAAGCTTTTGCTTACTAAACTACTGGAAAATGGTAGACCACTTTAACTTTGGGAGTTCATTTGATTTATTCATGTCACCTTTAATTTGATTAGTGGATGAATGGTGTCATCTGATAATGTTTGAGAACTGATAATTCCAGTTGGAATGAATATTGGCAGTCAGAAAGCATTACTCTTTATATGACCAAAATGTAAGTTTTCCATCTTCCATTTTAGAAATTGAGCTCAGAGGAATAAGATAACAATCTTAGTTTATGTGAATGCATATTCGACGCACCACAAAACTGGCTGGTTTTTGAAGTTCTTGCAGTTTTGCCTCTGAAAGACGGAATTAATCCACGAGGCTTAATGACCCTAGACAGAGAAATATTGACTCTGGCGCCCAGTGTAACTGGGAGAAAATTTGCCGCCACTGAGAGACCCAACTCTCATCTATATTTATGTCAGCCTTCACTGAAAAATGTTACCTGAGCAAGAAATACAGATTCTTCATTTCTGAGCATGCAGTCAAATAAACACAGGAATGGAATATTATGGATTACAGCTGGAATATTATGAAACAACGATTCTGCCCTTGACTGAGATAAAAAAAAAGCTGTAGAAATGATATTGAATAGAACAGGAATTTAATATCTTTTCAGCTCTAATAAGCTCAAGCGGAACTGAACCACTTCCGTAGCTGTTGGAGTAGGCAGGCTAGATGGAGTTATTAATAATTTGTGATTTTTAGGAAGAAATAATCACGGCAAAGGTTGCATGGTCAGGCCTGGACTAAGTTTGAGCGGTTTTAACTGAAAGCAACTTGCACTGAAATATCTTAAAGGGGTGGTTGATTATCATTTCACTTTTCTAACTTTAGTTAGTGTGTAATGTTGCTGTTTGAGCATAAACAACATCTGCAAAGTTACGACGCTCAAAGTTCAGAGCAAAGGGATATATTTTCTTTTACAGAAATTGCTTTTTAAGGACTACAACAAACGGCTGGTAGGGACTACACGACATTCCTCCCGGGTTGGTGACATCACCAACCCTAATATTTACATAAACCCCGCCCCCGGGAATGCGATTTATAGATTATCATGACAGAATATGCTAATGACTAGAAGATAACTACACATAAGATACATAAATTCATCAACTAACCATTCAGAAATGTTGTCACCTCTTCTTGAGTCTCTCCATCTTTGTCTGACTCCGGTTTGAACATAAAAGCCTAAAAGTTTTAGAAATTTTCAAAAGGTAAAAGGACACGAGCTCTTGAAGCTCCGCCCCCTTTGCCAGGAGCAGCAGCTCATTTGCATTTAAAGGGACAGACACAAAAAAACGGTGTGTTTTTGCTCACCCTCAAAAAGTGACAATTTTAACATGCTATATAAAAATATCTGTGGGGTATTTTGAGCTAAAACTTCACATACACACTCTGGGGACATCAGAGACTTATTTTACATCTTGTAAAAAAGGGCATTATACCACCCCTTTAAAATATGTCCATGCCATTGTTTTGTCTTAAGAACTAAGGTGTAATCCTGGCTTAATCGAAGCCCTGTCCGTGAAACCAGGCCATAGTGTTGTTTGGGTTTGTAGTGGTAAGCAAACTAGATATCCATGGTATACCTTTATATTTGCCACATTGTTTCGAAGTTATGCCTATGAAAAAGTCTGTATTTTTTTTATCAATTCTGATCACGATGACTAGGTGTTTTTGAGTTTTCCATTGCAGTTTATTATTGTGGCATTCGCTAAATGGCACATAAAATCAAATCAAGCTGTGGTTGGTCGCATTACATTTAGGTCAGATGATCTGTCTCTTTCTGTCCAAGTGGGCTGTTCTTTATGCAGATAGTCAGTGGCTGATACAAGAAGCATGATAAACTGGGTTGGTTATTCTGGGGCTGATCAGATGCAATCACAGGCGAATGAGGGCAGAATGCAATCTTCAAAAACTTTTTTCATTTGCGGTGATAAATAGTTAAAGAGAGGGGATTTTTATGCTCAAAAATGCCCTTTGAATGCCCCTTGATTTTGAAGGCATTCAACTATTTACCTGAAGCAGTTCTTGATCAGATGAGTATTATTTTGATGGCATTCAGTCAGAGCACAAAAACACTACAGCTGAGGCTGATAACGTCATTGATGCCTGAAATTAACTTGGTTATAGGGCTTCATATTTATGGGCTTTTCCTTTCAGGAAGGCAAGGAAGCTTATTGAGCAACAAAATAATAAAGCACAAGCATAAATAGTAATTTAACCAGGGTTTAACGGATGAGAATGAATGGAGACACTCGCCTGGTGTTTTTATTTCAGTGCATTAACAGCCTGAAAAAAAGATAGACTGTACATGATAACCTCTGAGATTACTTGTGAACAATTTTTTCTACAAATTATATTATCATAATAATGTGAGTGAAAAGATCAGATTTAATTTTTGCCTTTTTTCAGGTTCAAATAAAAACAAATCCCAGATTTTCAATGTGATCTCAGACTTTTTGGACCCTACTGTACATATATTGGAAAAATATATTGTTGGTTTAACTTAAAAAGGCAAGTTACCTGGTTGCCTTAAATTTTATTTCATTGAAATAAATAAAATTGAGTTAATACAATGAAGGAAATTGGTTTAATAACTAGAAACTCAAAATATTGTTATCTGAACCACATTAGTTATCTAAGTTGATGTGACAAAAGATAAGTTGTGAAAACAAATCAAGTGCTTTAATGTTTCATACATCATAAAATATCAGTTTATGATGTCCTACAGGTGTCGGCACAGGATTTTGTAAAGGAATGATCAGCCGCATGTCCACTTTTTCATCATGTAAACAAGTTTACCTGACCTCACCTGACCCACTAATGCACATGCGCATTTATATATGTGACTGATGTATGTCCCATGAGAATTCTATGAATGCTAATGTAAAATAAACAACTGTGAAAGGCCCCCAAAACCATCAATGAAGTCTGATAAATAACATGGCCTCTGGGTATCTCTCTCTTAGTTGGCCATTTTTCTACTTTCATACAAGAAATATTCAAGCTTCTGGGTTTCCTGATTCAGCAATGCAAGAAGCAGGGACAAATGGATCTATATGCCTGCTGCAAATCCATCGACAGAATAATTTGAGCGGAGCGGGAGGGGCTGAGCGCTCTCACACAAAGAGGAAAGCAACAAGAATCTGCAGCCAGCCTCACATAGTTGTTCTGTACAAAAAAAATGAAGCCGAAGAGGAGAGAAGAGGTGAAAGATGAGAGAGAAAACTCAATCTGATCTGTTTCAAACGGCTTCACTGAAAGACAAATCAACCTGAGGATCCTGCAGAAACTACGCTGTGAATGAGACTATATTTATCTTATTGAGCTTTGTTGGATTACAGCTTGGTAATGTACAAACCTTTTATTTATACATATAGTTTTTCTTTTCATTGACTGGCAATGATATAGAATAATAAAGCTTAATGAATTAATTGGGATTTTGCTCCATTGTGTTAACATTAGTTAACTACATTAGTGAACATGAACTAACAATGAAACATTTAATATTCTAAAATGTACTAATACATTACAAGTTGCATCTGTCTATGAATCCAAAATAACATGAACTGACAATTAACAGTTGTGTTTTTATTAAATAACATTAAAAAAGTTGCATAAATACTATAACAAATGTATTTCTCATTGTTAGTTAATGCAACTGTATTGCTGGTTTGAGTTACACTTTATTTTAAGGTGTCATTGTTACAGTGTAATTATGTATTTAACATTCAACATGTACTTACTATAGAGTTAGGGTAGGATTAGGGTTTGATTGAGGGTTAGTTGCATGTAATTATGCATAATTTACTATGGTAAGTACATGTAACATATGTAACAAGGACACTAAAATAAAGTGTTACCCTGGTTTGATTCATGTGATTATCTTCAATCACAGGATCATGTTTCTTCATTGAGACCGTATTGATGCGTGATGCATTTTGAAAGAGTTTAACGGCACTATGGAGGAGATGTCCGCGTCCAATCAGGAGGCAATAAACAAAGACTCTGTGATGGATGATGCCAAGAGACGCAGCAGCCAGAGGAGACTCAGAATGACTTTAACCCACAGCGCTAAGGACGTTACAACTGCGTTTGTTCTCCGAACAAAAGTCCACGGGCTGAAACACATATTCTCACCACACAAATCTAAACTCCAGCGCTTGTTATGGCTCCTGGCCCTCTGTGTTTGCCTAGGGCTCCTCTTCACGTGGTCGTGGAATCGAATCCTGTATCTTCTTTCCTACCCAGCCGTGACCAAGATCTACATGGTTTGGTCTCGCAACATGACGTTTCCGGCCGTTACCTTCTGCAACCAGAACCTGTTCCGCGTGTCCAACCTCACCAAAGCTGACATCTACCACAGCGGCTACTGGATGGACATCATGCACCTGAACCACACGGTCAACCGACAGAGCGTTTCCGTGCTCAAACACAGTCGGCACGGTGAGAAGCTGCTGCATCTTCTGGACTTCTCCAACTACAGCCCGCCTCCTGACCACCAGCTCAACACCACAGAGATGATTGACAGGCTGGGCCACCAATTAGAAGACATGCTGCTGGAATGCAGGTTCCGGGGTGAAAACTGCACTTACAAGAACTTCGTCCCTGTATGTAAACATCACGGTCATGCTTTGCACTTTCAGACACTAGCAAGTTTAAACAGATGCCACATTTGTATTTAACATCCGTTGCTCAGGATAAACCAGTAAAGCAAGTCACAGTTGTAATAAATTAAAGCTCTGACTTAAAGCAATTAATTAGACTACCTGAATAAATCTAGCTGAGGGGTTTTGTGTTTCTAAGAGTGCCTAGTTGCGTCTTCTGGGAAAAGCACAGGGCAATGTGTTTAAATGGATTAGAAATGAGAGCGATTCCTATTTTAACAGCTTAGAGTCTATCAGAAGAGATCGCAAAACCATTTCCACTACATTAATGTGTGTGTGTGGATGGCTAAATCTCATGGGAAAAAGGTCACATAAAAAAGGGGTACAAAAAAAGGTATATTTTTTTATATCATTCTATTTATGTGCTATTTTTATTTTTTAAGTGAAATTTTCTTTTGCGTTGCATGTAATTTCCATTATTCTCAGTGGCAGTTTTCATCCAATTCTCATTACTGTTGACATTTTTTTTACTTTTTATTAACTTTTTCTACTGTAAATGCAGTAATATATTTAAAAATAATAGTGCTAGAGTTAGATGTGATTTAATAGATTTGACAGTACTAAAAAAATAAGTGTGAATTAACAAGCACTGCCAGTATGTATAAGTATCGGTAAATATGAAAGTGGTAGAGAAAATACAGTATAAAAAGAAAAAATTAAATATCATAAATGTAAAATAAATTTCATATAATGTATTTTTTATAATTTTGTCATTTGATTTACAGAAATGAAAATTATTTGTGATTTTGGGGTAAAATATGTGCGCTCATTATAGGTTTTCACCCAGATTCACCCGTGTATGTTTTCTTAAGTAAAATTTATTTACAAAATTGCCGGCCGCATTTGTCGTTTTTTATTTTGTCGAAATGTGTCGAAATTCACAGAAACCCTGAGGCGAAAAATCTCAGTAACATCTACTGGCACAGAAACTGCTCTCTGACAAATTTCTGGGTGGAAGACGCATGAATTATTAAAAAGCTCTGGGTGCTTTGCACAGATGTGCTTAAAACCTGCCTCCAGCTAAACTCCATTGCTCAGTATCTTGATCCTCTTTTTCTTCATTATCAGATAGAAAACCAATCTACCTCTTATAATCCCAAAAACCCTTCCAGTGTTTAAGCATATGAAATTGTACGCATAGCTAGAATCTGATGTGAAATCAACAAGACTGCTTTCCATGAATCTGCGCTCACTTGCAGATTACATATGCACAAAGCTCTGAATCATCAGTCTAAATGAGTTCTCGCCTGGTGCGGTGCGCTTCCCTTCTGAATGAATGAAGTTAATTACTTGGGAAACAGGGAGGAGAGAGAGGCTTCAACCATTGTTGGAAAACAATGTGCTCATTCGATGTGTTTTGGTAAACCGTGAACTCGGCATGGCAAACACAAATCCTCTGTGATTCATCGACATGCTGACAACAACGTTTCATTTTAGCTCAAAGCACTTTCGTGTTAATTGAGATTTTGAGATAATCAATCATAACCATCTTACTCTTCAGATGCTTGATAAGAATGTGGGAACATAGCGATCGTATGTGTGATAGTGTCAGACTGATTCGTTTGATTGTATGTCCTTTTTTAAAGGTCAAGTGTACAATCTTGTGACACTTAGCAAAATTGCAAAAATCAATAGATTTTAACATCATCTTGCCCATGCAAAACACTGCCAGAGTGCTTTTTGGGAGGTGTAATTTAGTTTGTTTATGCAGTTGCTAGGGTGTTTTGCAAGGTTGCAGTTGCCAAGTCATTCTGAGTAGTAAAGCATGTTTGTTTGTGGTTGCTAGGGTGTTGCTATGCAATTGCTAAGGTATTCTAAGTAGCTTAGTGTGTTTATGCAGTTGCTAGTGCGTTTTGGAAGGTTGCAGTCGTTAAGGCGTTCTGAGCAGTATTGTTTGTTTGTTTGTTTGTGGTTACTAGGGTGTTGCTATGCAATTGCTAAGGTATACTGTGTAGTTTAATGTATTTGTATATTTGCTAGGTTGTTGCTATGCAGTTGCATAGGAATTCGAAGTAATTTTTAGAATGTTTTAATATGCAGTTGTTGTGTGCTCTGAGGTTGTCCGGTTGTTACTATGCAGTTCTGAGATGTCCAGAGCATGCATAGCATGTTTGTTTGTGGTTGCTAGGGTGTTGCTAAGGTATTCTGAGTAGTTTAGTGTTTGCATGGACTTGTCAGGGTGTTCTGGGAAGTTGTCAGGGTGTTGCCCTGCAGTTTCTATGAGTTTAGAGTGTTTGCTTGGCTGTTCCGCAAGGTTGTCAGGGTGTTGCTATGCAGTTTCTAAGGATTTCTGAATAATTTTAGAACCTTTGTATGCAGTTGCCTGGGTGCTCTGTGAGGTTGCCCTGGTGTTGCTAAGATGTTTTGAGTTGTATAGCATGTCTGTGTGTTTGGTAAGGTGATGCTAAATTGTTATGATATTCTGAGTGTTGTGTTTGTCATGTGCTTGCCAGGGTGTTCTGGGAGATTGTCAGGGTGTTGCTATGCAGTTTAAATGGTGTTCTGAGTAGCTTAATGTTTTGTTTATGTAGTTGGCTAGTTGCTAGGCTGTTTTTGGAAGGTTGCCAGAGCATTGCAGGTGTTCTGAATAGTTTAGTGTGTTAATTTACTAAAGTGTTATTGGTTGTTGTCAGGGTGTTGCTATGCAGTTGCTAAGGGTTTCTGAGTAGTTTAGTGTGTTTGTATGCAACTGAAATTCTTTTGAACGAAAACTTATAAATGGCTTACTTAAAGTAATCTGTGTATATTTAACTGGGATAGGTGAACATATTTTAAAGGGATAGTTCACCCTAAAATTAAACTTAAGTCGTCATTTACTCGGCCTGGTTTTGTTCTATTGCCGTATGCCCTTCTTTCTTTTTCGGACCACAAAAGGAGAATTTTTTTAAAGTGTAAATTTCATCCATATAATGGCAGTGAATAGCGACCAAAACCAAACCAAAATTGAATGTATTATTTATCAAAAATCCTGACCTTGGCCATTGATCTTCTGTGCACGGCTAAGCATTCGTGAGAGTGCCACAGTTCACTCCATCTTGCCCAGAAAAAGCACACAAGTTGTGAGAAATCAGGATGATAAAAAAAAAACACACAAATACAACCTAGAAATCCCCAAAAAGTATCCGTGTATTTTTTTCACTGAGTTAAATATCTCCGGAAGTCCGTATGTCTGATGGCAGTCAGTAATCAGAATCACAGCTGACAGGTGTGAACATCGATAACTACGTTATGATGAGCACAACGGATATATTCACCTCAGAGCAGAAGGTACATGGATTGTATTTCATGTCGTGTTTTTGTTAAGCTTGTTTTCTCACAACTTTTGTGCTTTGTCTGCTAATAGAGTCTCATTAATGTGCAGTCGAGCACATTAGACCAATGCCCAAGGTCAGGATTTTCTGTAAATAATACATTCAATTTCAGTGTGTTTTTCACCAAACCCTATCGTATACCCCCAGAACACTTGGAATAAATGACACGTGTCACATGGGATCATTCTGTGATACTTTTGCATCAAAAAAAAAAAAAAAAAAACCTTGATGCTTGTCGCTATTCACTGCCATTATATGTGAATGGGACTTTTTTTTTTTTTTTTTTTTCTCCTTTTGTGGTTATTATAAATTTTTGTGTGAACTATTACTTTAAAACTGAAAAAATTGAAATACATCATCTTTCAGTACATCAGATGTTCATCTTTAACTGCACTGTTTGCCCTTAATTTATCATGCTTTTATCATTCTCATGTTGAAATGCCTCAGAACCCACATGGATGAAACTCTAGCTTTACCTTTTTGTTTCAGTATTTTGTGAGCTGTCAAGGTCTAGCTTGTTTCCCGCGGTTTAAAGCCGAGCCAGCGTGAGACAGTCCTTGTTGAAGCTCTGGAGCTGAACGATCTACCGCTCATTAGTGTCACAGCGGGGTCATGAAACCATGACTGAACTCATCTGTGTGACCAGTGTCTCTCGCTTCATCACTGTCAAAACACTGCCGAGACCATCATATTTCAGCAGCTATTATCTGCAAAGGGATGAAGCCTGTTCTTTCAAATTGCTGTCAGTTAATTGGATTTCCTTTCAGTGAAAGTGTCGACATCAACCGTTTTTCTTTTTTTGCTTTGAATATGTGAGGAGTTGCAATCAGCATATCATATAATTGATTTGATTGGCTTATATATACTATCGTTACTACCGTTCCAAAATTTGGGATCCGTGAGTTATTTTTTTGTTTGTTTTTGACAGAAGCCTCTTCTGCTCCAATATTGCATTTATTTGATCAAAAAGTACAGTAAAAATAGTAATATTGTGAAATATGATTACAATTTTAAAAGAACAGCTTTCTATTTGAATATATTGAATTTTCAGCATCATTACTCCAGTCTTCAGTGTCACATGATCCTTCAGAAATTAGTCTAATTCTAATATGATGATTTGATGCTCAAGAAACATTTCTGATTATTATCAGTGTTGAAAACAGTTGTGCTGCTTCATATTTTTGTGGAAATCATACACATTTTTCTTTGATAAACATAAAGTTTAAAATAACAACATTTATTTGTTGCATCTTCCATGCAATTTAATAAAAAAAATTCTGAATTAAAGTATTGATAATTTTTTTTAAAAAACGTACTGCCCCCAAACTTTTAAACGGTAGTGTGTGTATATACATTTACATAAAACTATATTTCATATATTAAACTATTGTTCTTTTGTGTTTTTTTTTATACTGTCCTCCCACAGATTTACACCAGATACGGGAAATGTTACACGTTCAACTCTGGTCTAGATGGAAACCCGTTGTTGACGACTTTAAAAGGCGGAACAGGGAATGGGCTGGAAATCATGCTGGATATTCAACAGGATGAGTACTTGCCAGTTTGGGGTGACACGGGTAAGCAATATATTAGACATAAAAGACATCAGTGATGCGTTTTGCATAATTTATGTTAATGAAAATCGCAGTGCCTCTTCAATCATTTTATCGATTCAAAAGTTTCAGACAGAAAGTTACATAGTAAGCAGAGATGATGCTTTAAAGTGCCCCTGTTATGCTAAATTAAAGGTTCCTAATTTTGTTTTAATGGTTTTGTTACTGGAATTGCTGATGGCACATTTTGGCAATTCAGAATCGATTCTTTATTTTAGAAGCCAATAACTTTATTTGTCATGCACAAACAGCTATATTACTCACTGCATGAAAGGTAATATTCGAAAAAGCATAACAAGGGCACTTTAAATGAAACCTTACGACAGTATGTATCACTCTGGGGTTGAAATGCTGCCATATTTCAAATAATATACTTGGGTTCCTTGGTAGAATTATGTTCCAAAAATTATATTTAAAAAAAGACAAGATATGGGTTGTGCATCATATCGGAAGGAATTGTACATTAGCATAATTTACCCATAAGTGGGTGCACCAAAATGATTTAACTTGTGGTTGAACATTTATATGCTGAGATAACAAGGTTAGGACTCTTTCTGGGTGTATTTTTTACAGAGCACACCTGCCCCATTACTGCCTCGTTCATTTTCCGTGGCATGCTGCAATTTTTCAGCATAATCACGCGCAGAAAATAAATACGAAACCAAAAGAGTTACGAATATCAAAGTGCAATTTAATCTGCCGTAGATGACATGCGGTCAGTGTTCAGAATTGATGTGCATGCTAGTGAAGATTATGTATTTGCAACCTATTAATCTTGGTCATTTCAATGGCTCTAGAGGAGACTTTGTATCCAGAGGCAATATGGAAGCAGTAAAGAAACATGTATTGGCATTCTGGATAATGTAATTATAAAGTTCATTATAAAGTCATTATATTTCTTGCCTCGAGGCAGTAGACGTCAAATCTCCCGCTCTGTAAATAATCTTGTTTAATGTCTCCTCACAGACGAAACCTCGTACGAAGCAGGCATCAAAGTTCAGATCCACAGCCAGGATGAGCCGCCCTTCATAGATCAGCTGGGATTTGGTGTGGCCCCTGGTTTTCAAACTTTTGTGTCTTGTCAGCAGCAACTGGTACCTAATGCTAAACATATTGCCTTTATCACATGTCCTTATATCAGCTGACCTGTCCATCCACACCATCATCTCTTTAAACCGGGAGAAAACCAGACTTTTTTGTCCAGAACTAAGTCAGGTTTTACACACACTACAGTTAAAACATTCAGTTTATGTTTTGGTTTGTTTTTTTGAAAGAAATTAATACTGTAATTGACATTACTTTGAAATTTATGTTAAAGAATCCTGAAACAAAAATCACTTTCCACAGAAATATTAAGCAATGCATGTGTTTTCAACATTAATAATAATTAGAAATGTTTCTTTCTTGAGCAGCACATCATCATATTAGAATGATTTCTGAAGGATTATGTGACACTGAAGACTGGAGTAATGATGCTGAAAATGTATCTTTTGCATAACATAAATTATATTCAAATAGAAAACAGTTATTTTAAGTTATAATAATATTTCACAATATACTGTTTTTACTTTATTTAATCAAATAAATGCAGCCTTGGTGAGGACATTAAATACATTTTTAAGTATTACTGGACATGATTATCGTACTATTTGCTACAATTTATCTAGCAAACTAAAGTAATGTGACAGTAGAGATCTAGTGGGAAATAATAATGACATTTTAAGAAATAAAATTTTGTTTCAATACAATTTAAATAAATAATATCTGTTAATTTGTGCATTTAAAAGTGATTTATTTTATTTCCATTTTCAGTTTTGAATCTTTCATTTTTAAGTGTCACCCCTAGTCCTCCACAGCGTTGATCACAGCCAGGCAATAAGTGTTTATTTTTATGTGCGCTGAGGTCACGTGACTCCTCGTGAGTATCCGATTCAGTTTCTAAGGAGAACTAATTGGCAGGAGGTCAAGAAAAGCTCTCGTTTACAGCCTGCAGTGGATCAAAGGCAAAAGCGGCTCTCTCTGCCAAGATCAATATGTCTCCATTCATCGACCCTTAGCGATTAGATCAATTAGCTGAAATAATCAAGTGCTAAAGGCAACTGCACGCTTCTAATCTTGCTTTCAATTCACTGACCTACATCTTCCTTTTTAACATCAAAGCTCTCTGAATCCATCATAAACGCATGTATAATGTGACGCTTTTTGCAGTCGACTTCAAAAAGTGACTTCATTTTATGGGAGGATTATCTTCTCTACTGGTGCCATTAGATATGATATAAAATCCAATTATATTTGTATACGATTCTTATTAAAAGCCTCTTAAATTTAATCAGAAGTGCATAATATAATTTTAATGACTTTAAAAATTAGCAGTAATGTTGCTTCCAGTAAGTGAGCCTTTGCTAAGCCCCGCCTTAGAAATCTGACTGACCAATCCTGTTTGATCTTTTCAAATTGAAAGTTCAAATTCAAAGTGCAATTTCATGGAAATGATCCCAAAAAAATGGTCATATGTTACCGGTGAACTTGCACCCTGGACCAGATTACCTTTTTAAAAATGTATTTGCATATTGATTATGGTCATTACAGAGTTGGTAGTGTAATCACTTTCTAATGAGGCTTTTCTCTTTTCAATTGATTGTGAGAAGCTCTTGACTCACTTCTGATTCGCTGCAGGTTTTGGTCATATTACTGTGCAATTGAACAATGTATAAATAAATAAAAAAGGTACATAATGTCGCACTTGATTCCAACCCACAAAAACAAATAAAATAAATAAATATATAAAAAACAACATCCATTCCTATAAAGCTTGTTTGAGCTCGCAACAGCAAGTCAGTTCGTATCTCTGGTTTTCTTCAGGTTTCAACTAACACTGATTTCCAGCATGTTTTTTTTTTTCCTGTGGAATATTGCATTCATAACCCACATGCTTTTCTACAGTGTGAAAAGTGTCTGATTGCACTGTGGGTTTTATTATATTCAGCTGATGTCCTCTGCTGTTAGTCCTTTGATTGCTGCGCTCTTTGGCTCGGTTTATTGTGTTATGATGTGTCATTGAACAGCTTTATCCTGCCAGTAATAAAGAAAAGTTTCTGCTGTAGCTCCAGTATCTCCCTCCGCCGTGGGGCGACTGCAGATCCACCCCGATGGACTCGGAGTACTTCTCCACATACAGCATCACGGCCTGTCGCATCGACTGCGAGACCCGCTACCTGCTGGAAAACTGCAACTGCCGAATGGTGCACATGCCAGGTGCGGAGACTGTAGAATTAAAAGCAAGAAGATTCACCATATCTTCATATTGTGAATGTATAACACGCAAAAGTAGCACATTTTTATTTCAGCGCCCATATTTAAAAAAAATTCTTTGATAGATTTTTATATGCAGTTTTCTTAACTTTTTATTTCATTTTAATATTTGATTATTTTGTTTATAGTAAAATACACTCCTTGAGCTTGCTTATTCACACCTACAGAATTTTATTCTCAATTTTCAATATTTTAAAGATGTAAAATCTTTCCTCACGCTTGCTTATTCACACATACATAATTTTATTAGTAATTGTACCTAGTTTTATTTTATTTTATGTCATTTTTTAGCAAATTTAACTCCTCATGCTTGCTTTTTCACACCAACCAAATTGTAATCTTAATTGCACCTAGTTTTTTTTTTTTTTAACAAATCACTCATGTTTTTATGCAATCACTCCTCACACTTACTTATTCACACCTACAGATTTTTAGTTATCTATTTTATTTTAATTTATTTTATAAATGTAAAATAGTTCCTCACGCTTGCTTTTTCACACCTACAGAATTTTATTCTCAATTGTACCTAGTTTATATATATATATATATATATATATATATATATATATATAATTTTATTTTATTTATTTATTTTATAAATAAAATTATTTATTTTATTATTTTATTTTTTTAATCACTCAATTTTTATACATACACTCCTCATACTTGCTTATTTTTTTATTTTATTTCAAAAATATATTTTATTTATAAATGTAAAATCTTTCTCCACGCTTGCTTAATCACACTCACAGAATTTTATTCTCAATTGTACATTTTGTTTTATTTGATTTGATTATTTTTAGCCGTTGGAACAGTGAGAAGTGAGAAAGTATTTTATAAAGTGTTGTGATATCTGTCACAGGCACCTCCACCGTCTGCACACCCGAGCAGTACAAAGACTGCGCAGATCCAGCTTTAGGTATCTATATACCTAATATTATATCTATAAATATCTAATATTTCACTACAATATTAGTGTGATGTATTTCTATCTCTATTTAATAATGTGTAAGACCATGTCAGACCTTGCAGCTTCTATAGGATGATGCCATTAAAATATATTCTTGTGCTAATTTTCCTTTCAATAATAACAACAACAAAACTAATTGACAGATTTTCTTGTGGAGAAGGACAACGATTACTGCGTTTGCGAGACGCCGTGCAACATGACTCGATACGGTAAAGAGCTGTCCATGGTGAAAATACCCAGCAAGGCTTCCGCAAAATATCTTGCCAAGAAGTTCAACAAAACGGAGCAGTACATTGCGTGAGTTTACATTGAAATTTTAAGTTACTTACACACTGAGATGTTTGTTATGTACATCCTGGAAGGTTTACCTGAGCAGTTAGCCATTTAATGCGTGTCATTTTACAGGGACAACATATTGGTGCTGGATATCTTTTTTGAGGCTCTGAACTACGAGAAAATTGAACAAAGGAAAGCGTATGAAGTTGCTGGATTGCTTGGTAAGTGCGCAAAAATGAGCAAATTCTACACCACTATGAAAAATAACAGCCTCATTACTTGTATTACCAATCCATGTTGCCTTCTGCTTCAATATTTCATTATAATTTTCTATTCTTCCAGGTGATATTGGTGGTCAGATGGGTCTGTTTATAGGAGCCAGTGTCTTGACAATATTGGAGATATTTGATTATCTGTATGAGGTCCGTTGCATTCCTCCTTGTCTAATTGGTGCTTTTTCCGTAATGTGCTCAAGATTGCAAATAATATTCGGACCGTTTATAATGAACAGTAACAATATATGTAAAGAACGTGGCACCGTTTTTCATTTTTCAGGTTTTTAAGGACAAAGTGCTGGGATATTTTCTACGCAAGAGACGGCCACATCGGAGCGCCAGTGACAATCT
Source organism: Rutilus rutilus (assembly GCF_951802725.1). Classification (NCBI taxonomy): domain Eukaryota; kingdom Metazoa; phylum Chordata; class Actinopteri; order Cypriniformes; family Leuciscidae; genus Rutilus; species Rutilus rutilus. The sequence goes on from NC_140228.1 coordinate 6,932,767, forward strand.
GGTAATTGTGCTTCCTGTGTTGCTCTGAATGTGCGCATGTTGGTTTCGTTCATATTTGTAGTGTTTCTTTTTGTTTGGATTTTTCTTCTCTCGAATGCTGCATGCCATCTAGTTGCTTTTTGTCTTTGGCTCAAATTCTGGGAAATGATTGATGAAGATGGCCTTTCCACATAAGGGAAGACATTGGTTTATGTTTGAATAAGGACAAATATCAAAACCAGAAATGATTAGTATGTCTATCACCCTTCGCTTGTGACAAACCTTGTATCAGATTTAGATCTGACAAATTAGCAGATGATCTGTGCTTTTTATTAAATCAATTAGGACTTTTGGCCTTTATTTTACAGTATATAAAAGGTGCAGTGTAGACAGAGAAGTAAGAGTGAGAGTCGTGTTCATTTGATTTTTTTTAAGGCATTCTGGTTTGAGAGTTTCCACACGACCCTGTCCTGGATTATAACACTGATGTAATCAAGTTTCTTCCATCACAGGATAATATTTCGTCCAAGAAGTCGGTTTCTTTTTTCCAGGTTTAGATAAAAAAAAAGGTTCAGCAAAAAATGTCATCATTTACTCACCCTCGTGTATGACTTTTTTCCTTCCATGGAACAGAAAAGATGATGTTCTGCAGGATTTTCATGTTCTTTTCCATAAAGCGAAAGCATATAATCATCAAATGCTGTCAAGCTGTTAAAAAGGACAAAAAAATGCACCTAAAAGTGCTTCATACTACTACAGTAGTGGCCAAAAGTGATGTCCGGCCTAAGAAAACTGACATCTACATTGATAATGCAATGAAATAGCGTGGACATAATGTTTGGCCAGGCTGTCGTACAAAGATATTATGAACATGCAAAAATTAGAGAACCAATGAAATATGAATAACTGATTATGCTGTAGTCAATCAATGCTTTTTCCTGTGAGTATAATAAGATAGTAGTATAATAATAATAATGTAGTTTGCCTTTTTTACCAAATAATTTTGTCAGATAAATACCTTACCCAAGTTTAGAGTTTGTTCTTCCCTCATATTATAGGGAAATTAAAAACAAATATCACTACTGTACAGTGACTTCAGAAGTCGTACGGAAGCTTTAAATGATGGTGTTTTTGTCATGTTCCAAACATGACAGCTGTTGAAGAAGTTGAGTAAATGATGACCGAACTGTTCAGTTTACATGACAGGACATTTAAATACCACAACATCAGCGTCATTCACCATTATTGTGCCATATCATATCATAGCAGACAAAACAATCCATCATTTTCCCCTCTGAGTCCTTCCCAGCATGCACCAGGACATCACTGACCAAACATTAAAGGTACACCATGTAACTTTAGTAGTTCAAAAACAAAACTGCATGCATTTTTGCGGAAGAACATTGTTGAGGTTGTGCTTCGGCTCTGTGCGGATGAATATGGATATTCTACTGCTCATAAATCATTCACTACTATAGATGTATATCCAGTTTAGATATTATAGCTATACCCATTAATAGACACGCTACTTCCTTGAAAAAAAATGCCAGTACTGCGCTAGTACAACCATAATAAAAAAAAGAAGAATTCTTTACAAGGACATATGTGACACAAAACCAGTCACGAGTCGCACGGGTATATTTGTGGCAATAGCCAACAATACATCGTATGGGGCAAAATTATCGATTTTTATTTTTTGTCAAAAATCATTAGGATATTAAGTATAGATCATGTTCCATGAAGATATTTTGTAAGTTTCCTACCGTAAATATATAAAACATTTATTTTTGTGAGTGAATGCAACACAATCGCGAACACAAATGGACAACTTTAAAGGAGATTTTCTCAATGTTTCGATTTTTTTGCACCCTCAGATTCCAGATTTTCAAATAGTTGTATATCGGCCAAATCCTATCATAACAAACCATACATCAATGGAAAGCTTATTTATTCAGCTTTCGGGTTGACCCAAAATTGACCCATGAGACTGGATTTGTTGTCCAGGGTCACATAGGACAGTTTATCTGTTCATCAAAATACCGTACTCACCTGTTGGTTAATAACCATCTCTGTGTCGCTTTTACAATGTTTCAAATCCCTTAGTTCTCACCATCTCTGAAAAGCCAAGACCATGTTGATTCTTGTTTTATTACGAGCTCTTTTTGCCAGCAGACTCTCCTCTGTTCGGCGTTTCTTTAAAACGGGTGATTCTCCAGAGGTTTGAGGCCCTGTTTACACGAGAACGCTCGCGGGTGAAAACGTAAAAATATTTGATCAGATGTGCCTTTCGTTTAGACGGCGACGGCGTTTTTGGGGCTTAAAAACGCAAAAAAGTGAAACCACCCTCCAGAGTGGAAATCTTAAAAACGCTCCACCGTCGCGTTCCCGTCTAAAGGGTAAAAACGCAAACGTCTGCTAGACAGTGAAGGTTGTACGCAGGCGCGCGGACTTGGTGTTGTTGTGTGGCAGTGCTTCACATTGCCACCTAGCCGCCTGGAGTGCATACTACATCGAATTTCACACACTTTTGCGTCACCATATGCACGCAGATTTCCCCCCCCCATAATGCTCGTCTAAACGCAGAATAAAAAGTGATAACGCAACGCTACTTTTGCATTTTCTCTTCAGATCGTTTCCGTGTAAACATAGCCTGAGATTTAGCTGCTCCCTGTCAATCTCTCTCGCTCGTTGTGACACTAACCTCTGCCACTCACACACCAGACATGCGTCACAGGAGCCGGAGCAACTTTTCTCTATTTGCGCATATGAAGAGGCATGCACGCGATTTCCTGCGAAAACATCCCGACTGGTCTAAAATAAAACTAAAACATTTATAACAGGCTCACCATAGTGAATCAAGGTAAGACCAAACACATTTGGGAAAAAGGACTGATAATGTATTGGTCATTTTGAACAAAAAAAGTTACATGGTGTACCTTTTTAAGGTACGCTAACAAGCTCACACCACACTACGTGATTAGCAAACATTTGAGCCTTCAGAATTAATGTAGTGAAATTTTGTTTAGTTCAAAACTTTTACCGCAGTAAATTATGCACATGATTTTTTACATCATAGTTCATGTCTAGTGCTGTTTTGTTTTACATTATTGTTTTGATGTTATTAGAATCCGTTAAAATAAATTGAACAATCCAACGTTAGTTAGATTAAATGTAAAATGTATATTTTAGAGAAACAACATGTTTTTAAACAACTGAACCATTGCTTTTTCAGCACTGTATTATTTTGTCATAAATCTGGTGAAGGTCAATTCAGTTTCAAATCAAATAAATGTGAAATATTTCAAATATATCAATTTTTTTTTTTTATAAATATGATTAAATATATTTAAGTAGTAAATGTATTTAAATATATTAAAATAATGAATGAGAACTACTGAATTTCAGTCTTGTATATATAATAAGTTTGAGCTGAATTGGCCTCCGCCTGGGTTTGTTCATCTTCATCTCTTTCCATCATGTTTATTCCAGGATTCCCCCGAGATTTCCACCAGCCCTGGTGTCACGCCTAACCATGTCCCCAGGTAGCGCCGCCATTAATAATATTGCAGAAGCATTTCATTGTGTCCTTCTTTAAAATCCTTGCATTATTCACGCCATTTAGAGTCTTTTCCCTTCGTGACAGTGAATGTCAGTAGTTCTAGACATGAACAAATGTCATTGTTACGCATTCTAAGATCCCTTTTTCAAAACCCTGTAGCCTTCAAGATGGAGATGATGTTTTGCAGATGAAGTTCAGGTAAAACAACACCTGTAGCTTTCACTTGCCTTTTATTTGAGTTTTTTCTTCTTTCTGTTTTCCTCCCAACAGTTCATGTGTTGTTCTCTTTCACCAAAATGATGCCATTTTAAATCAAATCAAAAAGATATATATTTATGTGTGTCTTAATTACACTACCATTCAAACGTTTGGGGTCGGTAAGACTTAATACTTTTAAATGTATTTAATAATAAGTCATATTTTAATCATTTGTATTAAATGAAACAAAAGTGACAGTAAAGACTCCTGAAAAAACGAATCTTTTTTTTTTTTCAACATTGATAATAATCAGAAATGTTTCTGGAGCAGCAAATCATCATATTAGAATGATTTCCGAAGGATCATGTGACACTGATGTAATGATGCTGAAAACATAAAATAAATTACATTTTAAAAATATATTCAAATAGATAATAATATTTCACAATATTACTTTTTTTCTGTATTTTGATCAAATAAATGCAGCCTTGGTGAGCAGAAGAGACTTCTTTATAAAACATATAAAGATATTTTACTGACCCCAAGCTTTTGAATGGTGGTGTGTCACTTTGATTAGCGTTTGAGAAATGGAAACATTCACACCATCATGTTGCAGATGTGAAACCTCATCAAAACTTGAAGGAAAGGGAAAAAATAGCGGCACAGGCCTTTTGTAAACGCGTGAATTATTCTTTAATTTCTCCAATAATGACAATTCTGGCATTATTTACTCGCTCTCATGTCGTCGTTCTTATTTTTCTTTGGAATAATAAGACATTTTTGCAGTATATGAATCTAGCCCATATTCCTGTCCAGATTCAGCATTTTTGCAGTGATTTTTGCATTGTCAAAACAGCGTTGATTTTCACAATGCTTTCATATAAATCAATTAGAGTTATGATTCCTTAGTGTAAACGTCTGCGTATTAATTGTGAATTTCTCAGGGATCTGTAGGGGCTTTTGCACCGGAGGAATGTTTTCATACGGCGGAAGTACACACTTTTTGTCGCGTTGGCATCGCAGGAACTGGGAAATACCTTTTGGGGGGACCACTGTAAATCAGCTCCTACTTCAGAGTAGGGTCGCACCCAGTACTATAGAAACTACCAGTGACGTAAGTGTACGTTGATTGGCCGAACGCGTGCCATGCGAAACACCGGCACCTGGCATGTTTTAAGAGTCGTGTAAACGCACAGCTTACATGTACTTTCTCCACAAACATGGAAAACAGCGATAGATGGACCGACGCCGAAGTCCAGCATTTAACTTTACACTACAGAGTTGTAGACATTGTTGAATTCCGCGCTTACATGACTTCGCTGTCGTGCGAATGCAACAACCAAAATGTCCCTAGAGGAAACTGTAGTTCTCAGGGGCTAGTTCCTATAACCGAGCTCCTTTAACTACCCGGTGCGAAAGCCCCTTATATCATTCGCAACTGTGTGAATGAATGTTTCCAGCCTATAAAGAGATGTTCTGGAGACAGGAAGTGCTTGTACGTTTGGTACACTGATAAGAACTGTATTTAGCAAGTTTTTTTCTTGGTGAAATGTTTCCTGTTGACAAAAATTTGGCCACTTTTTTTGATTCTCTTATTTTATTTATTCTATAGTGATGACACCAGGGCATCAACAACATGCTCTATGCTATACTGAAAGGTTTGTCTAAGTGAAAGGTCAAGATTTAGATAAACAATGTGCATTTGGTGGAAGCTTGTGCTGTTTTGGAGGACAGAAGAATGATGAAACCAGGTGGAAATATGATGGAAAAGGACATCTTATAAGAGAAAGTTCCCATTTACATCGCTCTTGCTTTGAATACGGCTCATCGCATGAATTTTTAACACAGCCACATGAAATAAATGTGTGTGTAGTCACAATATATTTAGATTGTGATCCAAGAATTAATTTGAATATTATAGTCATAAACAAAGCAAATGTTAGGATGATAGAGGACATGCTAAGCAGAGAGGAGACGAGAGCCCCAGAGCTGCAGCTTTATTGCTTTATTTAAGACAGAACTATTATTATTACCCAATAACACCTTTCAAGTCGGTCCACGAGCTTCGGCTTATGAAATATGAAAAATAAGCCTACTTGCCAGGGGAATTACTACTGTGTCTTAACGTCTTTTTCTTAACCGTTTGCATGTGCAGTACAGGTGATGCTCTAGCATCTGTGATATGTTATTGATTATCGCAGATTATTTTAATTCATCCATCAGTTTATGCACAGTGATGCTCTTACAGTGAAAGTTTCAGACATTACACCTGGATAAACATGACAAGTTTATTAAATTTACAAATCAATTAATTTACAACTCAAATAAAGCACATAATTCATCTCCAACCCCTCATCTGATCTCCTCGTATCTAAATTACTCATTTAATAACTGATTTTTCTATTTAATAGAAGGCTTTAACAAATATACAAGCTACACATTGTTCATTTTATTTAAATTCTATTCCTTTTTCATTATTTATATATTATGTATTATATATTTTATTTTATTGTTTTTGAAGAACCAGTTCATTTATTAAGTGGTAATCAGCATGTCAGCTGCAATTGCTAACTTAAAAGTATAGAAATTTAAAATGTAAAATGTATAATAATTTTGTTTATAATAAAAACTATTATAAACTTTTATTAATTATTTTCTTGCTTGTACAAACTGAAGAACCGGTTAAATTATTGTGGTAATCATCAGCATGACTATTCTATTCTATTCTTTTCTTAAATAAGAATATAATATAAACTTTTATTAATTATTTTCTTGCTTGTACAAACTGAAGAACCGGTTAAATTATTGTGGTAATCATCAGCATGACAATTCTATTCTATTCTATTCGATTCTATTCTTTTCTTTTCTTAAATAAGAATATAATATAAACTTTTATTAATTATTTTCTTGCTTGTACAAACTGAAGAACCGGTTAAATTATTGTGGTAATCATCAGCAAGACAATTCTATTCTATTCTATTCTATTCTATTCTATTCTATTCTTAAATAAGAATATAATATAAACTTTTATTAATTATTTTCTTGCTTGTACAAACTGAAGAACCGGTTAAATTGTTGTGGTAATCATCAGCAAGACAATTCTATTCTATTCTATTCTATTCTATTCTATTCTATTCTTAAATAAGAATATAATATAAACTTTTATTAATTATTTTCTTGCTTGTACAAACTGAAGAACCGGTTAAATTATTGTGGTAATCATCAGCATGACAATTCTATTCTATTCTATTCTATTTTATTCTATTATATTCTTTTCTTTTCTTAAATAAGAATATAATATAAACTTTTATTAATTATTTTCTTGCTTGTACAAACTGAAGAACCGGTTAAATTATTGTGGTAATCATCAGCATGACAATTCTATTCTATTCTATTCTTAAATAAGAATATAATATAAACTTTTATTAATTATTTTCTTGCTTGTACAAACTGAAGAACCGGTTAAATTATTGTGGTAATCACCAGCATGACAATTCTATTCTATTCTATTCTATTCTATTCTATTCTTTTCTTTTCTTTTCTTAAATAAGAATATAATATAAACTTTTATTAATTATTTTCTTGCTTGTACAAACTGATGAACCGGTTAAATTATTGTGGTAATCATCAGCATGACAATTCTATTCTATTCTATTCTATTCTATTCTATTCTTTTCTTTTCTTAAATAAGAATATAATATAAACTTTTATTAATTATTTTCTTGCTTGTACAAACTGAAGAACCGGTTAAATTATTGTGGTAATCATCAGCATGACAATTCTATTCTATTCTATTCTTTTCTTTTCTTAAATAAGAATATAATATAAACTTTTATTAATTATTTTCTTGCTTGTACAAACTGAAGAACCAGTTAAATTATTGTGGTAATCACCAACATGACAATTCTATTCTATTCTATTCAATTATATTCTATTCTTTTCTTAAATAAGAATATAATATAAACATTTATTAATTATTTTCTTGCTTGTACAAACTGAAGAACCGGTTAAATTATTGTGGTAATCATCAGCATGACAATTCTATTCTATTCTATTCTTTTCTATTCTTTTCTTTTCTTAAATAAGAATATAATATAAACTTTTATTAATTATTTTCTTGCTTGTACAAACTGAAGAACCGGTTAAATTATTGTGGTAATCATCAGCATGACAATTCTATTCTATTCTATTCTATTCTTTTCTTTTCTTAAATAAGAATATAATATAAACTTTTATTAATTATTTTCTTGCTTGTACAAACTGAAGAACCAGTTAAATTATTGTGGTAATCACCAGCATGACAATTCTATTCTATTCTATTCTATTCTTTTCTTTTCTTAAATAAGAATATAATATAAACTTTAATTAATTATTTTCTTGCTTGTACAAACTGAAGAACCGGTTAAATTATTGTGGTAATCATCAGCATGACAATTCTATTCTATTCTATTCTTTTCTTTAATAAGAATATAATATAAACTTTTATTATTTATGTTCTTGCTTGTACAAACTGAAGAACCAGGTAAATTATTATGTGGTACGACCGCTGTAATTGCTACCTTAAAAATAAAGAAATTAGGGAAAGTAAAAACAAAAACAAATTTTTATAGTATAATAATTTTATTTATAATAAATTTGTATGATAAAATAAATGATAAACTTAGCAGTTAATATTTGTGTATTAATATTTATGTATTATATTTAACAGTGGCCTTACTATAATTCAATGGGGAAAGTAAATCCAGAGATTTATTTAGAGTTTGATCAAAATTTGAGCCTGAAAGGCTAAAACGGCTTCCATTGTTTGAGACCCGTGTCCAATAACATCACTAGATGCATCTGTTTGTGATGTCATCACAGGTCTACACACAATGAGTCCCACACACACACACGAGCTGCACTGGAATGACACTGAATTATTTCCATGCATCCTGCTGAGTTGTGATTGCAAAGTTCGCTGCAAGATTTCTCCAGAATCAAGACTAAGAAAACTGCTTCCTTGAATTATCCATGAATAATTTTTATCCTTTATCCTCCTCTTTTTTTTTTTCTTTTTTTTTTTATTATCAAATTTGACATGTATTCTTCATCATCGCATCACTGATGTTCTGTCTGCTGCTAATTGCCACGTTTTATTTCCATTCCCTTGTTCATTTCTCTCCCATATTTGTTTATTTCCATTGTTATAAATGCGTCGGGACGTCCTGACGTGAATTCATCTCCTCCAACCCCTCCTCTGATCTCCTCGTATCACTCCCACCCCCCACCCCCGAAATCTTCCGTTCCCTCTCTTGCAGAGCACATGCGACACACTCCGGAGTCACTCGGACAGTCTCGGATTCGCGCCGAACGTGCTACCTAGTCACCCGGCTATAGGCAACTTCGAGGAATTCGCTTGTTGATGACGCAGGCGACGGGACGGCTTAGGATACGACGGAAAACTGTGAAATATATCAGATAGACTCCAAAAGAAGTGTAAGTCCACGAAAATGTACATGTTAAATAGTTACAAACAAACAAACAAACAATGTGACACCTGAATAGAATCAATATATCGTCATCAAGTACAAATAGGCAACACTTCCAGAACAAAACTCAGGTTTTATTAATAACATCACACAGCCACTGTTTGTTTGACATTGTGGAAAATCCTGGTAGATTTCATGACCTTTCTTTTCGAACGATTTCAAACGTACAAATACTGTGAGGGTATTTAATCCGAGAGAGAATTTTTTTCCTCTGTGCTTTTCTTGAATCCTGTATGAACACTGTGGGCCTAATTTGATCAAGCCGCCTTAAACAAATCTCAAAAAGAAAGCATTTTAATATTGCACAAAAATTGTTATAGATACAGTCGGTTTGGCCAAGGTTTAATCTATTTTGGCACTTTTTTGTACAATAATCGTGTAAGCTTTAACTGCGGTTTGACTGAATTCAGCCCTGTGATAGTACTCGAAAAACGTGTAACCATTCAGAATGTTTGTCTCTGTTCATATTTTGTGTATATATATATAAGTGCAATAATATGCATAATGTGTTAATGAAAACCGTATATTACCTTCAAGTCTTAATCATTAGCTGTCAGGTAAACAGAAGGAACGAGATGCTTTCGGTACTACCTGAGTTACCAGCAATTTGCTCTTCGTGCTGTTTTATTCCGACACGCTAATGTTACTCTTATTTATTTCTAGGCAGTGACGAGATGGGACGTTGTTGAATAATATTTAGATTTATGAATGATGCATTTTAATGTGTAATGACCATAATGAAAGCTTCACTACTCTTCCCATCCAATCCCATGAATTCAAACGACACGTGAAGCCATTCTGTAGATCGTTTCCTCTGGGAGATAGTTCATTGTTTTAAGTGGCAAAGACTGTACGCGTCTTAAAGAGTTAAACGCTCATATTAATTATAATGAGCATTAAAAAAAATCCCGCTCATAGATCATGATTCCCCATCCACTGGGAAATATTCAGATGATACATTTGACGCATTGCTCAAACAGTTTGATTTGATTCTTTTATGTTTTGGGGGTCTACCTAGAAGCTACAGGTGTCTTCCTTTTTCTGCCATATATATATACACCCAGAAAAGTATTTGGACACTTAAGCAACACTTACACATTTCTGAATGCCATTGCATTAGATACAAAGGTTCCACTTTATTCAATAGTCCACTTTAGACATTCTACTAAGTTAACTACATGTCAACTAACTCTCATTAAAGTATTAGTAGACTGTTGTGTTAGGGTTAGGTTTAGGTTTAATAGAACGAGTTGACATGTAGTTGCAATGCTACTTATAGTGTAGTCTCAGCCTCAGACGTCACGGGCCGCTGGCTGAACGTCTCGTTCGAGGTCATCTGATTGGTTGAATACAGGACTTCCGGGAGACGTGTGTGTGTTGTGTTCTTTAACGGTCAGCCTGGAAACAAAGATGCCGTGAAGCCAAACCCCCTCATGGAAGAAGAAAGCTGTCATGTTTATAACTGTGACATGAGCGCTTATCAGGATCATCTAAACGCTGGATTTTCAAATGTATGCAAAGTATGTAAAGTTCACGGCATAGCCTCTTTAATATACGTCTAAGAGTTTTACACACCGGTCTGTTATTGTAGGGATATCGACGTTACATTTTCACACCACTAAACATGATGCGGAACTAAATGAACTGTGATTGGTTGCTTTACGTGTCAGTCAGACTCAGACGGCCTCTGGGCGCTCATTGGCCAATGAAAGCTGCTATCGAGTCCAATCCTTCTGACGGCAGGGGAAGCGTCAAAATAAAGTGTTAGCAGATATTAAACAGACAGTCTGCTAATACTCTAATGACAGTTAACATGTAGTCGCAAAGTTACTTATAGTTAGTAGAATGTCTAAAGTGGAGTGTCAAAATAACGTTTTACCGATACAAAATATCAAACCGAATGGCGTTTTTTGTTAAAAAAAAGAAAAGAAAAAAGCACAAGCACACATCGAGTTAGATATACTGTGCAAAATGAAGGTATTTCAAATCTTAGTGGATCATGTTTATAGTTGATGTGAATCACCTTGAAGGCCTGTTGGTTGAAAAACGGCTTGGAAGAGGCATGTTAGTTCTGACATTTTAAGTGTAATTTAAGTGTCCAGGTACAATGTGGGGAGCTTCAGCTTCACTACAGTGCATTGCAATGTGGCTAAAGGCAAGATATCATCTTCCATCATGTTTTCTGCACTCAGCAACAATGTATTATTGTATTGTTTTATATAAACCACAATGGGATTTCTAGTACAGGTATCACAATTTTAAAATGGAGGGATGTGACATGTAAATGATCCAGTATAATAAACAATATATTTAACCATCTCTTAACATGTTGTTTGTCTGTTGATTCTGTGTAATATCTATTTATATGGTGATGTTATTGTTGACTAAATCGATTGTTTTCGGTCATTGAAATAAAGCTAAAATAAAATACAAATATTAGATGGAAAGACTTAAACTTGTTTCAGTTTATAGCCAAACATTTTGCCATTTTTAAATAATTTTAGCAAATTACTAAAACTGAAATAAAACAGCTATACAAATCTAAAACATAATTAAAATGACAAACTAACCCTAAGCACATACAATTACTAACTTAAATTAAAATTGAAACTGAAAATATATAAATAGCCAATTCGAAATATTAAGAAATACTATAATCATATATAAATATTAGATGAAAACAAACTTATTTTAGTTGATTGCCAAAAAAGCTAATTACTAAAAATAAAAAATAAACTAACCCCACTAAATTGATGAAATAATAAACTGAAAATATAAAAATAAAAGCCAATTCAAAATATAAATATAATAATTATATACAAGTATTAAACACTTTAAACTTGGGTCACTTTATTCCCAAGGCAACAATCCTAATTTTTGTTTGAGTATTTTGTAATTTTTTAATTAAATACATTTCTTTTTGTAAATTACTAAACCTGAAATTAAAATAAAAGCTATTGTGAGACTGAAAATACTGGTTGGGGCCTGGTCCAATGAGACAAAGGGCACTGCTGGCTAATTAACATTCGACCTCCCCCATACAACCTCACTTCCTCTCACAACAACTAAGAACTCACACAAGAACATGGTTTAATGTGAATGTTTATCATTGACTGTTATGTTTTTGGTGTCATTTGAAATGTCTCAAAGTGAGTGGTACAGATATCTCATATCCAGATAGATAAAATAAAAGGAAATAAGGTTTAGAGAAGTTTAGAGAAAACTGGTTCAGAGCCATTTGAGGGTGGTCTCCCCCATCCCCCATGTCACCTGGTCAAGAGAGAATAAAGGAAGGTGTCTCAGGTAGGCTACAAGTTGGGTAAGATTATTTGGTGTAACCAATGTATAACCATGTTCTAGATATTTGAATTGATCTCTGATATCTGAAATATTAAATTGTTAAATGTGATGATTCTAACTGATTTTGACATTGTTCATTTAATGGTTAAAAGGAATAGTCATACATTCGCTCACTTTTAGTGAGGCACAGATGTTATTAAAACCTTTCATTTATGGAGTCAGATGAAGTAACGAGTAAATGCATATGATCAATGTATTACAAATTTAACCAACCAATACTTTGTATGAGTGAGGACAGAACACGTGATAACCTTCCCCGTGTATTGGCGAACCGGCAATTGGAACAATATATCGGGCCTTACACTATACAAATCTAAAATAATAATGACAAAACTAACCCTAAACACCTAAAATTACTAACTGAAAATATTAAGAAATACCATAATCACATAAAAGTAATACTAAAATAGCACTGGCGCCTGAAATGATCAACCAAGACAGCAAATACAGGTTTTGGTGTGGTTTATTTTTTTTTTGATAGTGTTATTTCGATCAGACAAAACAAGTCAAAATCCCAACAAAAAGAGACAAATATCGAAACAAATTAAATATACAAATATATAGCACCTGGCACAGTCCGACCCCAGACTGTTTAAACAGAACTTTAAGATAACAGAGCTGTAAAACAAAGTGTTTCACTAGCGCAGTTCAGTCTTGTGTGGAAAAAAAAACCCCAGAATCCCATAACACTGCAAACTGCGTCTGCGATAGCTTCTTCCTGATTGTGTTCGTTCAATAACGTCACACCCACACAAATAAATACTGTACATATGCGGTCTTAAGGTACACTGGGAGGTATTTCGGTGGGTATGATATCGATGCCGTTACCCTTATAAACTACTCTCTAACATCCATTTACTGCAGTATTTCAAGTAGGTGATTTCTGAAAGCTCGTTATATGCCATGTGTAAACTGTCAGAAAGCCCTCAGGCTCTCGTGATGCTGATATATTACAGAGGCGAACCTTTTGAGAACACATTCATTAAAAACTATTTGTTCTATGGCGGTTTCTAGTTTAATAACGGATTGAACTCTTTTACCGTAGGCACCACACAAAAATCTTAACCTTTCACGGACTCGGACACGAGACATTAACTGCTCGAACGGGGACACGGCTTGAAGGATCTTCTGTCAGATGTGTAATATTTAGTTCATCACACTGGAAGAGACTGTTATCGGTTGGGTACAAAGTACAAATCCCAAACCAATCGTAAAAAACGTGACGCCATTAACGGCTGCAAAATGATTTTGTCAGTTTAACCTATTTTTTTACTTTTTGAGTGGTTAAAAATGTTGTTTACAAGTTGAGAAATAATATTTAAATGGATCTGACCTGTGACTAATGTCTGGCTTTATAAAAAAAAATCCTATCATTTTATTAATTTAAATATGTTTTCGACATTCACTCGAGCTTGTTTCATTCTTATAGCATTAGCATAATTTAAATGATAACAAAAATCATTTAATGCAGTCATATGATCATCTAAAGATTAAAACAAGCACATTTGTCAGTGTTCACGCGCTCATGACAGACTGACTTTTTAATTTGAACTCTATTCCCCTGCAAATCAAACTCTTTTTTGGTAAAATTTGATGAATTTTATTGCTAAAATCTTTTTTTCATGTTTAAATGTTACATTTTATTAAGATCTGTCAAAACTTTTGTTTCATTTAAATGAAACTAGGCAAAATTATCCTTAATTCTATATATTATATTTTCTTTAAGGAAAAAAAAATGATAATTTTATATTGAATAGTATGTTTTTCTTATGAGGCAACTGGGATGATTTTACATTCAGTGAAGTTTCCTCTGTCCGCCGGTGCTGTAACGCTAAAGTGAAACTAGCAATCCTACGATAAAAGGATGTTTTCATCCCTCAAAACCGAGGCGGCGCGGAGAAAGTAACTTGCCCTAACCCAAATGAATCAAACATTGCATGAGAAAAAATGAAATGGAAATAAATACTGTAAAACAAGTGTTATCCTGTCGTGTCATAAACAAAACAAACACACACACACACACGTACACAGCAGTCGTAAATGTAAATGTAATGATGCGAGGATGGAGGGAAAGTGGCAGACATACTCTTGCAGTCCATTACATCAGTTCCTCTGAACTGGAAGACGGTGTGTCCAGAGAACCCAACGGCCCCTGGAACGGCATGCTTGGTGTGGCGTCCCAGCATGCTTTATCAAAAGGTTTTCAAAGCAAGGCCACAACTCCCAGAAATCAACACAAAACCTGCAAAAAACAAAGAGATGTTAACCATTAGCAATATGGAGTTTGATTCATTTTGCACTTTATAAAGTAGTTTGAGTCAAAAGTCTAATATGGAGTGCTATATCAATATAATACGGTATGAGCGATGTCGTCGATGTGTGAAAGGCACCGTACAGGTTGAAGGCACTTCAGCTGCTCCCTCTGCTGGTCTGATCTGGCACAGGGTTGATGTTTATCTCTTCCTCGTCCCCCCGCTCCTCCTCTTCCTCTTCAGCCCAGCCACCCAGACGGACAGAAGTGGGCGACTCCAAGGTGACCGTCTGTGTCTCGGGACCTTGAGCTGAGAGAAAGAGGCGGCTCATGATGCTTTTATACCAGAGTTATACCATGAGCAGGTCTCTCAAATCACTGATTACCCCAAAGATTCAACATTTGATATCATAGACCCGTTGACAGCTTATTCTGGCTAAGACTTATTGACTGAATAACTTTGACCAGACACAATCTGAAAATGTATTTATTAGTCCCATTCTCTAAGAGCACTTTATAATGAGGTTAAATTCGGGAGTATTAGTTAATGCATTCTGTATCATGAACTAGGAATAAAAAAACACTTTTACAGCATTTATTTATATATATATATATATATATATATATATAAAATGTGTGTTTGTGTGTAATTTCTACATATGCTAATACATTAACATTACAAGTTGTATAAATTGACAATATATGTGCTGTTTTAATTCATTTATGATTCAGATTTATTAAATATTATTTAAAAAAAGAAAAAAAATCTAAAATGTATCAAATTCTAATAATAATAATAATAATAATAATGATTTTAAACATGAAATTAGATTAATAAGTGCTGTAAAAAGTATTGTTGATGAGTTTGATTCCTAATGCTTATAAATGTATTCTTATTGCAAAGTGTTAGAATATTGTAAAGTAAGTTTTTAGAGAATATTGCTAATTAATGTTTATTAATTACCCCATTCCCTAGTATAAAGGTTGCATTTTACAATAAGGTTAAATTTGTCAACATTAGCCAATGCATTTGGTATCAGGAACTAGCAAAAATAATAATATAGCTTTTATTTTTTAGAAGTTAACGTTAATTTCTATATTTGCTAACACATTGTTAACATTGAGTTGTTTAAAATGCTAAACAATAAGATGTATAATAGTAATATTGATCATGAATTAACAATAAAAATTTTTTTTAAAGCATAAGATGAACATATATTAAAAGATGCTGTAAATGATTGTTTGTTTGATACCAAATGCATTAATGCTAGGAAAAGTAACCATATTGTAAAGTGTCCTCAAACATTTGTCAATTATATTTCAAATACATTTTTCACCGTGACTTCGTCTGCCTTCGGCACATGTGAAATATATTTTTCTCACCAAATCTCTTATCATTCTCATCTTTAATAAAAGCATTGGGCGGCACTAGTGTGATGGGGATGATGCTTTCAGGTGCCGCCGAAGAGCGATATTTAAATTCTAATTAAATCTTACTTGATTCTTTTTAGTGTTGTTAATTTGACTAATTACTCGACATGGCCACCACTATCTGATGCGCTCTGAAAAATCCATTTTTGTTCAGACTGTTGGTAAGGCGACTCTGGTTCACTCACCACTGTTGGCGCTCAGGTCCCTCATTGGCACATGCTGGGTCTTCTGCTGATGCACCTGAGGGAAAGACCAAAAACCACCATGAAGGGTTGTTATTAATATTTGAGTATATTAGGGCCACTGCGAGAAGCGTGTACTCACCTCATGCATGTATATAGCGTGCAGGCTCATCTCGGCTGATGCAAACTCTGACACCAGGGCTGAATGAGACTGGCTGAGCATCTTGGAGTCACTAGCGGACATGCTAAAAAAAAGGTAACATGGATAACTTCAGTCTTACACAGATCTGAATGATTTAGACACAAATTGCGAGGTTTTAAGACGGCTACCTGTCGGCCACAGTGTGGTCGCTGTAGTACATGAGGCCGTCGTGCGGCTGTCGGGATGGTAGAAGTGAGTGTGAGCGGGATCGTCCTGTGTGGGGCTGCTGGGACGACGAGAGGGACGCCAGGACGCTAGCCGCGGCTGAAGCCGCACTGCTCGGAGCGATGAAGCGCCGGTTCCTTCCAGGCAGTCCAGAGGCAGTCAGTACAGGGTGAGCCAACACACTGGCTAACAGGTTATCAGGCTGAAGAACAAAAATAATGCAAAACACATGCATCTCATTGAGGGATGTGAAAAATGAGCTGGCAGATGTAACCCTGCAGACACAGATGGCTGAAGTCTGGATTATGATCTGTGAAATAACCAATCTGGCAGCGAGTGCAGAAACAATGCAGAGGCAAAAAATTAAATGTCAATATTTCTTGTCTTTCCTGGCAGGTTTTTTAATATCCTGAACGCCACAGGAAATGTTTGTTTTTTTCCCTTTCGGAATGGAGTGTTTCTAAGTGTGTCCCACTCAATAAATAAAATAAATCTCTACTCTGTAGGTTTAACCACTGAACTGCCGAAACTAGACTGTAAAATACAGAGCAGAGCACAGCACAATGTTTACCTCATATTGCTGTATTGATATTCCTACCCCAAAAATCATTATTTTCAAAAATCATAACATTTTCCCGGGGGGGGGACTCATTAAAATTAAGTTTGTAAAAAGACAAAACCGAAGCTTTAGGTAAACACAGGTTGTTGTTTTTTTTATAGAAATAACTATTTAATAACATTATATTGTTGTTGATAATAATAATAATTATTATTGTTTACACTACTGTTCAAAAGTTTGGGGTCAGTAAGTTATTTTACATTGTAACAGTTAATTAACTGCAGCCTTGGTGAGCATAAGAGACTTCAAAAATCTTTTGAACGGTATGTTTTTATCTTAAATATCATAGTAAGTATCCTGTGAAATAGAAATATGATTTCGCATGATTTATCAATTATTTACAAAAAAGTAATATTTTTAGATATAAAACAAATTTTTTAATGTATTTATATAATTTTTTTGTAGCTTTTAAATAGTTTAAAAAAATGCTATTTTAAAAAAAAAAGATAATTGTTTTTGCAATTAAGCAGTTTTGCCATCTAATCTCAATCCCTCATTATAATAATAATACTCATTCTCATTATTGCAGTATATATATATATTGTAAGTGTTTATATAAATTGTAAAGTATTTATAAATCAGGTCAATATTTATTGCCTCTAATATATGCTGTTTTAAGTTTTTAAAAAATCATTGTGCTTAATACTCTTAAAAATAATGTCACAATGCAAAGAAAAAAAAAAAATCCTAAAATATCTCTTATTTTTGTACAGTAAGTGTGTTTTAAGGTGAAATATAACCTTGGACAAGATCTGTGAGATGCAAGATGTAATCAAATCCTGATGCATACAGTTCTGCCCTACATGTGTTGTGAATGCCGTTTAGAAAAAGCTGCATTGATTGGAACATGATAGGGATCCTAATACAGTCTAAGGCAGTGGTGAACATGATCAAGTGTGCCTCACCCCAGTGCCGGACTCATTGGACAGCAGCGAGGTACAGAGAGGAGCCTCGGACAGCAGCAGCTGAGGAGACGGTCCCGTCTGAGCGTCCTGTTGCACCTTCTCCATCAGGTGACTGATGAACACTGAGCTCTCCTGCGGGGGCTGCCAGCGAGGGTTTTTGATGGTGAAGTGCATCAGAGAAAGCTCCGTCTTGCCGTTCTCAGCCTGCTGGTACACCGAGGCCTCCGTCTGGCCTTCAGACATCCACTGAGCGAGAGGGGGGGAGAAATCAAACATCTGGGTTTGCACCATGAAGCTTTACCCACCGAATTACTGCAAGCTGCATGTCCAAACACGCATGTGATCTTTGATGTGCAGTTACCTGTGGATTGCCATGGCGCCTGATGTCCATCTGGGCGAACGAGCAAATGTCTCCCACCCCTGCCACATCGACGGTGAAGTTACGGAAGAAGTCGATGATTTCTAAAGACTTGCTCCGCAGGGGGAAGATGAGGATGAAGGGGGTGATTATGGGACTGAGAAGCTCCTCCAAGATAAAGACCTGCAGGACAGGCGCACGAAAATGAGAGAAACTCAGTGAGTGGAACTCCTAAAAACAGCTGCACAGGTGTGAAACAGATGCAAATCTAAAGAACAGGTGTGCAAAATCAGACAAACAGGTGCAGAGTGGTTGGGTATCATTTCACACTTGAAAGAACTGAAAACTCAACTGTTCCTGTGGTAAACCATCAGCCTTACTCGGTTTCAGCTGTCAGACATCGCGTATTTTGTCTCTCTGTATTATAAAAGTAAGATCAGGACTAAAAAGTCAAGTCCAGACTATTGATATTATTTGAATCATTTGTTTTCACCATAATAAATACTTAAATAATTTATATATAGGCTAATTTCAACAACCATGCTATTTAAATAATTAATTTTTTATAATTTAGTCATGTTTGTTTTTCTGTCTTTTAGTATATGCTACCTAAGAGGTTTTTTTTAACTATTAAATATTATTTAGACCCATTTATACCATATGCAAACACGTATACTTGATTTCATAAAGACATGTTTTCTAAATCAAATTATTAGCTAGTGATTGTACTAAAGCCTACATAAAATATTTAAATAATAATTCATTTAATTTGTATCAACTTCAAATTAGCGGTGTATCCTCTTTATATTCATTATTGGAAAATAAATAAAGGAAAACATTTTCAATTTGAATGTATTTGTATAACACTTTTCATATTAACTATAATTCCAAAGGGTACATTTTTGTTCTGTTATTGTGAAGAAACCTTTGGGTAATTGTGTGATCCTCTCTATGAAAAATCAATAAAAAAATATTTTTTTAAATATATAATTCCAAAGCAACTGCAGAAAATAGTGCCATACAACTAGTGGACGAGCTAAAAGTGACAACAGTAAGAAAAGCACACAACAAACTAAAAACTATTCTTAAACATGTACTTTACTTATTTTTTTTATTTTCATTGTTCTTTTTTTTTCTGAGAAAAATATATTCATATGCACTTTCAAAATAACATTTGTAATTGTTTAAAGTTTGAAAACCCCTGTATTCATTCATTAATTTAATCACTTATTTATTTACTGCGTACATTATGCATACAGTACAGTACAAAAGATTTTTTAAATGTTTTTGAAGAAGTCTCTTATGAGCACCAAGGCAGCATTTATTTGATCAAAAATACAGTAAAAACAGTAATATTGTGATATTACAATTTAAAATAAGTCTTTTATACATTAAATAATATATTTTAAATATTTCATTTTAAATTATGTAAGTCTTCAGTGTCACGTGGTCCTTCTAATATGGTGATTTGCTGCTCAAGAAACATTTATTCTCATTATGGAAACCGTGATAATTTTTTTCTGAATTCTTTGATGAATAAAAAGTTCAAAAGCACAGTATTTATTAGAAACAGAAACCATTTGTAACAGAAATGTCGTTATTATCACTTCTGATCAATTCAATGTGTCGTTGCTGAATAAAAGTATTAATTTCTTTAAAAAGAAAACTTGCCAAACCCCCAATTTTTTAACGGTACTGTATATTAATGAATGAATGAACAAAAGGCATAATATCTAACAACAATGATCTGACAATGTCATGCAGTTCTCACCGCTTTATACTGGAAAAGCTGTGCCAACTCATCCCGGGTCTCGCTCTTGTTGGCGTTGCCCTTCCAGTGGTCGGGCATGTAGTGAATGTGGGCCAGGACACACTGAAGCAACTGTTCAGGACACCACACCATATGTTCATCTGGAATAAACGACCTGTAAGAGATTCAGATGGCGTTACTGAAGACCAGGTCAGATTAACAGGTGCTGAGAGTGCTCAGGACAGAATTACAATGCTTAGGTGGAACAAGGTCAGCAGAACACACGAGACAGCACTTGTTCTTTGACCTGACGCCAGCTGGGAAGAGCTGCGGAGAGCAATTGTCTTTTACTTTACGTACTTGGACCAATATGTTTTGTGTCAAGGTGCACAGCAGTAATCATTTTACACATTAGCTCGGACGGACCTGCCTCGTTGTCTACATGGGCAGCATCTTTAGCTAAATGAACCTCACAAGTAGCCTCACCTTTGCCTGACGACACAAGGTCTGGGCTCTTTAGCCACTGCAATTGCCCAAGGACCAGCCACTTATTCAGCGGCTTGACTTACAGGTAAACCATTCACAGCTTTGTCATGTTTAGGAGAGTCTAAATGCGGCTACAATAACAGAACTAATTTCTTGGACACATGATTCATGTTTACCTGCATATGCCGCAGATATTCCCTTCTCAGTGAAGTACTTCACCTGATCTTCCATTTACAATGTCACAACTAAGAAAAGAAAATCACTCAGGAATCTAAAAGATCGGCCAAGCTTGGAAAATAGTACTTTTCCCATATCCATAAACATGTGAACACATATGTTTTTAACTAAATGCCTCAAACTCTTAAAAACACTTTAAAAAACTACATTTTTAAGCCATTATCTTCACAAATATTTTCCGTTCTCACAAAAATAAATGAAAGTTTAATAGATTTTTTTATATATATATATATATATATAATAAAAATGATGACGCACATAAAATATTACTAAAAGTTATGAACTTAAGTTAAAATGAAAACTGAAAATATAAAAATAAAAGCTATTAACAAATACTATAATAGCATAAATAATGCTAAAATAACACTGTTTTAGAACCACCACTTCTTGGATGATTTCTTTCAAAGAGCAGTGCATTATGGGATTGCATTTTCTGAGATGGAGACTTTTGGCTTAAAAGAAGGCGCCTTAAAAGGCAACATAAATGTTGTAGCCTACCTTTAAGAACAGTCTGTCTATGACAACTAGAAATGATTGTATATTTTGTAAATAATACAAGCTATTTATTGTCTTCACAATCTAATAATACCTGGATTTGATTCATATGAAAACAAACAACCCTCAAAACATTTAATAAATACAATTTGATCAATTCAAGGTGGTCTATAGCTGGTCTAACTGGTTTTCTTTTAGCAAAGATACTGTACTGTACATCTTATTTGATTTATTATTGTGTACTATGAGTATTGTTTGCTCTTACAAATGTATTTTCGCCTGGTCCTTGTACAGTAGGTCACGTCTGCTAGATGAATGAATGCAAAAGTCTTGCCGTACCTGGTGATGGTGATGACCACGCCAAGTACGGTGATGGCCGTGAGGATGTGTTGCACGGTCAGCACGTCTTCATCGTACACCGTCAGAGCGATGAGCACAGCGAACACCGAGCCGGAGAAGAAAGCCACGTTCTTGGCCAGCACCGCCAACATAGGAGAAACAAAGACATTCATGTACTTGGCGGCGGGTTTGTACCCACGGCCCATCCTGCCTTGCAGCTCGTGATCCAGCTCGTTGAAGTGGCGCAGGTAGAGCCGGCCGTACAGCGACCAGCGCCGGGCCCCCAGACTCCCCGGCTCCCGCTTGATGACCTCAGCGTAGCTAAAGAACGCATACAGCACCTGCCACACCAGCACGAAGGGGCACAGCAGCAGATTGACCAGCCCCGTCAACAGTATGACGCGGCTCAGCTGCTTGGCGAGGTCCTGCCGGTTTGCCGCCCGTTTGTATTTAGGATGCAAGCTCCATTTGTTCTGGAAGAGTGAGAGAGGTCCCCAGAACAGAATGAGCTCAAAGTTGTATTTTAGGCCCTGCGTGAGGAAAATCATGTCGCCGAAGAAGGGCGCACGCAGTCTGACGGGCAGCAGGGACTTGTTGATCATGGCCACCGTGTAGTTTTTAAAGCGCAGGATGCGGTGGTAGATGTCCAGTTCGGAAAGTTCACGCTTCTGGACACACATGGGATGCTCGCGCTGCAGGTGAATCAAACGCCCCTGAACTTCTTGCCATGTAAAGTTGCACAACTCATCCTACCATTCATAAAAACACAAAACAGTGTTTGGATAAGTAGTGTAACAGAAAATATTTATAATTCGTCAAATTATTTACAAAAAATAATTAAATGTACTTATTAAATTATATAAATATTCATATTTAGGTGTGAAAAATGTGGTTAATAGTGTGCTTATTCATTTAAAGATAAATTTGACAACCTTTTATAGATTAGTTTTAGATTAATCTGCACTTTGTTCATCGTTTTATGATTATTAATATACATGCAGTTTTATGACTTCATTAACTGAGAGACAACATGGAGTATTTGTACTTTTAAAAATTCATTTATCACACCATCGGACCACTAAATTGATAACAAATGTAAAAAGAATTATGTAAAAACAGACACAGCATGTTACATTTGCACTTTAATCTAAAATCTTGTTGTTTGATCAACTTATGTAACGCGTCTCTTACCATCTGTATTTTCAGAGCTTTAATATAAAACTGCCGGATCTCCCAGTAGCTGAGGACGTTAAAGATCACCTTCACAAGCCGATAGAGCCAGAAAATGGCCGCCATTATCAGGAGAAAGATGATCCAGCTGTTTCCTTGAATCCTGATTGAGGAATAAAGATCATCACTATTATGATTTGACAGCAGATGATTATGGGATTGCTCATGGTTTGTTATAAGTTGCGCATATAAATTATATATAATATCTATAAAATCTATCCTACCATTCAAAAATTGAGTTTTGATTCAGCAAGGATGCATTAAATTGATCAAAAGTTACAGAAAATGTATAAATGTTACAAAAGATTTATAATTCAAATAAATGCTGTTATCTTGAGAGAGAAAAAATTCGCAACCGTTTTCAACACTGATAATATTAAGAAATGTTTCTTCAGCTCTAAATCGGCATATTAGAATGATTTCTGAAGGATCATGTGACACTAAAGACTGGAGTAATGATGAAAATGTAGCTTTGATCACAAGAATAATTACATTTTTAAATATATTCAAATAGAAATTATTTAAATTTGTAATTATATAATATGTCACAAGTGTACTGTTTTTACAGGTGAGCATAAGAGACTTCTTTCAAAAATGTTAGAGATGATTTGTGAGCGCAAACGTTTGTGGCTTGAATAACTAATACTCTCTTTCCAAACGCAGTTAGTTGCAAAACAGAATGAAAGCAGATATCGCAAATAATATGACCAACCAAATGAGAATGTTTGGCAAGTCTTAATTACTTTACGAAAGCACAAGATGTTCCTGAATGAAGTGCGTCAACTGTGATATTAATATGTTTGTGTTGCATATCTGAGTCTGTAAACAACACATTTGTGAACTGATTTATACTTCTTCTGACTATCTGTCTAAGGTGTCCATGATAAGAGGTACCCTACTACCAAGTAAAAATCCACTGCCAAAAGGACCAAAACATGGCACACTCGGTTTCTATTTAAAACACATGAGCTCTACGTAATACGTTTCAGTATCATCTACGGTCACAGAAATAGAATAACAGGTTCTGAGGAGCAGATCATCCCAACGGGTGCTTGTTTACAGCCTGCTTATTTTGGAGCCACTGTCTGAGAAGTAGGAAACCAATCAGTTCCAGGTTTTGAATGACGCGTGACGCAATCAAAACAGCATTCTCACCCAGAGCTCCAGGGCACGTTTGAATACAGGCAACTATGAAAGTCCAGCTTAGACGTGACAGGAAAACCGCAATAATAAATCAACGTACAACTTTGAAAACTTTATACGTGATAAACCTTGATTGGTCCAAAAATAAACCTAGAGTGGTGCATTATGATGAAGTTCACAAGCAATATGAAAATATCTGCAAACTGGACTGTTACAATGCAGGTTGTAAAAAGTTTAAAACCTAAAACCTGTTTTTTATTCTAAACTAGGGCTTGTCACTAACGATTACTTTGGTAATCAAGTAATCGGTCAATTATGTTGACAATTAATCGCGTAAACCGATAAATTGAGGTGAACAATAGCTCATGACTATGGAAGCTTGTTTCCGCCACAGAATAAAACATTTTAAGAGATAATTGCGACTTTTTATCTCACAATTGCGAGTTTACATCTCGCAATTCTGACTTTATAATACGCAATTGGGAGATATAAAGTCAGATTTGCATGATATAAAGTCGCAATTGCGTGTTATAAAGTCAGAATTGTGAGATAAACTATTCTGAGGTAAAAAAAAAAAAAAAAAAAAGTCCGTCTTTTTTTTCCCCTTAGAATTGGACTTTATATCTCACAATTCTGAGAAAATATGTCAGAATTGCGAAATATAAACTCGCAATTGCGTGTTATAAAGTCAGAATTGCGTGATATAAAGTCGCAATTGCGAGAAAAAAAGTCAGAATTCTGACTTTATAACACGCAATTGCGACTTTATTTCATGCAATTCTGACTTTGTATCTCGCAATTCTGAGAAATAAAGTCAGAATTGCGAGATGTAAACTCACAATTGTGAGATAAAAAGTCGCAATTATCATTTACATTTTTTTATTTTGTGGCGGAAACAAGCTTCCATACATGACAGCCCTATTCTGAACTTTGCTTGATTCAGTGAAAATACTAATTTTGACTGTAAACTGAACTGTAAAAGATTTTCTGTATAAATAAAACATATTTGAAATTGGGTCAGTGCTATTTTAATATTATTTATACACCATCATAGTATTTATTTTTATATTTTCATTTTCAGTAGTTTTATTATGCTCTTATTATTTTTTTTTATATATTTCTATTTAGTTCTAATTTATTTACTTTTAATCATTTTAGTACTTCAACTGAATATTATTTTATTTCAACATTTCTACTTTTTACAAGTTTGAGTGCAAAGTTTTTTTAATCTAATATTTATTTATTTTATTATAGCTTTATTCCAAGAACACTCAAGTGTTGTAGTCAAAGATGTAATTAATTCATTGATTGATTAATAATATCAGTGTAAATAAAGACTGATTTTGTTGTAATTGTTCAATTATGAATTGTCGTGTATTCCTAAATAAATAAACTAAACAAACATATAAAATTCTGTGTAACCACAGATTTCTACAAGCGAAGTCAATTTCAATTGGCAATAGCAGGACGTTCAGCATCTCTGTATAAACCGGACACACACTGACCTCTCAGTGCACTGCTCGCTGGGTAAAATAGCATCAGGAAGGGTGACCTTGTTCCTGTCCAGAGGACCGAGGCTCTGACCCGTGTGGTTGACCACTCGGTTGGCAAAGAGAACATCATATTCCACACAGTTGAAGAGGAAAGTTGTAAACGTGACCACAAACAGGAATTGCCTGGAAATGGAAAATGCAAAAGCAGACATGATTAGTTCTTAAGTGATATCCAAACCTGCCATAAAGAATTAAAGAAAAAGAACAAATATGACTTACACAAGCTCAAAAAATTCTGATAACACCATACAGGCGAATCCATTCTTCTGATGAAAATGATATATGTGAGCATGTTGATTAAGGCCTCTTGCATTCCAATAAAAGTTGACACAGTTTTAAAGAATTACAGCTTTGTTAAGCTTTAATGTAGCCTGAGCGTAACAAAATATCAATGCCTAATGATGAATAGAGGCAGTGTGCTCTCATGAAAAAGAGAAAATGACACCGGGACAGTGCTGGGAGATTCATGCATTGACAAAAGTGCCAATTTTTCCATTCAGCCTATGAAATGTATGTCAATAATATGGCAAAATGTAATCTTTTTTTAAAGGATATTCTTGTGAAGAAATTGTCGAGGTTCTTGATATGATGCCATGGGTCTGCAATGTAACAAAGACATAATTCAAATGACAAAAAAGTATTTTATTATACATATTAGACACCTGCTATTAACTTGTCATACTGTATATGACACAGTGAACGATACTTACCCCCTCTGCCCTCTGAAACATGGATGAGTAAATCTTCCTCTCCTGGGGGTGAGTCTTCATCACAGTCTTCTATCCGATGATACTCTTGGTACGTTTCAAAACCAGCCATCGTGTTTTACATTCTACCTCTGTATAATATTCACCTTAGGTCCTGAACAACAGGTATGATGATAGTGGGATTAGTTATGACAATTTACTACAAACAGATCTCTAACACCATAAACAAGTGCAATACCAGCTCAAACTGACCAAGTTCACTACTCACGAGACTGTTATTGTCTCTATTTTCCTGACTAAACCCCAACCACATGTTCAGTTTATGTACAGTTGAGTCATGGACAGACTTGATTGCATCATTACAAACAGACAAAGACACATGTTGTCATTATAAATCACGATGCAACGATTATTAATGACAACATAACGGATCATTAGATTAAACCATTTTTTATGAAGTGTCTGCTAACAGGGGTGAGTTTAACAGATGACCACCACACATCAACCTCATCCTGGCAAAACTGCTCATTATTTGCTTATATCGTCTGTTTTTTTGTCTAGTTGAGATTTTATTACTGAAAACATTTCTATTAAAAGAAAACTGAAATGATTTAAATATGTAAAGCGCAAAATGAGCCTCACCATCCGAGCAAAGATGATCCTCGCCTTTGCTCTTCACAACAAAAACAGATATGACAACAAATATCGCCTGTCGTCACTTTGGTTTCTATTAGCGTCACTTCCGTGACTTTTATTCGCTACATGTAATGCAAAATACAAAAATAGACCATTTAAAATATTGTCTGCATGTATTAATACATTATTACCCTTTATAACCGATAATAAAATATAAAATGTTTATTTAAATACAATTCTGAAGAAATGAAAGCGAACACCGTTCATCAAACATACACACATTTCAGACTAAAATAAATACCAAATAAAACAAAAGCCAAGTTATTAAAAATAACCACATTGATATAATGCCAAATTGTCATAAACATTCCACTATTTATGTATGTAAAAAGTTCAATAAAACAAGCCAACGTATATTTACGCAGCGATGACGTATAGGGCAAGCGTGGTCACGCTGGGATTGCGTAAACATGGCGGCCTACATGTTAATCCTTGAGTGCATTTAGTTTCATGAACAATCTTTCTTTCTTCTTCCTGCTGTCATTACAAAACACTACTAAAACATGTTTCATTTTGCACGTTGCAGTCGATTGACACGCGGCACTGTCACGTCTGATCGACTTTTGAGCTCCCAAAAAACAAGAGATTTCTTGATCCACCACCTCAATAGGTACACAATATTTCTCTATATTTATTATTTTGGCTTGAAACTTACTGTCTACACAGCACATTAATTTCCATGTTGATCTGGTTGAAGTCGCGAGGTGGTCTGTAATCAAGTAGACTTTGCTTTTGTTGACATATAGAAGTATGTTATTTATGCATGCCAAAGGTGATTCATATGCCCTTTACTAAGAAAAATATTGCGTAATAATCGTGGTATGTCCCTTGTGAAAAACAAGTACACTTATTATGAAAGAGTACTTATTATGGAAAAATATACTTTAAAATAATATAGTTATATATGTATATGTGCGAACTGAATGTAGTGCAAAGTAATTGCATTTGTGCAATTGAAAAATATATATTTAAATTTATATTAAATGCAAGTAGTTAAACTTAAGAGTGCTTTTTAACATATTTAAGAACATCTTTAAATGTAATTTCATTATAACTTCTATTGTCTTTGAAACATGGTGAAAGTGTACCGCTAAGTGTACTGACAAGCATTTATGGTAAACTAAATAAAATGCAGTCATGTATTTAAATATATTTGTCATTTATGAAGTTGCAATTTAGTGCATTTAAAATATATTATCTTTAAATGGAATATCAAATAACACACATTTAAAATTATAATCAGGAACTGATTTAGTATGTTAGTCAACACTTCAGAATAAGTGTACTTTAAAGCGCAACAACCACATTGATTTAAAACTTACTTTAAAGTAAAATCAATGATTTGACATGATAACAAAGTGCACTTTTTTCATACTGTCCTTTTCCTTTATCTCTTGTATTGTAGACGTGGCCAGCACACAGTACCATGGAGCGGTTCACAAATCCCATTCACACAGTTCACTGTCAGTGCTCCTGTTCGCATATGGAGACAAGCTCAAAAAGTGCTCCGTCTAGCATCCAGACGGCAGCCGAGAACACCAAACGTCACTCTGAAACTCATATTAGGACCAGCTGCTTTGACAGTGACAGCACGCTTGCTTAGTACTGTAGCTCATTGTGAAGCAGATGTGAATAACAATGTCCTAGTGGAAGTTCAGGTGAAAGAGAAGATTCCTGAATTCAGCTGGGCCATCCTGTGGGAGTTTGTTCGACCCCAACTTCTTGCTCTAATAGGAGCCGTTATCGTCAGTAAACATTTAAACTATTTGTGCTCATGCTAAATTGAATTGAATATTAGTTTTGGCTATTTTTTTTTTTAATCATATGATGTTCTCTTTCAGCTTGCGTTTGGAGCAGCAGCCCTTAATATTCAGATTCCTCTGATTTTGGGGGATCTGGTGAATGTCGTCGCCCGCCACATGAGAGAACAAACAGGCCACTATGTGAGAGATATTCAAGCGCCTGCAATGAAGCTGCTTGGACTGTATGGTTTACAGGTACTTTAGGTCACATATTGAAACTCTATGAGCAACATTTTACTTGCTTCTGATTATTAAAAAAACTCTCACTATTACAGTAGCATTCAAAAGTTTGGCGTCAGTACGATTTTTGAAAGAAATGAAACCTTTTTATTCATTAAATTGATCAAAAGTGACAGTAAAGACATTTATAATGTTACAAAAGATTTCTATTTCACATAAATTTCTTTTAATCAAAGAATCCTGATAAAATGTATTAAGGTTTCCATAAAAATATGAAGCAGCACAACTGTTTTCATCATTGATAATAATCAGAAATGTTTCTTGAGCAGCAAATCATCATATTAGACTGATTTCTGAAGGATCATGTGACACTGAAGACTGGAGTAATGATGCTGAAAATTCAGCTTTGATCACAGAGACAAATTGCATTTTAAAATATATTCAAATAGAAAACAGTTATTTAAAATTTTAATAATATTTCACAGTTTTACTGTTTTAATGTATTCTTGATCAAATAAATGCAGCCTTGGTGAGCAAAAGAGACTTCTTTCAAAAATATTACAAAATGTAACCAACCCTAAACTTTTTGATGGTAGTGTAAATGTAAAATCTGTTGTTTATTTGTCTTTCAGGGTCTGTTGACGAGTGGCTACATCATTCTACTGTCTAGAGTTGGAGAGAGAGTGGCTGCTGACATGAGAACAACTCTCTTCATGTCTTTGCTTAGGTTTGTACTTTTTTTTTTAAAGGAATTAAAGTACAAATGTGCAAATGAGGCACTCATAATTCTAATTATCTTGTGTAAATGTCATGTTACAGACAAGATGTTGCGTTTTTTGATGCAAACAAGACTGGGCAGCTGGTTAATCGCCTCACGTCAGACATCCAGGAGTTTAAATCTTCCTTCAAGCTGGTTATTTCCCAGGTAGGATGTTTTATACACCAATTTTTATGCATTATTTGCCTATTGTGTGGTTTGCAATATGTACGCATGAAATGCATGCTTTTGCATCACCTTTAAAGGTGTCCTATATGTGTTTTCTTTGACTTTTTCAACTATCTTTTGTGTGTAAGTTGCTGTTTGAGCATGAAAAATGTCACGTAAAAGCACAAAGTTATTGTTTATATCAGTGCGCACTGTTTCTGAACTCCCTGAAACGCCTCCATTGTAGTCTTGAGTTTTCTTCCAGGAACGAACGTGTCACATTATTTCTCAATTAAATAATTCCTGGCCAAGGCATACGCAAAATAAAGGGGTGGGGCCTGGTTGAGTTAGTTAGTAGTGTGTTGAAACTCACGGTTACATTTCCAAAACACACGCGAAGTGGTTGGCCAATCACAACACACTGGTCCAGCCGACCAATCAGTGCACAGTGCGCTTTTCAGAAGAAGAAGCTTCATAGAGACAGGAACTAAACAGAGCGTTACTGACAGACTGGGAAGAGAGGAGCTGCAATAATGTAAAATATGTGAAAAGCATGAAAACCTATTCTAGTAGAGCCCAAAAACAAAACAAAATCCCTTCAAATTATAATATTTGGCACAAGTAACAAACCATTTTCAATAATCAAGGAGCAAATGTTATGAGCAAGTGCATCTAAAAAGCCCCAGGGAGAATGTTCAGCTATATCACAGTCATCTGATTATGTGTTGTGTTTTACAGGGTTTGCGAAGTGCCACACAGACCGTGGGCTGTTTTGTCTCGCTGTACGTCATCTCCCCCAAGCTCACGGGTCTCACTGTGGTCGTTCTTCCATGTCTCGTGGGGGCTGGTGCTCTCATCGGTTCTTTTCTCCGTAAACTTTCACGGAAAGCGCAGGAACAGGTATGGAGAAGAGTTTAGTTTTGGTGACTCTTTCTATGCTAACTGCTAAACCCTAAACCCATTTTCCTCTTTTAGGTTGCTAAAGCTACAGGAGTGGCCGACGAGGCTCTTGGTAACGTACGAACAGTGAGGGCTTTTGCCATGGAGGATCGAGAACTAGAGTACGACTTCACAATCTAGACTTTTTTTCCACATTTTCTGTTAATTTTGAGAGGAAAATATTGAGTTCTGTGGAAATGTTGATAATACTACACTGTAAAATGTTATTATGGTCTCAAGGAATGGCATTTGATTTAGGGTTAGTTACTTGTAATTATGCATCATTTACTGTTATTACTATAGTAAGTACATGCGACTACTTCGCCTTAAATGAAAGTGTTACCCAGGTTTTTATTATAATATTTTAGATATTAAGTTATCTAAAAAAAGGTTACAGACATTTCTTCCAGTGTATGGTCTTTTTTGATCATTAGTAATTTTTGGAAATTAAAACAAAAGAGGACATGCATAAACAAAGTTCTGATATAACCCATTCTTTCACAGGATGTTTGCCGCCGAGGTCCAGAAATCAGCTGCCATGAACGAAACGTTGGGCACAGGAATTGCCGTATTTCAGGGCCTGTCTAATATTGTCCTGAACTGTGAGTAATTATGCATGTTTTACTGATTTGCATCCAATTAGTACATGAACTAGAGCTGTTCAATATTTTCCTTATTCGACAGGCATTGTTCTAGGCACTATATTTGCTGGTGGGTCTTTGATGGCCCGTGATGACATGTCACCTGGTGATCTAATGTCATTTTTGGTCGCCTCTCAAACAGTTCAGAGGTGAATTTTTTCTCTGCACATAATATAGAAGAAACAAAAGTGTCTATAATGTCAAACCACACTAAAAACACATGTAACAGAATCACCTTACATCTGTCTCTATAGATCTCTTGCCAGCATTTCTATTCTGTTTGGACAGGTGAGTGGAAGACACTTTACTTTACATATTGTATGTAACCTATATATATATATATAAATATATATATTGACGAGTGTTTTGTGTCAGATGGTTCGGGGTATGAGTGCAGGGGCCCGTGTGTTTGAGTACTTGACTCTAGAGCCCAGCGTTCCACTCACCGGAGGAGGTCGTATTCCTCTCAAGTCTCTGACTGGAAGAGTTGACTTCATGAACATCGACTTCAGGTAGGCCTCATGCAGACATGACAAGACTGTTTAGATTATTTAATCTAAAAAGTTCCATTCTCTGTTATTTTATGTTTCCGGCATGTTTCTCAGTTACCCAACAAGACCTGGAAACCAGATCCTTAAAAACTTGAACCTGACTCTGCCTCCCTGTAAAACTGTGGCTATCGTTGGAGAGTCAGGCGGAGGTAAGATGTCTGTCTATCTATCTATCTATCTATCCGCCTGTCTGTCTATCTATCCGCCTGTCTGTCTATCTATCTGTCTGTCTATCTATCTATCTATCTATCTATCTATATATCTATCTATATATCTATCTATCCGCCTGTCTGTCTATCTATCCGCCTGTCTGTCTATCTATCTGTCTGTCTATCTATCTATCTATCTATCTATCTATCTATCTATCTATCTATCTATCTATCTATCTATCTATCTATCTATCTATCTATCTATCTATCTATCTATCTATCTATATATCTATCTATATATCTATCTATCCGCCTGTCTGTCTGTCTATCTATCTATCTATCTATCTATCCATCTATCTATCTATCTATCTATCTATCTGTCTGTCTATCTATCTATCTATCTATCTATCTATCTATCTATCTATCTATCCATATATCTATCTATCCGCCTGTCTGTCTGTCTATCTATCTATCTATCTATCCATCTATCTATCTATCTATCTATCTATCTATCTATCTATCTATCTATCTATCTATCTATCTATCTATCTGTCTGTCTATCTATCTATCTATCTATCTATATATATATATATCCGCCTGTCTGTCTGTCTGTCTGTCTATCTATCTATCCATCTATCTATCTATCTGTCTGTCTATCTATCTATCTATATATCTATATATCTATATATCTATCTATCCGCCTGTCTGTCTATCTATCTATCTGTCTGTCTGTCTATCTATCCATATATCCACCTGTCTGTCTGTCTATCTATCTATCTATCTATCTATCTATCTATCTATCTATCTATCTATCTATCTATCTATCTATCTATCTATCTATCTATCTATCTATCTATCTTTCTTGACTGTGTCCATCTATCTGTCTATCTATCTTTCTTGACTGTATCTATCTATCGTTCTATCTTTCTTGACTATCTATCTATCTATCTATCTATCTATCTATCTATCTATCTATCTATCTATCTATCTATCTATCCGTCTGTCTGTCTGTCTGTCTGTCTATCTATCTATCTATCTATCTATCTATCTATCTATCTATCCATATATCCGCCTGTCTGTCTATCCGTCTCTGTCTATCTATCTATCCATTTGTCCATTTATCTATCCCCCAAAAAAAGCATCTATCACAGAAACACAACATACAAATAATCGCACCCATCACATGTGAATATATTATTGTTGTTATTATTATATTAGTCATTTATTTACCTCTAAATTCAGGCAAATCCACAGTGGCCGCCTTACTGGAGCGGTTCTATGACCCCAGCAGTGGAGTGGTAATGCTGGATGGGCTGGACATCAGAACACTGGACCCGTCCTGGTTAAGAGGACATGTCATTGGGTTCATCAGTCAGGTACATATTATTCTGGACCATTCTTCACTCTAACGTTTCTGCTTCAGTTTGTTATATATGTGTGAAATAGATTAAACACCAGTTTTATCATTCTTTTTTGTCCTTATCACAGGAACCTGTTCTTTTTGGAACCTCTGTGATGGAGAATATCAGGTTTGGAAAACCCAGTGCAACAGACGCTGAGGTCACGTCTGCTGCCAAACAAGCCAATGCTCATAATTTCATCACAGGATTCCCAGATGGATACAACACCGTGGTCGGTAAGCACTGTTAAAAACTAAATCAGAAAATAAATTCGAAAAAAAAATGACTTGACAGTTTTCTGAAATAAAATAAACACTGCTTTATTTCCCCAAACTCTAGACTGAAAGTATTTTAATACTTTCTTTTTAAAGGAAAAAGTTTCAATAAAGTGAGATGAAAGATGTCATTTTGAAGTGTGAATAAAATAACTTTTTCTTTAGTTTTTCTCAAATAAAATAAATTCTAAAATAAAATATACTTTACAATACAATAAATTAATTTTCATATATTTTTAGGTGAACGTGGAGTCACTCTATCTGGGGGCCAAAAGCAGCGGATCGCAATCGCTCGTGCCCTGATAAAAAACCCCAGCATCTTGATTCTGGATGAGGCCACCAGTGCTTTGGATGCAGAGTCTGAGCGTGTGGTTCAGGAGGCTTTGGACAGAGCCACAACGGGTCGCACCGTTCTGATCATCGCTCACCGTCTCAGCACCATACAGGCGGCCGATCTCATCTGTGTCATGAGCAATGGACGCATTGTTGAGGTTAGGAAGGACTTTACAAAGAATGTACTTGCATACTGAATGCCTGAAACCTGTGATGTTTAATGCTTGTTTTATTATTTATGTTTTCAAAGGCTGGAACACACCTGGATTTACTGAGCAAAGGAGGGCTGTATGCTGAACTTATAAAGAGACAACGGTCAGATGGTCACAAATAAAATACTGTATTACTGAGCATATTTCACGACCAGTTATTTTAAATCTTTTTTTTAGTTATTTACATTTTTAAATTGTTTTAAAGATGAAATTTAATTTGGTGCACTACCATAGCGAATGGGTTTTAGTGAATATTCTGTGTATGTTTTATTTCCCCAAACTCTAGACTGATATTTTAAGTATTTTAATCTTTTTTAAATGAAAAGGTTTCAATAAAGTGAGATGTACATTTTATTTTGAAAGATGTATTATTTATCAATACCATTGTGATGATACTCTGCCTGTCTTCCATGAAAATTGGGGTGTAATAAAAGTAAATAAAATAATTTTCTTCCTGCATTCCCCTTACTCTTTATTTTGTCTATTAGTTAGAAAATATGTTTAACGAATGTTTCATAAATGATGAAATATTGAACTAAACATTTTTTTTATTGCAGTATTTATTATCCACCCAGAAGGCCGTTTACAAACGAGACTTTTATTTTGAAGTGTGACTCAGTAAATCGCCATCTTGAAACCCTTATTGCGCTCTTCATGTTGCGTACTACGCCCCTTGTTGATAAAAAAAACGACAGTAATCAGCTGTATTATTTAAACCGTATTATTTATTTTAAAACGTAGGAAATTAAGGAGCCAGGACGCTTTATTTAAAAGCTAATTGTAGCTGGCTAAAACCATGCAAAAGTATGAGAAGTTGGAGAAGATAGGAGAGGGTGAGTAACGTTTATGGATTGTCTGGCCTGAATGGCTGTAACGTTATCTGCATTGGAGATTTATAGAGTATTAACAATCATGAAGGTTTGCTGTTATAGAGCTTAAAGCGTCTGACAGTCTGCTGTGAATTATGCCTTCGTAAGCGTGTGTTGAGATTAAAGTCTAAGCTAGAGCTAGCAAGCTCATACTGAGCTATTGAGAGGATGCACTTGGCTTTAAATAAATCAAAACGGCATTTGCGCACCTGTTAAATGATGCCATCGCTATTGTTCAGAGAAATGGAGGGGTTGCATTGATTATTTCGAATCAAACTGATCGTTCATTCATAGCAGTATCATTAACAGCTTTTCTTTGATTCTCACTGAGCTGCAAATGTTAGTTAGTAGCTGATTCCTATGAGGCATAACGTGTTTCTTCCTCCAGGGGGCGCATGGAGGCTTAAAGTCTGCATCCGAAATTACTTACTTCCCTACTATATACTGGGCGAAAAAAATATGTCAACATAAAAGAACTACGTCCGAATTCACAGTACTCATAAAAAAAATACTCGGATGACCTACTACTTACGGCGAGATTCTGAAGTGTGCATACGATGGACACTTTACTATCCCATGAGGCCACGGGAGAGGATTTATGAATGGCAGTGAAGCGATGCAACTGACATGATAATGACAACATGGCAGATTTAGTATGTCCGGATTATGGCTGTGTCAGAAATCGCATACTCGTTTGAGTAGGTACTTATTTTGAATAAGTAATTACTTCACGGCCACTAAAAACGTATGTTCTGTGTAGTATGAATGTGTGTGGTATAAATGTAATCTGGGCGTACTATATTCTTCATGTTGTCATTATCATGTGACCGTCAGTTGCATCACTTCAGAATCTGGCCTGAAGTAGTGGGTCAAGTACTTTTTGCCAACTCTTTTATGAGTACTGTGAATTCGTAAATATTTATTTTGTCACATACTGTTTTTTTGCCTACTATATAGTAGGGAAGTATGCGATTTGGGATGCATGCATACGACACACATTCATACTATATAGAACATAATTTTTTTTAGTGGTCGTGAAGTAATTACTTATTCAGAATAAGTACCTACTCAAGAGAGCATGCGATTTCAGACGCAGCCCACTTTGACAACATTCAAATCACAGAACGATTATTATTGGTAATTCTTGGCGAGATTTTACACACTGAAAAAATATACTAATTTAAATATATAGTAGGCTAATTTAATCAAATGAGTACTTGAGTTATAGATCAAATCTGTGGCAAGAATCTTTAGTAAATCTCTTTTAAAAAAAAAATCCTCATCTATTTATCAAAAAAGGACAGTGATTGGTCTGTTCTGAAGTATGCTGAGAAAAGTAACGGTTACATCGTGACAACGCTGTCTGCGAGATTATACACAATATAAGTATTATTTTAAATGTATTCTGCCTGACAATTTAAAGACATGTTTTGCTGCTAGGCCACGCCCATTTGAGAATTTGGTTCATTCTTGACGTTTTGCCAACTTATCCTACAGTGATTTTTCGAATTCATGCCTCGAAGTCGGACCGACTTGTTTTTTACAGACTGACTTGCTTTGTACCCTCTGCTTACTTGATTTTTGTACCCTGTCTCCAGGTACATATGGGACCGTTTTCAAAGCTAAAAACAGAGAAACACATGAGATTGTGGCCCTCAAGCGAGTGAGATTGGATGATGATGATGAGGTAAGACTGGGATGTGAAGCACAAGCAAGTCATATTAAAGCAAACTGTCACATTAATTTTCAATCCTACGACAGGGTGTTCCAAGTTCAGCTTTACGGGAAATTTGCCTCCTGAAAGAACTGAAGCATAAAAACATTGTAAGGTATGTTTGTTTGCATATTCAGTATATTTAAGCTTACAGCATGCATGGAGTTTGCATATATATATGTGTGTGTGTTAAATGTATTGTTAGCATATTTCGTCATACAGAATATGTGTAATTAATAAGTATTGTTTTTTATTATTATTGCATATTTTATATATTTAACCATATAAAATCAGTTTTGGTTGGTTGCAAGTATTTTTTTTAAAGAAGCATTTCAAAATAATTATTGATAAATAAATAAATAAATAGTGATGAAATAGAAATTGTGCTTGTCTTATGATGCATTAAAGGGTTAGTTCACCCAAAAATTTAAATTATCCCATAATTTACTCACCCTCAAGCCCATCCTAGGTGTGTATGACTTTCTTCTTTCAGCCAAACCCAAATCGGAGTGATATTAAAAAATATCCTGCCTCTTCCAAGCTAATGAAGGCCTTCTGAAGTGAAGCGATGCATTTTTGTATTTGCATTTATAACTTTATAATCTATAATCATTAGCTTCCGGTAACGACCGTATGCGAGTCTAGTTCCGGCGGAAAAGTGACCTCTGACCTGACGCTTCAGAAGGCCTTTATTAACCCCCTGGAGCCGTATGGATTACTTTTATGATGGATGGATGGGCTTTTTTGGGCTTCAACAACAAAGATACCATTTAATCCCATTATAAAGCTTGGAAGAGCCAGGATTTTCTTGTTGTGTTTGGCTGAAAGAAGAAAGTCGTATACAGTAAATTATGGGATCATTTAAATTTTTTCGGGTGAACTATCCCTTTAACAACAGCTACTTGTTCTTGTAGGTTGCATGATGTCCTCCACAGTGATAAGAAGCTCACATTAGTGTTTGAGTTCTGCGATCAGGTAGGAGCAAGTTCCTGCATCATTATTTACCCTGTTTCCAATGATCTTGTGAGATCAGTGTGTTTTGTAACTTGTAGAATGATTTTCATTCAAACAGGATTTGAAGAAATACTTCGACAGCTGTAATGGTGACTTGGATCCAGAGATTGTCAAGGTTTGATTTGTTTTTTTTAATCTGTATAAAAGCCCTGAAAAGAATGCGTCACGGAAGAGCATCTCTTGCTGGCAAGTTTCATGTTTTAGGTATCAGATAATGCCGTTTTAATTCTCTCCTTGCAGTCCTTTATGTACCAGTTATTGAAGGGTCTTGCCTTCTGCCACAGCCGAAATGTTCTCCATCGAGACCTCAAACCACAAAATTTGCTCATCAACAGAGTAAGTAAATGCCTGAAAGTGCTTGATATTGGATATTCATTATTCACCCTTAGTGTGGCAGGTGTGTGTTATATTGAATCATGCTCCATCTTCCTTTATTTCTGCTGTACTCCCAAAAACACTTTTTAAAAGCTGTATTATTTTGTTGTCATCAGAACGGTGAACTGAAGTTAGCTGACTTTGGCTTGGCCAGAGCGTTTGGAATTCCTGTCCGATGTTATTCTGCTGAGGTAAGCTTCACGGCTTCAGATGCAGCTTGGACTATATCAGCGTTTCCCTGTTCCTCACTTCATGTTGATTGGCTTCAGGTGGTGACGTTGTGGTACAGGCCACCGGATGTGCTGTTTGGTGCTAAGCTATACTCTACCTCTATCGACATGTGGTCTGCAGGGTGTATATTTGCTGGTAGGAAAACCTCCATTTTATTTTTTTATTTTTTTTTGTAGTATGTGAATATGGTTTTCTGTATAATTTTTTTTTTTTAGAACTGGCAAATGCAGGACGGCCCTTATTTCCTGGGAATGACGTGGACGACCAGCTAAAGAGGATCTTTAGATATCCTTTACATCCTTTATCCTTTAAACAGTTGATCTGTTTAAGATTTATGTTGGGTTTATACTTTTGGATAGACCTGTAATCTTCATATTGTTGATACCTAGTGCAGGATGGTACATGTAATGTAATTTATATATACATCATATATTCATTTACTCACCTTCATGTAATTTCAAACCTGTTAGACTTTTGTTCATCTTCGGAAAACAAAAGAAGATCTGAGAGCTTTCTGTCCCTCCAATATCAACTACGCAACTACCACTCGACACTAACCAATGAGGTTAAGTCTCGTGTTACGCAGCACGTTTGAGCTTCAGCGAGAACCAATGAGGTTCATTCTTGTGTTACGCATCACATTTGAGCTTCAGCATGAACCAATGAGGTTCATTCTCGTGTTACGCAGCACGTTTGAGCTTCAGCGAGAACCAATGAGGTTCATTCTCGTGTTACGCATCACATTTGAGCTTCAGCATGAACCAATGAGGTTCATTCTCGTGTTACGCAGCACGTTTGAGCTTCAGCAAGAACCAATGAGGTTCATTCTCGTGTTACGCATCACGTTTGAGCTTCAGCAAGAACCAATGAGGTTCATTCTCGTGTTACGCATCACGTTTGAGCTTCAGCAAGAACCAATGAGGTTCATTCTCGTGTTACGCATCACGTTTGAGCTTCAGCGAGAACCAATGAGGTTCATTCTCGTGTAATGCATCACGTTTGAGCTTCAGCGAGAACCAATGGGGTTCATTCTCGTGTTACGCAGCACGTTTGAGCTTCAGCGAGAACCAATGAGGTTCATTCTCGTGTTACGCAGCACGTTTGAGCTTCAGCAAGAACCAATGAGGTTCATTCTCGTGTTACGCATCACGTTTGAGCTTCAGCAAGAACCAATGAGGTTCATTCTCGTGCTACGCATCACGTTTGAGCTTCAGCAAGAGGTTTGTTCTCATGTGTCAAGCAGATTCGGTTGAGCTTCTGTTTATGTTTGCTGATCAATGTTGGTAGTTGCGTTGCTGTCACTGGAGAGACAAAAAGCGCTCAGATTTCATCAAAAAGATCTTCATTTGTGTTCTGAAGATGAACGAAAGTCTTACGGGTTTGGAACGACATGAGGGTGAGTAATTAATGACAGAATTTTCATTTTGAGTGGACTTTATTTATGTGTTTATGTATGTGTGCCCCTAAAGGGACATGATGGTGGAAAAAAATATGAGGAAAAATGTATTTAAAATCTTTTTTGTTCCCCTGAGAAACTTTGCGCTCGCTCACAAACAACTGAAAAAAGTTTTTTGGGGGGGGAACCCAAAAGCATTGATACTGTATTAAAATTTTCCTTTAATTTTTCCTCATCACCATGTCCCTTTAGGGGCTCCATAGTAATGTAATTATAAGTAATATAATGAAGTTGCCAAGCAATGCGTGTAGAAACTTGGCACATCAAGCCAAGTTGCCATTGAGCTGATTAACTTTAACATTTTGGCACATTGCTGGGAACACCGACAGAAGAACAATGGCAGACTATGAATAAACTTCCAGATTATAAGGTACAAAATGTATTCGTCTAAATGCCGGCACAAAGATATCCATTGCAAGAACCGGGGAGGTCATTAGATAAATTGAGTTTTAAGAAATACTCAACAATTGGCTATTTAGTAAGGCCTTGCTTTATTTTCATACATTTATTCTGCATTCCTTTCCCTGTCTCTTTTCGATGTTTTGATAGCCGTACCCAATGTACCCAGCTACTACATCACTTGTGAACGTGGTCCCGAAACTCAGCAGCACTGGCAGAGACCTTCTACAGGTACAATATTCTCATCGTGGAAGCAATTACTTCATGCTTTCACGCCTCATGGATTCTTCTTTGTTTGCAGAATCTTCTGAAATGCAATCCAGTACAGCGAATTTCAGCAGAGGAAGCCCTACAGCACCCTTACTTTGCAGATTTCTGCCCACCCTAAATGTCAGATCACAGATGATGGGCCAGTCTTACCTCGTCAAACCCCTTCAACACCTCCAGCTTTCAGGACCGTGAAACACTCCTCCCCCTTAAAGTTTATGATTTGATCATACGGATATGATAGTGAAAGAGTGCGGTGCTATTATCCTACAGAAACCCTGTGTTTGACTAGAGTCTCCAAAATACCTTTATTATTATTATTAGTCTAACAGTTCACCCAAAAATGAACATGGAAATAAGCTGCATGAATATTCCTCCACATACTACCACAGCTTGAGATTTTCATTTTTGGGTGAACTACTGTTTAAACCTTGAAGATGCTGATCATCACCAAAATTTCAGTCGTGGCTCTACGCGATTTATTTAGTTGATTGCCAAATGTGCTTCATAGGTCTTTAATCGTTTACAAAGTGCTGCCATGAAGACTACTGAAAGCAGCGTTTTCTTTTTTGTGTTAAAGATCAAATCGGCAGTATCATTTAATAAGGTACAGCACACATACTTGATTTAGCATGTTACAATATATAGCATTTTAAAAGTTACTTTTGTGTTGTGCATTTGGTAAGGGTATAGGAAAATAATTTTGCCATTTTCTATGAATGATATTTTAGTGGTGATTTTAAACCATTATCAGAATTGTTGACTCTTGATTAGGAGTAATTTTTTTTTCTCCCTTCAAATTTAAGCAAATCTAGTATTTCAAACAGACTTTTGATTTTTTTCAATAGAATAAGCTGCTTGGATTCAAATGCGTTCACATAGAATTATTTTGTATAGTGGACCACAAAAATTGCCTGGAATAGTCGGAGCAATAGCTGTTGTGTAAAAGAACAATGTTCTCACAAGGCCTCATATTTGAAGCATTCATATTTCAATGCATGCCAGTGTTGTCATTACACTTCATGTGATGTTGCACGTGTACCTTATGGAAGAGTTGGGTCATTGGATAATTTACGTCCAGATGGCCCTGAAGTCTGTGAAATATAAGATCAAACTTACATTTTTCCCTTCTTTTGCTTTGCTTCTGTCATCAGCTGTAGTAGATGTATATTGTTAGAGAACATAAATCCACATTTTAACTTTCAGGCCTTTCATAATGATTTTATTCCATTGATTTGAAGTACTATAATTATCTGAAAATGGTTTAGATTTCTTTGAGATAGTGGTTGCATTTTTCCGTTTTTTTTAAACACTGTGTGAAAATGCTTTTATTTATTTATATAATATGTATCAATAGGCTTAAGTTTCAAATTGGGTGGATTTGGAGGCTCGGTGAGGGACCATTGGATAGATCTTTCATGATAAACCTGGCATACTAAAACATTTTTATTATAATTATTATAAACGATATAAGATTTGTTATGGAGACAAAAATAAAAGTTGCTATAGTGCAAATAGGATATTAGCAACAGGCTTGTAAGTAATGTGTGAAAACAACCTTATATGTTGTTATCAAGAATGTAGCAGAATTCTGTTTGCAACCCTCCATCAAGACAACACGGATTATTACTTTATGATCATCTGTAAACCATATGTAAAATTTGTTACTGTATACAGAACTGTGCACCAATTTATTAAAAATGTTTTCTCTAAACAAAGTCTCATACGTGTCCAGCATGAATTAAATCAGGAAAGATGAGCTGTTGCGCAGATGTTAAACTTGAATGCTCTTGATTGCTGAGAATATTTGAATGGTTGACTGGACACGCCCCTTAATGCTGATTGGCTACATGTGTGTTTTGGTGCTTGGTCCTATTCACTTTCAACAGCTTTAATCTCTTACTGCACCTTTAATGTTGTGGAGGACTTGGCATCCACTGAAGGACTTCACAGGTAAACCTTCACGGTTGTAAAGGCTGTTTCTCTGTCTCATTTGGTTTGATCTTATCAAATGTCCAAACTTGTCAAATATACCACCCAGCTAGCACCTTGCTTGGGTTCTTGTAGGCTACTGTTCTGGATTACCGCAACTTCGTCAACCTTTATTGGATTTCCTCCCAAGAGGGCAAACAAGGTAACATGCCCCATCATGGCTTGCTGTCTTCTGTGTGATAAGCGTTCAGCTGGCTTCATAGATTTAGTTGATGACCTGCTGGTGGCGCTGTGTACTTGCTAAATTGTCTTGTGATTAAATCCATCAGCCGGTGTTCTGACGGCTTGTGCTACTACCCCCCTATTAAAACAAACATGTAGCAGCACAAATCAATAGTGAAAAATACTACTTATCAGATTGCGCTACCAGCATCATATTAATGTGTTCTGAGGCTTTTTTTTTTTTTTTTTACGTCCATACCTACT
Organism: Rutilus rutilus; assembly: GCF_951802725.1. Taxonomy (NCBI): domain Eukaryota; kingdom Metazoa; phylum Chordata; class Actinopteri; order Cypriniformes; family Leuciscidae; genus Rutilus; species Rutilus rutilus. The sequence goes on from NC_140228.1 coordinate 6,976,290, forward strand.
CTTAAAACAATGCAAATATATTGCTTAATATTCATTCAACCATTAACCCTGTAAAGCCTGACATGAAATAATTTATAATATACATATAACATATCTATTCAGAGGCCCAGTTTGGATATTTATATGGCAAAAAAGTAAGATGAAATTCTGATTGTAATATAAATCAATGAGGTTTTTATAACAGTATAACAGGCTACTTACATAAAATATCTATGAAAATCAGTTGTCACTCCATATCTCACAACATAGTATTCCTTGGTAAGATCATGTGTAAATGATTAGTTTTATGATCAAAGCACTGTGGGCAAAACATAATGCAATGCAATACAATGAATGCTCCTCAAAAGCCTGCCCTGATGCATCATATTAATACTCAAAAAGACACATGTACCTCAACCTGAAGGAGGATGTGTGTGTTTTAAAAATGAACTATCGGTATTAACTCTCTGTTGATTGTACAACAGGTTTTCCTGCAATTTTCAGTTTTGATCATGCTGATAATTCAGAGGCCTTAGAAATTTGTATCAAATATGATACATTGTTAATAATGAGTTTCATGATATTACTGAACTTTCTGTGTAACTAGATGGAAGTCTGTTTCTGCCTCAGAGTAACTTTATAGCTCACATTGTGACTTTTAAACGTTTTGTGATGTATTTTAAACGTTATCTCACAATGATCTTTTCTCATTTTTCCCCTCTGAAATGCAAACCATACATTCTTAACAGATCTTATTACAGAAATGTACACTATTGCCAGTTGTATAAATAGGGTCAGCGTCTTTGCGGTGGCATTAATAACCAAACTATTGGCAATTTTGATATTTTAGTCACTGTTATCTATCAAACAAAAAGCAATGTGATATTGCATACGGTGATGCCTTGAAACTTGAATGACTTCTTTGACTAATACTGTTTCCTCAACTGTAAATCTGCTTATGTTTGCACATGTATTTCTCTGTTTAATCTTGGAGGGGGAAACAGATTTAAATGTTTTCCTGCTGTGTTTCATGTTTATGGGAGCAGGTGGATCTTTAGTAGTAGGCTACGTTTGATCGGTCTGATGATGGAGAGAGTTGTGCTGGTGCTGTTTGTCTTTGTTCTTCCTTCATGTGTGAGTTACTGTAATTATTCTGCATACTGTACCAGTGTTCATTTATATCTGATTTTCAACATATATTTCAAAGATGATATATCATATTTTCAGTGATGGTGATCTCTAACTGCTATTTCCTCCGTAAGGCCTATGTCAGGTAAAATGAAATGTTTTTCATTTTGATGAGGTTTGACGTGATGTAATCACGGGTGTCGCTAGATCCGTAAATATTACTGATAAATCCTTGTCTGGTGACCTGGTAACCATTTCCCCTGGTAATATTTCAGCAATCGTGTCATGCGTGTTTCTCTCAGCTGTTTGGAATCAGAATCTTAGCGATAGAATCACGATTGATCGAAAGTCTGAAATAGTTTCCAAATTCAGTTTGATTCGTTCGGACAGTTCACTAATGCACAGAATCGTTTGCAAAGGTTTCTGTCTTATAAAGGGATAAGGTACTTTGCAAGATAGAAAACAAAAATAGGGCTGGATGAGATGAGATGAAAATGTCTCAGAAATGTCTTGTGTTGTTTGTCCAAGCTATTAGGGATCTTTCTCAGGACTTTGGATAACGTTCTGGCAAGGTTCTCTCTAAGTTATGAACAAACGTTCTTCCAGCAATGGTAATTAATGTTGGTTCAAAGTTATCCGGTCTTTAATAACGTTATCAAAACATTAGCACAACATTTTTATTTATACATCATTCATGGAAGTTTTTTTCTTTCTGAAACCTTTTATTTGTGCGTTAGTCTAGTTCTACTTACTACTTTTATTCAGATGGTCCAAAGGACGTTCAAAACTGATGTTCGCCTAATACTTTCTTTTGTTTCTTCTACTTTGGGCTTGAACTCTTCACAACATCACTAGACTCTTTACTTCTCTTTTACAGCTCCATTGAATGTTGACTATGTGACTGAGACACAATTGCTAAACAAGACATTAACATTATATCAATATTCATATATATTCACAGGAGTCCTTACAGTTGTGGCTGTTGGGTTCGCTCTCATCATAATCCTTATATTTGTTTTTCTTGGAATTTATGGAAAGAAATCTGACCACAAAAGGTTAGTTTTGTATATAGTTTGTATTTTTGTGTGTGTTTTTTTTTTTTTTTTTTTTTGTGTGGCATTTTATGTATGCAAATTGTTATAATACTTCATGGCCTATTTTATGGATACATTGATGATTGAGTTTTCATGGGCCATTTCATTTATATTGTATTCACAGGAGTTCTTCAGGAGAACTTAATCATGTAAACACTGCTAGCAACCAGCCAACGCATCATATATATGTGAACACATTTTCTTTAACCTAAACATAGAAACCAGAATTCAAGTCCTGAATCATAGTGTGAAGACGTCATGTGATCAGTCTTCACATGGATTGCCACCATTCAGTTTCAGTGAATCCTCAGTATTCTGGAAAGTTACTTTTCAAAGTAACACTTTGCAATATTGCATTACTCCCTAAAAAAGTAACTAATTCCATTACTTTTTATTGAAAGTTATGTGATACGTTACTGTTTCTCATGTGGGCTGGGCTTGTTTGTTTGTTTCTTATAACAAAAAAAGCTCTATTTTTGGTAAAAAGTAAAGGCCCTTTCACACCAGAAGTGAAATGAATAAGCCTCGGACTGAAGGAAATGCTAATTCACGCCTGTCCAGTAGAAGGCGCAGCGCAAACAAACCTTTCAGCTCTGTTGCCATTCTGGATTGCAGAAGTAGATTCAACACTATTATCTCAGCAATAAAAAATGAAACACAAATGTGATGTTTATCTAAAGTCATTTTTGCATATTCATATGGTTGAATTGGATCATCAAAAGTCAGCTGCAAAGACAAAGTGAGATGAATTTTATTCATTTTGATGAATGCTGAATCTGTTTTTGTGCAAGTGAGGAGATCCTCACATTTATTCTAAAACTACGATAACCATCATGTTTACACGGCGGACACAACGCCTCCGTACTTACTCCCGCTTTCTCTCAACATGGGGACAGGAGAGCTGTCAATCAGTACAAGGGAAAACAAAGTAATTGCGTTACTTATTTGAAAAAGTAACTCAGATATTTTTATGTAAATTTAAAAGAAATGCATTACTTTGCTAGTTACTTGACAAAGTAATCTGATTACATTACTCACGTTACTTGTAATGCTTTACTCCAAACGCTGATCCTCAGTTAGGGAAAAATAGACATCAGAAGAGAATATTGTGAATATGAAAATTTATCGCTCACAATTTGAAAAAAAATCGCTCATATAGGCCTACTGCTGGATGAGCGGCAGTGTTTGTCTGGTTTTTGTAACTCAGTCTATTAAATGTCTGTCTGTGAGATCAATAGTGTGCTTGTGTGGCCTCAGGATCAATATCGACACCACTAGCGCAGCTGGAGCATCCAGACATAATTATGATTAGTAACCCTGCAGCAAAGCATTGAGATATGGTGCATCTGTAATTACATATATATAAAGGTTATTAAAAACCAAACACATTTCATGAGGATTTTACTGTGTATTACTGTGTGCATTGTTTGTATTTAAATCCTTTAATGGCCCCTTGTGTGTATAACTCGACAAACTGCATTTAAACGGAGCTGTCATTAAACAACATAAAATATCATAATAGCTCACAGTTTTAACGTAGATGATGTTTAGTGCATCTGTGGAGAATAATCCATTAATCTGCATTTCAAAACAAATGATAGAAACCTTTTGCCTATTGCGTCATGACTCGCCAAATCACAACATTTGATTTGCAGCAGAGCAAATGCACAGCTATTTTGTTAATCCTGGCTTTTTTACAGCTCTTTTCTGTACAGTGACAGCTCATGGTGAGTTCCACATCAAGTTAAAAAAAAAGAAAGAAAGGGGGGAATAAAAAATAAATAAAATAATAATAATAATAATAATAAAAATGACCGAAAATATAATTATAGAATTATTATAGAATTTAAAAAAAAACATATTTTATATATAGGCTAACAATAGTAATTTGAAAGTATTTCAGTGACAAAATTATGAAAAACAGGTATATGCTATGGTTATGTATGGCAATACATAAAACATTCTGATGTTAAATAAGGGGGGATGGGTATTTATCTATCTGTGTAATATGGTTATTATCGTTACTAAAACTAAAAAGCTTTAAAAAAAACATTTCATTACTTACTTAAACTAAATAAAATAAACATTAACATAAATAAAATAAAGTAACTTAAACATATTTAATTTCAAGCAACATTGCTAATAAAGAAAATATAGAAATCGTAAGAAAATACAAAATAAAATACTAAAGCACAACAAAATAGCCTACCTAAATTTGAGCTCAAATAAAAATGATAACGGAAAATATTATACAAAATATAATGGGTAATGATACTATTGATGAATGAAACAATATTAGCCTAATACAACTAATTTCACAAGTCCACCACACACCACTGATTGAGACATAATTGCAAAATGAAAATGAACTGAACTGCATACTAATAATGACCCAACTGTATGCTTTCAGATTTTCAGGGGTCCTGCATTTCCTCTGGGAATTGGGGGAGGTGGTTCAGGAGTCACGTGACTGCAACCCATCCGTGCCGACCCTTTGTTGTTGGGATTTTGGGCAAGGAGATTCGCGATATTGCCCCGAAACGAAAGGATTGAAGAGCGAACGCTTTCTAAAGGACGGAAACCAGTCGATACGCGTCGGCTTTTCTCACACCTCGCAAACCAGACGCGCGAGAGATGCACACAAAGACAGAACGAGAGGCATCCGCGAGCTGTTATTGAGACGCGCACGAGCTCAAGCAACACACACAACAGCGAATCCGTGCAAATGTGCTTGTGATCGAAATGCAAGGCTGGTTTTAACCGGAGTGATGCTCACAAGGCTCACTCGGCCTTTCTGGGACACTAACACGTTTTAAAAGGGAAACATTGGAATATTTTCCGCAGCATCCACATATTGCTCCTCTTTTGTTCCCCTGCACCTTTATTTAACAGGTCAAAGAGGAGATACAGATATACATCATGTCGGTGGGCACCGGACTGATAAGGAGGACCGGACCAGAACTGTCTGTGTTCTGCCTGCTGACCATCATCATCAGCCCAGCGCTGGGATCCGTCCAGTCATCCCACCCGCAGAACGCTGACTGTGTGTCCGGCAAAGGAAAAGGCTGTTTAGGTATGCATTCACTATTTAATATGTTGCATGGAAATAAAAGCATGCTCACTTTGTATCTTTGTTGCAGATATTGCACATTTGCAGTGTGCATCTTGAAGATGGAGATTCAAAGCATGGCCTCTGGAGGCTTACGAGATGCAGGCAGTGTAGGGATGCTAAAATGAAACTACCGATGTGTTCCTGTCAAATAAACTGATGCATGGGGCTATTTTGATGTGTGTGCATATATTAACTCCTCTTTGAATGGGTTTGCACTTTGCTCGGGCTGAAGGCAGGCGTCCATCTTTTGATGCACCAGATCAGGTGAGACAATATAAAGGGAAGCGTGAACCCCACCCTATAACATCACTCTCATCAGGGGTCTGTGGTGACCACAAATTCTCATAAACTAGGGAAAGTGGTTTTGATAAATGAGATTCTGCTTGGCTTTTTTATAGCTATGTGTATGGATATTTCTCTATGGGCAATGATGAGCCAATTGTAATGTTTTAAGCCACATGTTAATCCATGCGAGCCCTGCTGTTTGTACTGTCCCGTATGGTGACCGATGGGGGGGCTTTCAGGCTCAAGGCCTGTTTGAAAAGCCTTGCATGGTGTTGTGATCTTATTTATTGTCTTGTATGGCCTACCAGACCTTTAGAAACATATGTTCATTGTTTTTGGATTGGATAATTGATGTTTCCAACCTTATCCAAGTGAAGACTTGTCATGATAGCTGAATTGCACCATTTAGTGACTTTAGGTTGAAGGCTAATTTATACACTTGTTTGTTAGTATAGTTATGGATATAATTGGTTATTAATGCACATTTTTAGGCTTTGTTGACTTTTTTTTTTTTTACAAACTGTTGACTCAGCTAGTAGTATGCTTTCACCTGATGACATTTACACACTGACTGCATGCAAAATATCACAATAAGTAGCTGTTTAAAATGTAACCTTTTAACATAATGCTCATCTTCGTCTTTTGGGGCATTATATATAATGTAAACTCTCCAGATGGGCTTTTTTTTTTCCTGGCTGTCTTTCTTTTTTAAATCCTGACACCCTTTTTGTCACCTTAGAATTAATAGAAGGAAAAGCAGCTGACAATAGCGGCCATTGTGCGCCAGTGTTTTCAGATTCAAAGCTCCAGGCACCAGTGGTTTAATCAGTGGCCGTCCTGCATAAGCGCCGGGCTGGTTTTGTAAAAGGCAGGAACACAATGGAGCGAGTCTCAGGGGCATCAGAATTGCCCTCAGCAGTTGGATAGTACTGACCACAACCAGAAAAAGCCCCTTTATTGATGCCCTTCTCCTTAGTGTCACTAATTCACTAGACATCCTATTTTTGACCGCTGCATTAATGGTGTTTCTTTTATTAAAGGGCAAGTTGGTAATTTTGCATACCTCAAAAGCTGCATCAAATTGTCATATTAAAACCCCAGCTTTGATTTCTGTATTGATAATGTTACTGGAATTTGATCCTGGATCTCAGTAAATCAATATTTGTGCTTGCATCTCTGCTCTCATATCTTGCTTTTACTCATCAGTAAATGATAAGTAACAACACAATTATTTCACCCTCAAATTAAAGGGTTTACCTGATTTAGAGCAGTGGTGTCAACTGGTTTTGCCTCAGGAACTTGATTTTTACATTTGCATTTGTTATGCAATGCATTATCAACATTGTTTATTGTACCGAAGGAACAAAATATAATTTTCTATAAAAATATTAACATTATCATCATCTGCGTAAGCCCAACACTATGTTAAATTATTGACCTGACATGAGGGGAATAGGAAAACTTGCAAATATGTTATATAACAGCAGAAGTGTAACCAAACTAACACAAAACCCCTAGGCCAAATATTATATTAGTTTGCTTCCAAGTGACATGAATTGGCACCAAATTAGTGTATAGTTTAATTGACATGAGAAGTGTTTTCTCATCACTTTCTCATCATTTTGGTATCTTATCCAGGTATGATTATATTATTGATTATTGTATATTATTGATTATTGATATGATTATCAGTTGCTTTTTGTTATTTACATTTATCATTGTTTTTTCTGGTCAAGAACCTTTCAGATGGGAACAGACCTGTAGCCCACCACTTCATGCTTAGAGCGACATAATTTAGGGGCCTTTACACAGCACAGTTTTCAACTATTAATGGAACTTTTTATATGTTTTGGCCGTTCATTTCACACATGACAACATTATTTTTGGGGGCTTGAAAACTCAAGCTTTTGGAACTGGTTTCAAGTGCGTTTTTGAAAACGATACCGTTATCGTCTCCGTGTAAACCACAAAAACGCGAATTTGTGAAAATAGTGACATCATGCGCATACGTATTGCGCGTAGTGTTTCTTTGTGCAAAGTGACATCGCCAACTAGTGGCCTGTCAGCAGAATACAGCGGGATCATTTTAACGATGTTGTCATCTGTACACGTAAAACACAAAAGAGAAACTTTTCCGTTTTTAGTACTTTGTTGTCGTGCAAACGTACCCTCAATCTTTTTTTATAATTGCATGTTTTTTCATAGAGAATTGTATAAGTAAATATTATTAATATATATATATATATATAGAGAGAGAGAGAGAAATAATGATTATTAAATATAATATTTATATGTCGATGTACGTGCATACATACCATTGTAATTCTGTGACCCAAAATGAAATCACAATCTCTGACTTCAGCAGGAGAACTGAAATGTTAGTTGTTCACATTAAGGCCGATCTAATCTCGATCCAATCTATTGTTCTTTGAATAAGCCATTTAAATTTAGCCACTTATCAGAGCTCTAATCTTTGCCTCATCTGGACAGTCATGCTGGCTCATAGCTCTGAAGCTGCATAGAATGATTTCTTTAAGTAGTCTTCTACCCATTTCCTGACCGCTCTTGAAACACGCATTGCTCGCACATCTGAGAGAACATCAATTGACATGCAACCAGCGTTTTGTATTCAAGGATGCCGAGGTTCTAAAGCAAGGCTGGATATGAAAACCCAACTCTTATAGTCATCAGTCAATTTAATGGCTTTCCATTGAACAGACAAACGGCCTCTAAATCACTCCAGTGTGAGGGAGATGCTTTATGCACATAGCTTCTCCGTAGCCCATAGGTCTGAAATCAATGGAGTCCACCGTGACAGGGCGAGGGGTCGACCGGAGGGAAGCGGTATTGCAAAGCTTTGCATAATGCATGTGTGTGGATGCAGCGGGCGCTTGCGAACCCATTTAAGGCAATATGCTCCCCCTGCATGCTGTCACGCTCTTTTAGCCCATCCTGAGTGGCTTCTGCTTTAGACGCCGGAATATCGTGCTGCTTAGTAGAATTAAAGCTGAAAATGTTTATTTTAGCAGATATAACTTAACTTTCTTTAATTGTTTAGCTGGTTTTCTGCACCATTGGAGTCACAGAAACAATTGTTTTCAATCAGGTTTCCCAAACACTCCCCTTCTGCCATTGGTCAGACAAACAGATAGCCCCGCCTTCAAACTCACGCCGTTGGTTGAGCCAGTGTTGCTATGTGGGGCTGGTCCGAATGCTTTAACAAAGGTTTTAAAAATGTAAACTAATGGTTTACTTAGATTTGTCTTTATATGGCTGGAATTGGGATTAGAAAGTCCTTGGTTGCTTTTGTTTTAGATACTGAATATTGTGCTTTGTTTAGTAGAATTTAAGCCGAAAATGTTTATTTTTACCATATATATATATTTTTTTTTATTGTTTAGCTGGTTTAAAGGCTTAATGTGCAATTTCAGTACCACTGGAGTCACAGAAAGAATGACTGTTTTCAGTCAGGTTTCCCAAACACTCCCCTTCTACTATTGGTCAGACAAACAGATAGCCCCGCCTTCAAACTCACACCATTGGTTGAGCCAGTGTTGCTATGTGGGGCTGGTCGGAGTGCTTTAACACATTTTTTTAAACTGTGAACTAATGGTTTACTTAGATTTGTCTTTGTATATTAAACTGAGATTGGGATTAGAAATTCCTTGGTTGCTTTTGTTTTATATACTGAAATATTGTGCTATGCTTAGTAGAGCTGACAGATAGCCCCGCCTCATACTCACACCATTGCTTGAGCTAGTGTTGCTATTTGGGGCTTGTAGGATGTCAGCTAAGATCAGCTACTGAGATTTGTCTTTGTATATTAAGCTGGGATGGGAAAGAACATTTTAAAGCAAACTTTTTGGATGAGCTCATCTAACATATTTTTGGTACGTCGCTTTATACTTACTTGAATTTAGTGTTTTTGTCATGTAACATTTTCCGTCATTCCATCAAGGTGTGTTTTGGTCCTGAAATGTTTAACTCTGTTGTCACGCTTGTGGATTCTGTCAGTTCCACACTGGCGTATAATTAAGAGGCAATTATTTTAAGGAAGCCCGTCACAGATGGTGCCTTCAAAGAGGCCCAGCCCACATAAACCACAATTACTCCCACCCAAAGACACTGCCAAATTGACCATGCTGGTAGTCCTTTGTTTCCTTCTTCATCTGTAGTTATACCATCACTTTGATGCTTAAACTAAATCTACTTCAGAAGATCTCCATGAAGAACCGGTTCCTACTTCTAGTTATACTGATGGTTCTGGTATTGTTGTATTCTTTACAACAAGACTATAACTTGTCGGGATTGCAGTGCATATTTTAAAGATGTTAGATGATGTATCCCTGTAGGTAATTGACTGCAAAATTGAGGTTGAATCAAGTTTATCAAACTAAATTAATGTTGCTAACAGTGTTGCAGATCAAAGCAGCGGTGGTTTCTAACCACTAGACCGCACGAATGTTGTACTCCTTAACCGTAACGGCTGATGGCTTCATACCTTTGAGTCTTTGATCTCACAGCCTTAGACTAAGAGATCTGTATCACGACTTGTTTGATCTCAAAGACCTCAAACTAATTATAACAGTACAGCTCGACTGCTGCAAGTGGATTCTGGTTGGTAGTCATTAACAGCAAGAAGCTCTAGTCATCCACTCTCTTTTTAGGACGTTTACCACAACTGTCAAACAATCATTACTGGTCATGATATACATTTGGCTTCTTTGAAGTCCTTTAAGCGTCTCTATCCTTTAGCTATACCCATCACCCACCTATGTCTTCAATGCCTATCCTCTATAGGTCTTTCTCTCCTTCTTAATACATGTATTGTCTTTTTTGTGTGTGTGTGTGTGTGTCCCTAATATGCCGGAGGCAAAGAGGCACTACAGAATGGAGAAAACCCGTATAATACTCTCAACCCTCACAGCAGTTTACAGTTGTACAATTAAAGCACAGCCCGGAGCACACACACTCTGAGAGATAGGGTTACTTTATTATTCTTAAAGCAAGTTTAAGCCGAACTTGAGTATCTAGGTAAAATCGTGTATTAGTGTCAGTAAGAAGAAACTGTTGATAATGTGTAGTTTTGTGAATCAAATGTGATCTATAATTGTTATCTATCTTACATTTTTTTTAAAGAAGTAGTGTGTATATAAACCCATCTATGATTCTATGTAAAGTTATATGTTGACCCATTGTGTCTACATGCTGTGCTCTTATCCTGGGTCTGTTTTCACAGTGCTGGACTCTTGACACACTTGAATTTCCATACTGGTACAAGCTGGTTTATGTTGGCATTAAAGGTGCATTTGCATAATATGGCTAGGGCATTACAGCTCCCTTTAGACTACATTCAGACTGCAGGTAAATGCGGCCCAAATCCAATTTTCCTGCTCATATGCGACTCAGATAGGTTTTTGTCATGACAATGTGAACGGCACAAACCACATGGAGTCTGATCTTTTCAAATCTGATGTGGGCCACTTCCATATGTGGTCCTTAATCAGAGACAGGTCAGATTTTAGATCAGCCTAAACAGTCATATCGCAATTCATGCAACTTTTATGTCACTCTAAATCAACATTCGTCACAAGTCTGCGCTCATGGGAGTCGCTTCAAAGATTTTACATACGCAAAGTTATCAAGACAGTTGCTAAAGGTAGTCAGTGAAGGACTGTGATGTGTCAGAACTCATAAGTATTACAGTGACAGCTCTACTGTATATACAAGCTTCAGTAAACTATGGAGTGCAGCAGGGATCTGTGTTAGGCCCTCTATTATTCTCAATATATATGCTGCCACTTGGAAATATTATAAGGAAACATGGAATTAGTTTACATTGTTATGCTGATGACACTCAAATATATATTTCATCACGGCCGGATGAAAACGCTAAATTATCCAAATTGACAGAGTGTGTTAAAGATATAAAAGATTGGATGACGCGTAATTTTCTTTTATTAAATCCAGACAAGACAGAGGTGCTACTTATCGGTTCAAAAAACCGCCCACAAAACCTCTCACAATACAACTTTAACATAGTAGGATGTCCTGTTACTTCATCCACTACAGTAAAAGACCTGGGTGTTATACTCGATTGCAACCTGTCTTTTGAAAATCATATTTCATATGTTACAAAAACAGCCTTTTTCCACCTTAGAAACATTGCTAAGCTACGTAATATGCTATCAGTTTCTGATGCAGAAAAGTTAGTTCATGCATTCATGACCTCGAGACTAGATTACTGTAATGCTTTATTAGCCGGTTGTCCTGCATCCTCAATAAACAAGCTACAGTTAGTCCAAAATGCAGCCGCTAGAGTTCTTACTAGATCAAGAAAATATGATCACCGATTTTAACATCACTACATTGGTTACCTATAAAGTCCCGTATTAATTACAAGGTATTGCTACTGACTTATAAAGCCCTAAACGGCCTAGCTCCAGTCTATTTAACGGATCTTCTATCGCCCTATAATCCATCGCGCTCTTTAAGATCACTAAATTCGAGGCTTTTGGTCATACCTAAGATATCCAGATCCACCAAAGGAGGGAGAGCATTTTCACATTTAGCTCCAAAACTCTGGAATAGCCTTCCTGATAGTGTTCGTTGCTCAGACTCGCTCTCCCAGTTTACAACTAGATTAAAGACGCATCTCTTCAGCCAGGCATTCGTATAATACTTTTAATCTTACAGTTAAATCCGACCTCTAGTTCATAAACGCCAGAGGAGAACTGGCCCCCGACTGAGCCTGGGTTCTCCCAAGGTTTTTTTTTTTTCTCCATTGGGTCACCTGATGGAGTTTTAGGTCACCATTAGGTCACTTGATGGAGTTTTTCGGTTCCTTGCCACTGTTGCCTTTGGCTTGCTCAGTTGGGGATATTTTGGGGATTTTTAATTTTATCAATCAATAAATCCCACTAGAAACAAACCTTGTTGTATTATTTTAATTGAATACTTGTGAAGCTGCTTTGATACAATCTGTATTGTGAAAAGCGCTATACAAATATACTTGACTTGACTTGACTTGACAAGCAAAACACAAGGGCTCATGTCATAAGTGTTTAAAAACTGCTCTTTCTTCACACGAGGGTCTTTGTTTTTCTATTTCGCCTGTGCATAAATTTCCTGGCTTCGGCGGCAGATCACACTATAAATAGACATGTTATCACTTACTTTAAAGGGATAGTTCACTTTGAAATTAATTTTTGATATGTTTTAGCTTACCTCAAGGGCATCCAAGATGTAGGTGTCTTTGTTTCCGCAGTAGTTTCAATTTTGATATTTTTAGGTCAAACCGTTCTTGTCTGTCAGTCATATAATGCAGGTCTATGGTCACTGTCTCAAAACACAAGCACAGAGTCCAAATTAAAACAATTCCCCATCGTCCAAATTAAACAATTCCCCATCGTAAGTACACATTGATGGCCTAAGACACGAAACGAGCGGTTTGTGTGAGAAAACGAACAGTATTTATATCGTTGTTATCTCTTGAACACAGCACACGTCCAAATGATCTGACGGCGCGGGCGGGTATAGATATATACATAGATGTCGCCTTGGCTACGGTTTCGTTCCAATGAACTGCAGTAGCGAAGGCGACATCTAGTGTATACATCTATACCTGCCCGCGGGCGGGTATAGATGTATACACTAGATGTCGCTTGGCTATGGTTTCGTTCCAATGAACTGCAGTAGCCAAGGCGACATCTATTTATATATCTATACCCGCCCGCGCCGTCAGATCATTTGGACGTGTGCTGTGTTCAAGAGATAACAACGATATAAATACTGTTCGTTTTCTCACACAAACCGCTCGTTTCGTGTCTTAGGCCATCAATGTGTACTTACGATGGGGAATTGTTTAATTTGGACGATGGGGAATTGTTTTAATTTGGACTCTGTGCTTGTGTTTTGAGACAGTGACCATCGACCTGCATTATATGACTGACAGACAAGAACGGTTTGACCTAAAAATATCAAAATTGAAACTACTGCGGAAAAAAAGACACCTACATCTTGGATGCCCTTGAGGTAAGCTAAAACATACCAAAATTTTATTTCAAAGTGAACTATCCCTTTAATGTCCTCCGTGTTTACTTCCATATGATAGCGTGCTGCATTACAATTCAGGACGATGCTCTGTTCACACTGGAATCTGATATTGGTCACATTATAACAACAATTTGAACAACTATTAAAAAAAAAATCTGATCTGAGCAATAAATCGGAATTGAGCGCTAAGGCTCGCAGTGTTTATGTAGCCCTGGACTCAAATTTATACGATACTTGTATTGAACTTCTTTCAAAAATATCTTTAATGTGTGAAATGTTATGAACTTCTACTAGGATAGGCTTCAGTTAAATAGTCCTTTAGACGAGAAAGAGGGTCTAAAGTTAAGAGATAACGTCACAGCTTCCTCCTTTTTAATAAGGGACACTTTTGCGGGGTCTATTGACCCATTGAGGAGATGAGTATCGACTGGTCTTGAGCGGATGAGCTGTTTGGCTTCAGGCAATGGACTGATGTCCTTATCTTTCAAATGGCATTGATTCCTGTCGCTGCTCTGATTATCTTTACGCAGTGTGAGATCTGGGTCTCCCCTCTGCCCCACACACACTGTGCATTGTATTTGTTTGGAGATGTACACTTGAAACTGGGTCAGTTCAGATGAGAGACGTTTAAGGAATGTCCCATTAAGGAACTAGTTGAATGAGGTTTGTTGTGAAGGTTAGGCCTTATCAGTTGGTGTATTTGTCATTTGTGCATCTCAGCGAGTTCAAGTTGTTTTGTATTGGTGAAATAGACTGGCATGAATAGTACATTGTAAAGTGAATACAGTAGTGCATTTTTGCACTGAAAACAACAACCTTTGTTTTCACAAAAACCTTAAATATTGCTTACACTGCTATATGGAACTTATATGATGTGGCAAAATCTGTCAGCAGCATTGACAAAAAGTTTGGTTTATGGTTTATGGCTAATTTTTTGATTTACTCTTTTTACTGTTTACTTGTTTTTAATAATGTTTGAAATTTATATTAATTGATCCAGTTGTTTTTGCTGTGGCCATGAGTCAGCATGAGTAGCAGATCTAGTCTGCCAAGATCATTCCTTACCATGGTATATATCAAAGTATCACCATGGTATTATCTCCGATGTCACATTGTCCTACTCTTTTGAGTCTATGCAGGGTGTCCTATATCATATTTCTTGTGAAACTTTCATTACTTTAATCACTTTTTACGTTTATTACTATAAAGGCATTACTGTACCCAAGCTGTGAAATCCAGCTCACTTTGACAGTGAATTTATTAGCACTATCGCTCTATTCCCACAGGTGCCAGACCAACACGTAATTTATCACAACACTTTAACACCTCCACAGATTAACCTCTCGTCTGATTTAAACAGCCTTATTAATTAACTTCTCAAGCTGCTCCTCCAAACTTCACTTGTCTAAAGTCTGTGCATTGGTTTTATCTGGAAAACTTCCTCTCTCTCCAAAACCACTTGGCTGGGTTTCTGTGGCCGCAGCATTTGTGCCATTTTCCAAATGCATGCGCGGCTCGGCCGCATGCCAGCAAGCGTCTGTAGTGGCTTTAAGTGTCTGCTCCTCATTAACGGGCTGTCTTACGCCTCGTCTCATCTGCCTGAATTTACACAAGGGTTACGGCTGCCCGGTGCCCTTCATTTGCATGGCCAATGACCTGCTTTGCTCATAATTTAAATGAAATTTTCAGTCATATGGGGCGTTATTATTATGGGCAATCTAGCTCTCTTTGAAGAGCTTTTTTTAGAGAGCTATTTAAAAACTAAGAATTAAGTAAAATGAAAAGATTCTGAACATCCATTCAAAGTCTGATATTCGCAACACTTATAATACAAACCGGTTGTCACATCTATAACCTATAACCATTTTTTCATATATTTTGATATAGTGTTATCGTAGGGGGTTTGGTTGTCCAGGTTTAGTGGTAATATGTTGTTCCAAACCTGAATGACTTTCTTTTTTTGTGGAGCAAAAGTTTTTGGCCAAATAATGAAAGTCAATGGGGTCCAAAACAACCCTGGACCTTATTGACTTTCATTGTATAGACAAACAAACACTGTCTGAGGCATTCTTCAGAAAATATTTTTTTATGTTCCACAGAAGAAAGAAACTCATACAGGATTGGAATGAGGGAGAGTACATTTCTGGGTGAACGGTTTCTTTAGCCCGGTCTCGAAGGTTTTGTCAGTCCCAGCTGTGTGTCAGATGGAGGATCTGGCCTTTCTTAATTTCTGTTAATAGGCTTCATACTCGCAGCTAGTGGTCTGAAATATGAATGACAGTTAACAGCTGTTGGACACATGCTTTTTACAGCTGCTTTCTTCCAGCAGTCTGATTTCAGATCAGTATGTTTCACATCTTTGATAATGGGTGGATGAAGCTGTTCCTGGGCAAGAACTATAAAATAACTTCCTGGTCCCATTATAGAAGGTTGGTTTATGGTATGTGGATGAACATTCATATAGACCCTCATTAACACAGTTATAGCCACATTCAGACTCATTAAACACAGACATTTGTTAGCCACCTGAGTTCTATGGAACTTTTTTTTTTTTAACTTTTTTTCTCGGAATTGCGAGTTCATATCCCATAATTCAGACTTTATAACTCTCAATTGTGAGTTGACATCTCACAATTTTGAGAAAAATGTTAGAATTGTGAGATATAAACTCGCAATAAAAAAAGGTTTGCGACTTTGTCTTGAAATAAAAAGCAATCCAGACTTTTTTTGCTTGAAAAGTCTAGTTTATCGCACAATTCCGACTTTATAACTAGCTATTCCGAGTTTATAACTCCTAATTATAAACACATTTGCGAGAAAAAAGGCAGAATTGTGAGAAAAAACGTTGCCATTACCTTTTTTTTCTTTTTTATTCTGTGGTGGAAACAGTTCAGTCTTGACTAGGCGATATAAAACATATTTATATGTATATATATATATATATATTTTTTTTTAAGTATAAGACAGAATAGGTTAGTGCTAGCCTACACTTTTTGTTCAGCATGAAATTCCTACCTGAACTGCACTTAGTGTGATAATCATGCATTTTCGCTGAATGTAAAAGTGCAGCTATTTCTATGGAAGCTTGTTTCCGCCACAAAATAAAACATTTTAAAAGATAATTGCGACTTTTTATCTCACAATTGCGACTTTACATCTCGCAATTCTGACTTTATTTCTCAGAATTGCGAGATATAAAGTCAGAGTTGCGTGAAATAAAGTCGCAATTGCGTGTTATAAAGTCAGAATTTTGACTTTTTTTCTCGTAATTGCGACTTTATATCACGCAATTCTGACTTTATAACACGCAATTCTGACTTTATAACACACAATTGCGAGTTTATATCTCGCAATTCTGACATCTTTTCTCAGAATTGTGAGATATAAACACAATTGTGAGATATAAAGTCCAAAATTAAGTTGGACGGACTTTTTTTTCTTTTTCTTTTTTTTACCTCAGAATAGTTTAAATATCTCACAATTCTGACTTTATAACACACAATTGCGACTTTATAACACGCAATTGCGACTTAATATCGTGCAATTCTGACTTTATATCTCCCAATTGCGACTTTATTTCTCAGAATTGCGACTTTATATCTCGCAATTGCGACTTTATTTCCCAGAATTGCGACTTTATAACACGCAATTCTGACTTTATAACACGCAATTGCGACTATTTCTAGAATTGCGACTTTATTTCTCACAATTCTGACTTCATATCTCGCAGTTGTGAGAAAAAAAGTCACAATTCTGACTTGATATATCGCAATTGCGACTTTATATCGTGCAATTCTGACTTTATAACACGCAATTGCGACTTTATTTCTAGAATTGCGACTTTATTTCTCACAATTCTGACTTCATATCTCGCAGTTGTGAGAAAAAAAGTCACAATTCTGACTTGATATATCGCAATTGCGACTTTATATCGTGCAATTCTGACTTTATATCTCCCAATTGCGACTTTATTTCTCAGAATTGCGACTTTATATCTCGCAATTGCGACTTTATTTCCCAGAATTGCGACTTTATAACACGCAATTCTGACTTTATAACACGCAATTGCGACTTTATTTCTCAGAATTGCGACTTTATTTCTCACAATTCTGACTTCATATCTCGCAATTGTGAGAAAAAAAAGTCAGAATTGTGAGATAAAAAGTCGCAATTCTTATTATTTATTTATTATTCATTGGCGGAAACAAGCTTCCATAATTTCCTCTATGAGAAGGTTGAAAAGAAACAAGCATGCCTACAAGTAAAATGTTTTTATACCTTGCAAAATGATTGACCAACAGGTTTGTCAGTGTTTGGTGTTTAACCAGTGTCTGTTGTGTGTCTTCAGATTTGTCCGAGAAGAAGAGCGACCTGCGTGTGTGCGACGCCACCACATGTCGTTACAGCGGGATCTGCCAAAACAATGGCGCTGACATCAAATGCGTATGCCAGTTTCAGGTACAGGTTTTACTTCTTTTATTTATTACTTTGTAACACTGTTTTTATGAAAACGTTCCGATTCTAAATTCTGATTGGAATAAATCGCATATGAAGCCTTTGCTCAGCAACCATATTAGTCGCCTGCTGATTTAAATGCTCAAGCTCTGTAAAGCAGGATGGATTCTGATTGGCTGTCGTTGTTTTTATCGTTCGTCTGCTGGAAAAATTGTTCTGAAAGGTGATTCCAGTGATATCGTTTCTCTGTGCCGATATCGTTGTAGTTGTGCTTTGGACTCTGCTATTCTTTTATATTTAGAACTATTTTTAAACTACACTCTCTATCGTTATAGTAATTGTCCTTGCTGTGAACAGGCCTTTAGAGATACATTGATTTTTTTTTTTTTTTTACTTTTATGATTATAGTCATTGTTCTCCTATTGTGGACTTCTAATGGCTTCTGGTCCTCTGAGAAAAATCGTTGAACATTTGAGAATTTTTTTTATGTGATTGTTCTTCAGAAAATCTCTCAAATTATAAAGCTGAATCGATGGTTTAGCATTTACCTGCATTCATTTTCCCCCTCATTGATCAGCGAGTCATCTAAGGCATATTAATGTGAAAAATCACGTCAGAAGTGGCTCAACTCAACTCAACTCAATACTGCATATCCAGCTCTTCAAAAGCACCAAATGTCTTGTTGTATCTGAGAAGCCTGTCTTGTATCGTGTTTGCCGCAGTGCTCTAAGAGCTACGTCCCTGTGTGCGGTACGAACGGAGACACCTATCAGAACGAGTGCTATCTGAAACAAGCAGCCTGTACCCAGCAGAGACCCATCTTTCTGGCCTCTGAGGGCCCCTGCTATCCTGGTGAGTCCACACTGTCTCCTCCACTTCCTGAAATGAAAACCTGACATCTTCTGCCTTAGTTCACATTACACTGACTGTGCTCATTTTAGTAGAACACGATTTTTTCACAAGATTTTTTTTTTTTTGGGTGGCTGGTGTATTAAAAAAAATATTTTTTTTATATATATATATATATATATATAAACATATGTTTTTTTAGAATCCAAGGACTGTGCATCATTTGCATGTCAATTTTATTTTTCGCAATAGAGGAGAATTTTGGATGTTAGAAACCTTTGCCATTTCCATGCATTCTTTTTATGTCAAGTATTTAAGTATAATCAAGTTAATAACACAAATTCTCAATAATCAGATTGAGAATTGATTACCCATAAAATATTATAATAATAAAAGTTGTATTAGTATAACATTTTATGGGTAATCAATTCTCAATCTGATTATTGAGAATTTGTGTTAATAACTTTATTATATTTTATTTATTATAAAACAGAGAAACTCATACAGGGGCTTTTTTTTTTTTTTTTGTCCCAACATTATGAATTTCAGGAGCATTTCTATGGAAGCTTGTTTCCGCCGCTGAAAAAAAAGAAGAAAGTATTCTGACTTTTTTTTTCTCACAATTGAAAAAAGAAAAAAGTCCGAATTATCTTTACTGTCACTTTTGATCTATTGAATCTGGAAAAAAAGCACACTGACCACAAACTGTTAAATGGTTTACCTGTGAGTTGTTCCCAATAAGACCAATTTTGAAATGATCTTTTAAATATGGAAACAAGCTTCCATACATGTCTGTCATCTTCACTGACATTTTCCTTACTTTTTGACACTAATTTCATTTTGTGAATTAATTGTATAAAATAAATGTTTATTTATTTGATAGTTAATGCAAATATGATTACTTTGTATATACTCTGTGATGCAAATTATCAAGATATTCATTCAAATAAAAGTTCGTTCTGATATTTTTGAGGGCCTCTGACGGGCCACTGGTGACAAACTTGCCTTCAAGGGACAATAGATGTGCTGCCTTTGCTAAGTCCAAATGAACAGAAATTCTATTTTAACACTCTGTTTATATGAAGAGGCTTATTTTACAGACTCTAATGAGCAGTGTGATTTGATACATGACAACCTTTATTTTTAGCTCTAATTAATCTCATGATTTCTTTTCATCCACAAATTACATGCCATGGCTCATAATAATTTGATATGCGTGTTAATAATGCATTATGCAAGGACCGTGATAATACGCTCCTGCTCCCACTGTGTGAACTCTGTATATATAGTTATAATAAGTTCTCCCAATTTTTTTTGTTCCAGATAGCAGCTCAGGATCTGGAGATGGAGGTTTGTTTTCTTTTCTTAATATATGTATTTTTTTGACCCCCGAGTAATATCAAGGAAATTGAAACCTGGTCATTTCTAGGATTTTGACCTCCAGACTTCAAATGATGTCAGAAATGGGTCACCTCCCAGCACTCGAGAGCTCTGTAGATCATCCAAAACATGCCATCCGAGGTTATTTTTATCCTCCTCATGCTGAAGTTGCCAGTTGTGTGATAAAAGAGTGACCCCGCGCCGTGCTCGGTTTAAAGATGAAGGCTTGTGTGTTCGGGCCGCTGTAGAGCTGTCATTACTGTAAATTACAGAGCGCTGCAGGAACGCAGCTCAAGTGCTGTTGAGTGTGTTCTCGCTCAGTGGCCACTTCTGAAATGCATGTTATGCCGCTGAGTATTTTTAATCATTCTTTTACTTAAAAAAAAAGTAAGTCTTCTTTAAAGTGTAGATTATAATATTCTCGTTCCTCATTTTCAGTTGCCAGAATTTCTCTATTTGAGCTTGTCCCCTACAGACTTTTATAGTGTATATGAATATAAAATAAAATAAAAATCTGTATTTATAATAATAATAATAATATATTATATAATAATATTTTTTAAAACAATAAAAATATAATTATATATAAATATAAAGTAAATATATAAATAGTGTTAAAATCAGGGAATTTCTACTAAGAACTTTTTACTAAGAACTTCAGAACTTTCTTTGTACAATTTCACTTTCTACAATCATGAAGTTATCATCATACCTGGCATATAAAAACAATTTCCAAATGCTTCTTTCATATTTTCAGTGTTATTTTAGTTTTATTTATATTTTGAATATGTATATATGTATATGTATGTGTATATGGGTCAATGACGTGACGGGTCATTTTTTTTGTCCAAAGGCCTTAATAATAATAAAAAAACAAATATATAACATCCAAAGTATGTAAGGTAGAACAGCTTGATCTCTTTTACTGAATCCAAAAGGTTTTAATTATATTTTACTACATATAAAGGTATTTTAAAGATTTTGAAGTGTCAAAAGGTCATTCGGTAAAACCGATATAGTAAATATTTAAATGGAATAATATTGTTTTTAATAACTAAAGGAACTACAATAATACAAATATAAAGCAGATTTTTTACATTTCCCCTTTTCTCCTTTCCCTGTGCAATGTTTTACTTGAATATGTTGGAGTGTTTAGAGTAGTCAGAGATCAGTGATCATTTTATTTCATATTTCTTCTGTGGTACACACTATATACTATCTGAACATAAAATATCAGTTCAATATCAATATCTCCATCTTGTAAAAAATGACAAAAAACAGTGTTAATTGATTGTACAAACCACAAAATCTTATTGTTAACACCTAGGCAAACTAAAAAATGGTTTCAAATATAGTTATATCTCCATTCAATTTTTTTACACTTTTAAAAACCTTATTCATCAATGACCCGTATGTGTATATATATATATATATATATATATATATATATATAGCCTCTCTCTCTCTCTCTCTCTCTCTCTCTATATATATATATATATATATATATATATATATATGGCTTTCATGTTAATTTTATTTATTAGTCATTTTGTCATTTTATTAGTTTTTTTTTATATTGATAATTAGGTTTGATTTATTTTTATTTTGGTAATAGTTTTTATTTATGTCCAGTTAACAATTGTAGTGATTCAACTTATTACAGTTTATTCCCATTTCTAATTTTCATTTAGTTTAAGTTTTTCAACGAATATTTATATTTTATTTTATTTTATTTCAATTCACAGTTTTTGATAGTTTTAGTTAATGATAATAATTCTGCTGTGAAGAACAAATGGGGGGAAACGGTTAAAAAGCAGTTACATCTTTAAAGTACAGGAATAATATATAATGTAAAGGCAACAACAGATATTCCGAACTGTTTCACAGCATCTCTTCTAAAGTTATATATCTCCTCATAAAGCTATAATGTAAGTTTTTTTTTTTTAAATGTAATTTAATTTGTGTTATCACTCTTACAGAATATGAGGGATCAGGCACAGAATCGGGCAAGAAAGTCACAAAATGCAGCAACTGCAAGTACGGCGCTGAATGTGACGAAGACGCAGAGGACGAGGACTCGTACGTACTGCATTCATTTCTCTATGATTTCTGCTTATGTTGTCTGGACAAATTTAGCAGAGTACCCAGGAGTTGGTAATTAAAGAGTCCTATGCTACTTCATGCCAGCACTTTAAAGTAATGAATGTATGAAGTTCACAATTGGAAACAACTGCCATTGTGTATAATAATATAAAAGCACGAATGTTGGAAAGACTTCAGCTCTATCAAAGCCGAGGAAATAACATCGCTCCCATGAGACGGGGGGAAGCATTGCAGTACTTTTTTTTTTTTTTGTATCAAAAGTTTTTCTGCCTGGTTCGTTTTACTTTTGCATTTCCATGCCAAGCTCTAATGAAGGGTATGGACTAACTCCAGGAGCCACATGAGATTCAGGGAGCCCAGGGAAAGACATATTCCTGTGTCAGCTCTCAAATCCTCACAGCTAATTAGAGTTACATTTCATGAACCAGCAGGGGGAGACGATTACACACAGGACACGTCTAAGCGCGTTTCAGGATTGATACAGTGTGGCCGATGTAGTGTGTGAGATTTAGTAGAGCACAACTGCAGCTCTGAGTGATCTTATTAGAGACTAGATTTAACAGGCATCAAAACATATTGGTATCCGTGTTATTTAATATCATGTTTCCATTAAAAGTTGCACATTTAAAGGAATAGTTCACTTAAAAAATGAAAATTCTGTCAAAAGTTGTTTCAAAACTGTACGAGTTTCTTTCTTCTGCTGAACACAAAGTACGATGTTTTAGAGAATGTCGGTAATCAAACATTTGATGAATCCCATAGTATTTTTTTTTTCCTACTATGGAAGTCAATGGGGAACATCAACTGTTTGGTTACCGACATCATTCATCCATTCCTTGCGAATCGAGGGATTTATTCGATAAATGTGTTTCCATCGTAGTTTACGCACATCTTCTTATCTGATAAACAATTTATCCACTTCAACTGAGCACTTCAAAGCATTTTTATAATTTATGCGCATCTTGACGTCTCCATTCAGCGTTTTGTATGCGATATCTCAAAATGCACATACAAATAGGTGGATGGAAACATAGCTATTATAGTTTTTGTTAACATTTTGTATTATATTTTATGTTTTTTTGTGTTCTTGTAATTTTATTAGCTTTTTATAAATATGTCTATTTTTTTTTTTTAAGTTTTAGTTTTCATTAGTTAAAACTTGTTGCCTTGGCAACTAGCTGACTTTTTTTTTTTTTTTTTTTTTTTTAATTTATTTGATTTCAATGAATGAAAATGGTTTTAGTTAATGAAAATAACCCTGATAGACGACGTTCAGTGCTTTGTCAAAAGCATTTGTTGCTGGTGAAGTGCTTTTTGTACCAGCAAAACGTTTGTTTATGCCTTTGAATAATTCATAGCACAAATGAGACTCGCCTGTTTAAATGTGCCTGTTGTTGCAGCTGTTCGTGTAAAATCGACTGCAGTGGGCACAATGAGAATCCAGTGTGTGGCACAGACGGAAACTCCTACCACAACCCCTGCCTGGTGCGAGAGGCGTCCTGTATGAAGCAGGAACAGATCGATGTGAAACATTTAGGGAGATGCCCAGGTCAGAGCCCGTCACAGTAACAGCACTGATACATAAAGACAAATAGTCTCAGATAACTCACTGTTTTATCCATAGTTTCTTTATTTGCTTCATGTGAAGTTTTGAATGATAGTTTGTCTACCAGAGCCAATCCGTGTTTGTCTTTTCATCACTCAGATAAAGACAAAGCTAAGAAAACTGAAGCTGGACTTCCCTACAAGCCAGAATTGACTGGTCAGTGCATCTCTAATCTTGATCTCTAATGTCACTTTAAAATGGTGTTCACAATTTTACTTCCATAATGTGAAATATTTCATTGTGATTGAGAAAAAAAAACATGTCTTTATCTATTTTGTATTGATTGGATAGTGAAATGTGTCTCTATATGGAGTGGTTGGAGGGGTATTATTGTATATTAATATATAGTATATGCTCACCAAGGCTGCATTTATTTGATCAAAAATACAGTAACACAGTAATATTTTGAAACATTACCACTGTTTTCTGTTTGAATATGTCTTTTACTTTACATTTATTCCTGTGATCAAAGCTGAATTTTCAGCATCATTACTCCAGTCTTCAGTGTCACATGATCCTTCAGAAATCATTCTAATATGCAGATTTGCTGCATTTCTTATTATTATATATGTTGAAAACAGTTGTGCTGCTTCATTTCAGGAGCTTTTTTCATGATTCTTTGAAAAGAACAGCATTTATTTATCTTCTGTAACATTAATAATGTCTTTAATGTCACTTTTGATCAATTTAAAGGAGAACTCCGGTCAATTTTAACATTGAGCTAATTTTTTTGTACATTTGGAGTGCTGTCAATACAGAGAACAACGACAAAAATCTGTGTTGCCTACACCGAGTTATCCTCGTTTTAAAATTTGCACCCTGTTGACTTCAATGGGGCAAGTTTTAAACCTGCTTTTAGGCTCCTAACATCCTTGATGTGTCATTACAAGTGCACAGGTCATGTGAGTGATTCCTTCAGAGTGAACGCGGGTGAATCTGACTGCAGTAGATGTGAAAGATATTAATAAAAATGATGTTTATTCAGCCAGCGCACATACCTGTATTTACATCCTGTTTTCGGTCGAAGTCCACAGTAATCGATTGTCGAGTTCACGCGCATAGGTTTAGTTACCTATGATCACGCGCGTGAACTCGACAATCGACTACTGTGGACATGACCTGTGCACTTGTAATGACACATCAAGGATGTTAAGAGGCTAAAAGCAGGTTTAAAACTTGCCCCATTGAAGTCAACAGGGTGCAAATTTTAAAACGAGGATAACTCGGTGTAGGCAACACCGATTTTTGTCGTTGTTCTCTGTACTGACAGCACTCCAAATGTACAAAAAAAATGAGCTCAATGTTAAAATTGACCGGAGTTCTCCTTTAATGCATCCTTGCTGAAAAAAAACCTTTTTTGGTATACCTGTGAGTTGTTCCCAATAAGACCAATTTTGAGCTCACGTTGACCAAAAACGATCAGATTCATGTTGTTATTGCAGTTATGTAGTCATGCAGTCAACATATTTTAAGTCAGTTCAGTTTTATCAAAATTCACTTCATAAAAGCCCACTGCAAAAGCTTTACGGTGAATTTTGGACTTGTAATGTTAAATGCATGTTCATTGTGTTGCCTTTAATCTAGAATCATGGCTGTTTGTAATAATGTAGCTTATAAAGTAAAATGCCTCAAACTGTCACATACCCTTCATAAATTGCACTGCTCAACTATATAGTTCTAGCTAAATCTGGGAGTTAAATGTGCCACTTTCAGCAATAGAGAAGTAAAAGTAGATTGATCTATTTTAGACCCAGCAAAAGCCGGTGATGGAAAAGGATACGGCTGGATGCCCGTTCCCTGCACAGACGACTACGCCAACTTCTGCGTCCATGGCCAGTGTGAATTTAATTACGGCATCGCCTCCTGCCGGTGAGCGTCTGGTGTTTGCTTGCACAGAACTGCGTACATCCTATCAGGTGTTCGTGAAAAAAAAAGACATTTCTTGGAAAATGAGTTTCCAATGGTTTCTTGTATTTCCACAGGTGTGATTCGGGTTACACGGGGACACAGTGTGAGGAGATCGCCGACTTTAACATCCTGTATGTGGTACCCAGCGGCCAGAAACTTCATTATGTGCTCATAGCTGCTATCATCGGAGCCGTGCAGATCGCCATTATTGTGGCAGTGGTCATGTGTATTACCAGGTGAGTGCTGGAAGAAACAAGCAAGGGAATACAATAGCGTTTGGTAGATAAAAATCTTCCAAAAGCATGCATTAATGCACTTTCTTAATATTGAATGTTCTATTTACCCCAGTTTAACACTCTGTTTGATTTTTGTTGGTGTGTAATATCATTTTGTTTTTGTTTTTTACAGGAAATGTCCTAAGAATAATCGTGGAAGACGGCAAAAGCAGAACTTTTCATCAAACAACACTTCAAGGATGATGTAGCTTGTTTTTATTTTATTTTTTTATACTTTTTGTACCAAGTGGATTACAGTTTTAATGTGCTTTTTTGTTTTGTGCTTTCTTAACTCTGGACAAAAAGGTTATTTTTTTTTCTTTTATTTCATTATTTTCTTGGATGGTGCCTTATTGTTTTTTTGTTTTCAGGACATTTTAGGTACTTGATGTCAGTGGCAAACACTGTCAAATGAATGATAAAAGCCAGCTCTTTTTTTGTCGAGTTGTTTTTGTTTTTCCTTTAGGTTGTGGTGCCAGGTTTTTTATTTTTTTTATTTTTAACGTATTGTTAAATGTAACTCTCGGCACACAAACTGTACCACAAAAACGGACGTCCTCAGTTTTCATGGAATGTTCTTCTTTACTGAAAATATTAACTGTCTTTAACTGCCCCCTTTGATTTAATTTTTATTTCCTCAAGTCTAACATAGCTGAACACCAAATTTAATTGGACACGAACAAGTACGCCGACGAAGTGATGACGTTTACAGTTTCTTTTGAAGGGAATTCCAGAGAATGAAATGCAATGTGTTTGACTAGCTAATCTTATCAATGTTGAAATGTTTGTAGTTTTTATGTTCTAATGTTATCGGTGTTGTTAATGTTGAAATGAACATTATTGACATTAATTTAATTCTATGAACTGCATATCGCATGACCTGTGAAACTGTGTCCAGTGCTGTAGATTTAATAAAATTTAATTCTCAGTCTTACAGATATTTTCGTTGCCTGTACACATGCACACAGTGTAAAGTTCATTGGAAAACCTTGAGTCATTCGGATGTGGCTTGGTCCTAAGTAATGCGATCTCTCAGAGTAATCTAATCATAGGAATGCATTTCATGTAATTTGACCAGTTAAAATCATTAGCATCACCTTTACAACTTTACAAAATGTCTTAAAGGGATAGTTCGCCCCAAAATCATTTAAGAATTTCATGTGGTTCCAAACCTGCAGTGACTTCAGTTCTTCTGTGAAACGTTTTGACGTTTGGACAAAAACGTGTTCAACAGAAGAAAGAAAGTTCAGAACAACATGAGTAAATGATTTTTGGGTGAACTATCCCTTTAAGAGTGACATCTTGGGTTATCGAGTTATTAAATTAACAGATTGCATTGAAAAGCAGGTTTGAACAAAAACAAGATCTGATCGCAAAAGTTTGACTTTGCTCACGTGAGATTTTGTGTGTAAGAAAGTGGTGTCATATGAGCTGAATGAAGAGTTCTGGAGAATTAAGTAAGCCTTGGTCAGCTACGATATGAGTGATGAGTAATTCTAGGCGGCCCAGGGTTTAAGAATAGACTGCAGCTGGTGGCATCATTTCACAAGTTTGTACAGTCCCATCTTAAGGTGGATCATCTTCCCCAGGTTGCAACATGGCAGTCAAGTCATGCTTGAGGCCGAACTTAAAAGAGTTGTGAAATTTCTCAAATTCGTTAATTGTAAAGCTGGAACCTTTTGTCCAAAGTAGGACAATCATTTGCCTATTGTTGGTAGAACGTATTGTTTGTGCTATTCTTTTTTTAACAAAATCTGACTGTATCATTAGTTTTTCTTTGAGGAAACTCATCTCCATGTAAAAAAAAATGGTGTGGTTAAGAATCAAGGGGGTTTCCATTATCTCAGCTGTACACGCATCTTCTAAAAATGACGAGGTGTCCGCTTACTGTGGATATTTATAACGCTGAATTCATGGTGAGTTGGTTTGATGCCCCCTTCCAATCCCTCTGCGCTCTTTTCCAGTTGTGTCTGGCCTTTGGACCTTGTGTTCCCTATATACAAGAAGGGAGGAGCTTCTATATTCTCCAGAACGTTAATGAAGCTCCAGTCAGAGGGCGAGTCCGTCTCATCCCAGAGTCTTCCAGGGCCCACCACGGCCCCACGATCCAGCGTCCCAAACGATAACCCAACACCCACCGACAGAAAACACACCAAAGCAGGACCTGAGACCTTCGGCAGTTCTAGTCTAGGGTCCTCACTGTGTTACAAGGACAAGCATGGCTGACAAACTGGGACTGGCAGGTGTGGCGGACGAGCCCAGCGCCCTGAACATCTTCTCTCTGCTGGAGAGGGTGTCCGGGATCATTGACAATGTGCAGGCGTGCCAGCAGCGCATGGAGGAGAGGCAGCTGGAGCTGGAGAACGCTGTGAAGACCATCCAGACAGATGTGGTGAAGCTGACGAAGGAGCACACAGCAACGAGTGGCATTGTGGAGAAACTTCTGGAGAAAACGCGCAAGGTCAGCTGCCACATCAAGGATGTCCGTGTGCGGGTGGAGAAGCAGAACGTACGTGTCAAGAAGGTGGAGGAAACCCAAGTCGAGCTGCTGAACAAGAACAAGTTCCGTGTCGTCATCTACCAGGTAAGACTAAACTATCTTGTTGCTTTTTGTGGCATGTTTTCTTCGGACTGGGTTCCATTTGGAGTTTGGATTCCTAAGGCAGGTCTAATTTTGGAAACGTACAACCTTAGAATAGTGGACACCACTATTATTATTTTTGGGACTCTGAGCTCGCCCTACGACATTTCAAACTTATGGAACGGGCCCATCAAAGATAGACAGATTATTACGAGATACATGGTCTTGCATGATCCAAGATAAATCACGATACACTAGAAGGTCATGTGGCCTACAGCCAAAAGCAATACAAGTAGGAATGTTCTGCCAGGCCCCACTGAGATTGGAGGATTAGGTTGGCGGCCATTTTATCTGATATGAGGCAGGATGTCTGGAGTATTAAGCAAATAAACCATGTAATGTGATCCATGAAAGAGTAAAAATGAATTAATATTCACTCTTGAATGTTTTAGAGACTGAACTATGAAGCCTTGTTCGGAATATTGCTGTGGATGTAAATGAGGCTAGAGGTCTGAAATGAGATTAAGATCGATTACAGAAATTATGACATCATAGAGGAATGCTTCATTGCTAAATCTGGAAATATTGTTTCATCTGCAATAGATGTTACATTTATAGCTTGAGAATCGTTTGGCGTAGCTTGTATTTGGACAATTCAATTACTGTGAACAAAAGCACAAAATAAACTGTGTACAAAATAAAATTTGACTCTGATTTTTATAAACCAGAGTCATAATTATGGGACCATTATGCGCAAAAGTAAAATACAATAAAAATGTATTTGTTGCTGTCTACATCTTTTGAAGATTTATCATAGAAAATGTTCTCCGTTTGCCTCATCATAGAGAATTTTCTGGAAAACGGAAGGGCTGCCCATGTACGTAAATTAACTCATATTTTCCTTCTCGAACAATACTTTTGATTCGGCTCCTGCCCATGGGTTTGATCGTCTCTTGTACCCTGAGCAGAACAGCTGACAGATTTGTTCAGGGTTATTCTGAGAGCTGCGCTGAAGCTTCATGTCCTAATATAGTGTTTTCGCCTCTGACAGAGTGATGGTTAAAAAAGCTGCCGACAGAGTGATTAATAACGACTGAAAAATGGCACTTTGTTATCAATAGTGTTTTTCTTAGGCAATAAAAGTGCGCATTTTGTTTTGCGACTCGTTATCAGAAGTGTGGACATGCAAAGCAGGGTTCAACCTTAACTGGCTAATAGCCCATGATGACGACTGACAGTAAAAACATGTAACTTTCACTTATTTTGTATTCATAGCGATTTGACTTATATAGCCTACTGGGTATGATACTGTAGGTGAATGTTATGTATGAGTAGTTATGCAACAGCACATCCCGTCCAAAATTTTTTTTTACAAACGTAACTTACCTGATCTTTATTTGCGGCCAGGAGTAGTAGCAGACTCACAACGCTATATTAATTCGGCTGTGATCAACTGGTTTTGTTGTAAACCCCCATTTTACATTATTAAATTCGATATCGAAAAATACCAAAAGTAAGAAGCATTTATTAATAAAATGTAAAAAATAAAATAGCCTGTCAAGAACACTTTTTTCCCTAAATTTATTAAACGGCTTTCTGGAATACTTGATTCTGATTGGTCAGTCGCGAATTCATCGAATAACTGACGACCGCGCTTCTTTCACGTCTCTGTCGTATCATTCCGCGTGTATCAGTTAGCGATTGTGAAAATAAACTCACAGCTTTAAGTGAACATACAATAATTTCACGAAACTGGTCACATTATCATTCACTTTCTTTTGCTATCAACATTTTTTGGGAGAATTTTTGACCACTTTGAACCAAGACTCTTAAAAGATTGCTTAATTATATTTGTTTTGTAGAGCTATAAAGGAACATTTTTGTAAAACACCAATCACAAACATCACACAATGATCCAAATATGTTAATGGCAATATATTTTTCAAAGTAAAACATTTTAACAAACTATAGATAACTATGAACTATGCAAACATGGAAGGGGGTTGTTCAGAATGTAGGCCTACTTTTTTCTTTGTAGCCTAAAACCATTTGATTAAAGGTCTTAGATCTGCTATATATGGTATGTTTATGTTAAATGTATTGTCTTTTCACAGGGAGATAATGAGGTCCCAGCTGTAGCTGGCTCCAAAGCCTCTCTGAAGGGAGCAACGGGCGGAGACGCTCCCACAGACCCGGATGCACCGGAGGCCCCGCTCCCAGACTCAGATGAGGAATACATGGTCGTTGAGGAGGCCGACTCATCTACTGCTGCCAAAATAAAGAAGACGGGCCTGAAGCGTATCGAAAGCCTGAAGCAGACCTTCTCGCGTGAGAACATGACTAAGACCAAAGAGAACCTGGGCACCAAGGTCAGCAACCTGGGTCAGCGCATAGTATCGACCGATCGACGTGAGAGAATCCGCCAGTCCGGGGAACGGCTGAAACAGTCTGGGGAACGTTTCAAGGAAACCATCACGAAAACCGTGCCAGCAAAGCTGAACCTGAAGAAGGAAAGGACGGTGGCTGAAGGTCAGGAAGGAGCAGAAGGGACCACGGAAGGAACGGCACCAGTCCCACCACCCAAGGGTCGCAAGGCCAGCCCTGACGTGGCCTACACTGAGCCGACGGAGAAACAAGAAGGTCCAGAGGAGGGCAAGGGCGAGGAATCGGAAGTGCCGATGTATGATATGAAGCAGCTTTCTTAAAAGGCGAGTCTGACAATCACAATCGGGGAAAGACTAATGTACAGATATAAATTAGATTATGGAGAACTTGAAGGTGGAAAGATTGGGAAGATCGGAGATCTTGCTTCTGAGCATATGGATCAGCGGATTGTGCTTACGACAACTGAATGAGCGAATTGAGGAAGTTGTACACTACAAACAATATACGTAGAATTTTTTTTCTTTTGATTTTGATGTTTACATCTGTTACGGACTACAGTATGAAGGGTTATGAATGCTATATCAATGTACTGAGGTGACTAGGCTATGGTTTTAATTTAAAATCAGCTAAAATTAGGGTGCACTCACTGTTTCTTTTTTTTCTGCCACCTATGGGTGACACACATCATGCTAAATAAAAGGTTTTTGGAAACAAATACTCCACTCACACAGATGTGTCCTACAATACTACTAATAGATATAAGGTGTGTTCGACTTGAACCGACCGATCTATGACATCAAAGTACCGCCATATGCTTTCGAATCGCACTCGCGGTTCTTTGATGTCATACACTCCTATAGTGAGCAGTGGTCAGCTGGTCATGTGATCCCAATATGGCGTCGCCCCCCCATGATGGGAAACATCTTTTTGCAAGACACTGCTGTCTCTCGCTATTCTTTATTAAGGAGTAAAATGTTTTTGTGTAAAAAATTACTGAGTGCACCTTTTAAGAATTACATTTTATTTAATTAGCATTTTATTTGTTAGGCGTGTGTAAAATTACTTTATTAGATGAATTTATTTAACAAAAGAATGTACTAAGATGGATAACAGAAGTGCATTTTGGACTTTATCTGGAGAACTATAAATATATTATGGTGTTGACTGACATCCAGCATGTCAACAATGAATGAGTTTAGAATTACATTTTTCAATTCAGATGTTGTTGTCGTTTTTGGAATATAACATTAACTGTGCAGACAAGTCATTTATAACAATATTTTTCTGTGCCTTTCTGTGTTGTTCATGTAAACTCTAAAACACTAATTTTGGTGATGAACCATCACCATTCAGTTGTAGTATTTTTAAATAAACATGTTAACTCAATCAGCTGGTTTCTGAAGAGTTTGTGGAAGAAAATGCATATCATGTATAACTGGTCATCAAGATTTATTATAAGAGATTTGCAATCAGTCTGTTGTTTAAAGATCTCAGTAGTGATGCTGATGTATGGCATGTTATTTCCTATCATGCAGGTGTCCAATTTTTTTTATTGTGGCCAAATGGAGAAAAAAAAAAGTCAGAGGCCACATAGTTGTAATGATGATAAAAAGGCTAGACTGCTACAATGAGATTGTCTTTCCTGTTTGTTTTAATCACACTTTGAGCTCTATATGAAATGTTCATGTGTGAATAAAGAACGTCACTCAAGAACACTAGTTGTAATGGAACGATTATGTTTCTTCAATACATAAAAACAGAGATACATTCTATTGCATGTTTGTGCAAAAGAATTGCGCATATTTCAACTTTTTTATTGCAGTTTTCAAACCAATTTTTTTTTTTACAGTAAAATCCTTGCCTTCTCAATAAGAAATTCATGTGCGAGTCCTACAAAATGGCAAAATAATTGCCATTAGATATCAAATTTAACTGTAAAATCAATCAAAAATAGTCATATTATTAATAATAATAAATTTATCATAAATTCTCACGAACTCCACGAATCAATATCCTGGTTTTATTTATTGATTTGCATTTTTTTTTTCTAACTAGCTTCATGTGTCAAAATAGCTTTGGACTCTTGGAGCAAATTATGGATTTATTTACAGTCACAAAGCAAAGCGACTCCCCTCAGTGTCCAATGGTCCGGGTTCTGGCTGCTCTTGAGCAACAGGGAAAAGATGAATGTCAGGTCAGTTCGTCTTGGTTTCTTGTACACTGGGCAGGAGTACAGATTCATGGGCGTCGTCTTGGTTTCTGTGGTGCTGCTCACCGCATACACATGCACAACTGGCAACGGTGTGAAGAGAACCTACCAAACAAGATTATACACATACATACTGTGTATCATGGCTTTGCAAATGAAGACAGTCATACATGACAGATTAGTTGACTTTGGGTTCGCAAGATCATAGCACTGCATGATGGTATATGTTTCTGTAGAAATGTTTTTTTTTTTTTATGGGTAGAATAGTCAAATTAATTGCATCTATTTTGTAATTAACTTGAAATATATATATATATATATGCATTTTTTTATGTATTGTATAATTAAATATTATGTCATTTGCGGTGCTTCATGGGCTATCCAGTTCATTAAAGACGTTATACATATATCCCATATATCGAATGGGAACAATTCTACAGAAATTAAGACTGCTGAGAAAGTGGGCGTTTAATGTTGTGGTCTTATACGATTAAGCCATTTCATTGACAGCTAAACTACATGGTCAAAAACATGTGCACACCAGGCTCAGAAAACCACTTCTATATGAAACTCACTTTGTGCACAGGAGCATTTTTATGCTGAA
Source organism: Rutilus rutilus (assembly GCF_951802725.1). NCBI lineage: Eukaryota > Metazoa > Chordata > Actinopteri > Cypriniformes > Leuciscidae > Rutilus > Rutilus rutilus. The sequence goes on from NC_140228.1 coordinate 7,010,298, forward strand.
ACAGAAAAGGGCTCACAGGAAGTCTGTCTGACTGAGAAGACTATATGGGTCTGTGCAGTGTTTGTAGTTGCAACAAGACCAGTTATCCACACACTTTTGGCCATGTATTGTCTTATAATAAATCCTTCCCCTGAATACCTTTGGTGATGATTCTGTCAGTTTTGCATTTCGCTTGTCCCATCCAGCACCATCCAGAAAGAGGCCGTAGATGTAGACGCCGCCCATGTCTGCTGGAGGGGGGCCTGTAACATCTTCCTTCATCATACGAGTGACGTCGTTGAGTAGGACGACTGTGTCTAGGGCCCAGCCTTTAGACACATTTACTCGAGTGGTCTCTTGACGCATTGCTGTTAAGAACCCCTTCAATGAAGAACAGACACTAAATTAGTAAGTTACTGAAGAAACCTGATCATTTGCATGAAATGAAAGAGTCAAATGAAACACAAGATGAGGTCCTCAAATCTTTTGCCCCACCTGTGGATTGAAAAACCCTGTGAGCCAAAACTGATGAGGTCGACCATTAAACGTCCAGGTGTGAAACTGCTGGTTCCTCTCAAGGAGTTCAGTGAACCAGAAACCCAGAGACGCCGCATCCCAAGAGATCTTTTGCCATGTACTTGGAACACGTGCATCATACATGCTGTCCAGAGCATCGCGGAGATCCTCTGACATTATTATAGTCCCTTTGGGAGTACAAAATCATTGTTTACAATACAAAAGCAAAATAAGAGTCTTTTTCTGATGATTTTGTTGATGTTTATCTTAATAATAAAATATGAACGTGTTTTCTGTACTGTGGTGTGGGTGAAAGTTTCTGAAGCTCACCATCAATGGCAAGTTTAAGGTCGGTGAGGGTACTGCGCACACGACCAATGACGCGTTGCATTCTGTCAAGCTCTTGACGAAGGAATATAGTCATGGGCTGGAATGCACCCATTTTTTTTAGACAACTCCTCACCTGCAAAAAGATGAAACAATCATGGACGTGCAGGATATGACTGAAGTAGTTGTTGTAGCGACTTTGTGCTGAGTTACAAAAGAAAAAACGAGCCAAGCACATTTGGATGCGGTACTGGGTGGGTAGACGCGGTCAGTATGGACTCTACAGATTACAACAGGAGTTAGAGGTGAGTGGCGTAGTCAGTTGTTTTATCTATGCTGATGAGTCAAATATGTTAAGTGTTTTCTGTTCATTTATTTTGCATTGCTATTGTATTTGTATTGCATTTTATTGCAACACTGGCAGATAGAGGACAGCTTCAGTTTAAGTAGCAATGCGTCATACACAACACAATCAGCTCATAATATCAAGCAGGTATTGATATCCTCCAACTTGATGGAATCATAGTCTGAAGCTAAAAAATAGGAGTCTGTTCCCATCATACACTACAAGACTCTCTGTGAAATCTGTCAACTCCGACTGCCCAAAATCTGCTATTGTCGACTCGTCCAGACTGCAAATCGGGGGAAAAAATCTGAGCAAAACTGGTGTAGTGTATTCCAGCCTTTACTTGCAAACTACAAATCCTATTTCTCAATAAGGTGAGAACCAGACCGGTTAGAAAAATAAATATGCTTGAATTAATTAAAAAGTGTACTATCCAAGTAGTAATAGAAGATGTTTGTTGTTGTAATGATTAATACAGTGAAATGATGAGTATAATAGTACATATAGAATACATATAGTAGTCGTTATCATATAGTTAGCTAACATATCGCTAACATATAGTTAGCGATCACACTACATGCATCTGAGTCCAACCGAACAATAGGGAGCGATCACACTAGTCAAACAAACTGGACTTTGGGGGTCAAATGTGCTTGTGCACAGTTCAGATCACCTAGTGTGAGAACACCCTAATAAAAAGGTGGCCCAATAACTTCATCTTTACCTCATGTGGCACATAGTCAGCAGGAAGTTTTTCTAACATCTCACTGGCCATTTTCTGGACGGACTCCTCCCTGGTCTCGCCTTCCCCGCCGCTGCTGTCTTTGGGCTGGATGTTGAGGATGGTACTCAGGGTTTCATTAGCCATGTTGGTCTGATAAGTGATGTCAGCATTGGCGTGGAGGCCAAATACCTATTAGAATTAGAATCAATAGTTCAAGTTCAAGTAGTTGATTTGTCATTTGCTTACACTGGTAAACAGGGCATTGAAACGCTTAAGACAAGGCTCAGGTCACAGAAACAAGTGCATCACAATAACATTAGGTTACAATAGGTTATAGAATATGCGACCACCCAGCTGTCCCATCAAACCCCACAGAAAAAGAATAAAAATCTATCTGTATCACCTCAGGTGTATCACCCAATGGCAGGGTATCAATATGCTCATGGTAATCCTGTAGCATCCTGGCCTGTGGTATAGTATATCCCTTATAGAAGCAGAACTTGTCCCCAAACATGGTCTCACTAAACCAGATACGGGCGAACGTATTGAGCAGGCGTTTGTCCATATCATCCGTGACACGCCCACCATACTGCACCTACAGAGCGGATAGTAAAAATATGTTGCCAAAAGTTTGGATGTGTCAAATAAAAGAGGTACAAAAACACAGTGGCATGCTAATATTGTACCTCTCCCAGCATGTACCGCAGGCAACTCCAGTTCACTCCTCTCTTGATGTCCATATCATCCAGGTGGTTCTGCACAAACTGGACACTGGATGTGAAATCAGCCTGGTTGAACTCATAGGGAATATTCCAGCCAAGTGGACCAAATTTGCGTCTCTCCTTTAGTGGGAATATGACAGTGAGGACAACAACAAAATGGCTATGAACTGAAATCATACATGTTAGTGAGGCAACTGCAGGGAGTTTGTAAGTTTATGAAAAGCTAATAATTAATGAAATGAATTAAAATAAAAAAATGGGGCTAAGTATATAGTCCATTGCGATGCACGTTTCAGAGTGAAGCATGGCACTGTGTTCATTTACACATTAGCAGCTTACAATGTTTTCACTAAAACACTAGTGTGAATGTAATATGGACTGTGGTAATTATCACAACTAAAAAGAGGGTTGAGTCCGCTTTAAAGTCTACCTACAAAGTCATTGCAAAGACTTAAAAAAAGATGTTTCCTTGCATGTCATGTGAACAGTAACCAACATCAGAGAACTATGAACATTAATGTGTCTTTACATTTTTTAAATTCTAACTTAAAATCTCAAGGGGTATTTCAAGTAAATATTTCACATCTAAGAAGTTTGGCTGACAGAGTAATAAAAAACAATCAATTTGCATCTGACAAATGTTGCTATTTTAATTACATTACTTACAAATGCTTTTGGTCATTTGTGAACTAATATTTAATAAAGAACTGAAACATGGCCTGCATTTTAGCTCTAATGCAATATAAAAAATGTCTATGAACTAATGAACTTTAAAGCATGTCAGGACTCAGGACCTGCGGGCAGAGAGCGACATGGTTTAACTAACAGCTGTCCTGACCTGGACTGTGGTGTGGAGGAAGGCCACAGCATAAAACAGAGGTCTCCACTGGGGCATGTTGGTGATGTCCAGCTGTTCTTGAGTCACACTATTGTATGTCCGCTTGAGTCCGGCCTTCACCCCTGCATCATCACAGATCGTTAACCGCACATTATCTGTCATCTGTATGCTTAGCATTTTATTTCTTTGTTTTTAATGAAGTTGACGTTGAAAATTCAGAAAACTATTTTGATAACGATAATGACAAATCTAGCAAAAAAGGAAGTAACAACAGCAAAATGTAAAAATGTACTTCTAGTAATAATAGAATGAACAAAAACTGAATTTTCCCCTTCTCTACCTTGCGGAGGCTCATTGGTGAATTTAATCGCAGACTGCAAGAAGTTAATGGGGAACTTTGGGTGCGCCTCTGTAGTCACCCAAAACCTGAAACTGTCTTCGATGTTCTCTGCTGTGGTGACTGTCTCTAGACCTTCATCCAGGAAGTCCAGCCCTAGATGGCAGTTCTGCAGAAGTAACCAGCCCCCATCAGACATGCTCTGGGCCAGAAGCCTTCTTGCATGCACTTCCTGTCCCTGTCCCATGGAGATTGGTCGGCAAGGAACGCCCTGCAAAATAACAAGAAAACTGTTGAGAAATGTTCGGAACTCAGAAGTCATCAAAGCTTCACATGAAGCTATATTATAGTTTCAATGTGGGGTGATACGAAGTTGGTAAGTCTGTAGAAATTGTTTGACAGGGGCAACAGTCAAATACACAAATATTTGACTTCAGACTGCCTCAACTGACCAATAAGAATCAAGTATTATAGAAAAGCATGTAATAATTGATAATAATTATTCATACCTTCGACTTGGCGAGTCTCTCTATGTTTTCCGTGGGATCAGAACCCATAGACAGGAAGCAGACTAGAGGTACCCTCTTCTCAGCTTCTGAACACATGGCCTCCATATCCAGAATCACTCCTTCTGCATACTTCACCCCCATTGATTCGGCGATGTATTTACGTGCCTAGCACCGAACAACAAGGAGCAAATGATCAAATTTGCTTATATTCAAATTCAACAAAATATGACAAAAATGGCCATTTTAAATACATTTTGTCACTTTAAATACTTAAGAGAATCTGTTCAATTATCAATTAGCTCAAACAGAAGTTTTATAGAAATTATAATTTAGACATCCTAACATAATCTCCCTAAATAATGTTATATAAATATATATAGTGTTGTCAATAACACACACCCGTATACGGTCAGAGGTCAGAGATTTCTTGTCACTGCTTTGACTTTGCTCAGCAGCTGTAATGCTATATATATATATATATATATATATATATATATATATATAAATTAAGATCATATACATTTTTAATTTGGTGGCTAAATCACATAATATTCAAAGGTGATATTTAGACTGCCAATAGTTGGACAGTGTTTGCAAATGAAGAATCGTACTGCACTAAGATTACATTTCTTAATCTTGTATTTACATGTAAAAGTAAATCTTAGTTAAATTATTATTACACTACAGTACAACATGCGAGTGCTGTTGTTAAAATAGTATCTCACACATAACCCAGTGAGTGACGGAGGGTGAACAGGTGTACTGGGAAATCTACAGCATGTGTATAACCCTTAGCTCATTTTAGGAGCAAAGTGGTTGAATCTACGATTGTCAGTGTCTCTTTATGCGAAACAAAAGTAATAAAAATGTAAAGTGCAACATGTAAAACTACTTTTCTGCTGGTTGAAATTTGGCAGGAAATCAAAGTGTGTAGGGTCAAAGGAATGCTGGAGCCTACTCCAGCGTCATGGCAGTAGACAGGAAAACACCCTAGATGGATGGCCAGTCAATCACATGGCACCGTACAACTATTTTCTTAATGCAAATATAATTTTTCTTTTTTTGTTATTACTTTTAACCCAAGAGCGTTAAACATCATAACAGGCAGCTTTGATTATGGAATGTTAAGTGACAATCTTCATCTTGTTGGCCGATCAGTTCAAATTCTCTTCACAGGATCTTTTAATAGACTGGAGGGTCTAGTTAGTTGCTTCTAAGAGCTCACAAAAGACACTCTCATCTTTTCATTTATAAGGTTTGGATCTCAGACAACAAAGTTTGATGTTTTTTAAAACCCTAATGTCAAAATACTAAATTAATCTGGTGCATTGTCAAGGTAAGAAGGGACTCGATCATTAAAAAAAAAAAATTGTTTTCCTTTTTCAACAAAGAGTGAATGGAAGTACTTAACAACAAAAACGAATAAAAATGACTAAAACTTTAAGTAAAATTAAAATGTGAAATATAAAAATAAAACATTAATATTCCAAAAACCATAACTAATAGATAAAAGACATTATAGTAATGATACTCAAATAACGCTGCTCTGCATATTAAACTAAGACAGAAGAAAGTATTTTATGCCAGAAAATAGGTTTTCCTGCACCTGTGCAATGGTACGGTCAGGACACCAGCTTCGTATCAGCAGCAGTTTGCGGAATGCATCCAGTTGGCTCTCATAACCATCAGGAAGAGGAGTCTCCTCTGGAGTGGCTTCATCAAACCAGCTCTTCCAGGCACGTTCATTGCGGGCCACCTGGGTTAGGAGAGCAGTGAATTGGGGCAGGGTGGACAGTTGCACCAGGTTTAGCCACGTTGTGTCCAGGATCCAGCGCCTTGGCTTGGGCTCAACAGAGTTTAGGTCCAGAGATGCTCCGCCTGAAAGAGGGTAAAGATTGAAGAACATAAATTACTTGGCCTCAAATAAGTTCATAAAGGGATTCCAAAGTGCTGTATAACAGGGAATTGTGGGAGATTTCAAGACATTACTTTAAACATACTGATTATAACTACTCTTAGAATTAGACTAAAACTAAAAGTGGACAACATGTTATTTTCAAAACAATATGGTTCAAACCTTTGATGAAGGTCTGAAAATCGCTGTGGGAAATGGTTTTAGCTTGCAGATCTATTTTTAAAGTCAGAAGCAGGGTAAAAATAAATTTGTGATCTTCATAGAGTCCTCGAGCGGTGTAGCGGAACACTTCGAAAGTGAGGTACTCCATGATGTTGTCTAGTCTTTTAGCTGTAATCGGGGACTTTGGCGACTTGTCCATCGACATGTCAAAGATGCCCAAGAACTGACGAAGTGAGGTTTGGTACATCATGTTGACCAGGCTCATCTCCACAATCAGGAAATAGAGGATGCTCCCCCTGGTGGCCACTGGACGGTATTCCTCTCGAGTGAGGTTGATGTTAATTTCTGTCTCTGCAGCAACTGTTAGCTTTTGACTCACCTAGGGGATGGCAGAAGATTTCAGCTATCAAAACACAATTTAATTTCAGAGGAAAATAATAAGGTTGAGTAAGCATCATTATCAGTTTTATGAGTCAGCATACAAGCACATGACTATAAATGAAGAAAGTACCTCCTGTGCAATATTCTTGGTGACTTTGAGCACCTCGATAAGAGACTCATCCTCTACTAGAGAGCCCTGAATGCTGGTTAACTTGTCTAGAAGATTGCTCTCCAATTCCTGCATCTTCCTCTTGTTTGACGTCACTTCCTCCAAGAGCTTTACACGTTCAGCCTCCATTTCCTTGATTGGAAAGTTAATGATTAAATTGACATTTGATCTGAAAGCTATATTATATTTTGCACAGAATACTAAATTTAAAACCTGTGTGTCAGAAAAGGGTTATTATTGTTAACTAAAACTACTAAAACAAGTAGTTAATTGAAAAAAAAAGCGTTCAATGAAAAAAAGTACTAAAATTACTAATTCTAAACTGAAATAAAAATAAAATAAAAAATATATGGATAAAAGAAGAGACAAAAACACAACCAAATTATTACAAATTTCACAAAAATTCAAATGAAAAATATAAAAATAAAAACATTCAAAATATTAATAAAAACTATAAGGGTATATTAATGATACTAAAATAACACACTCTCTACTTGCCTTTTTCTCTATGAGAATGACTCTGCCGAGTAATTGGTCTTCCAAACCCTTCATAGTGACAGTAAAATCCACCACTGCTGTTTTAGCGTTGATCTCTGGACTGTATGCAGGGTTGGCTAGTTTCGTTGTAATGTACAAAGTAAATGTCGTCATTACATCCACTTCTTTGTCCCCGACTTTAACCTAACACAAGAGAAAAGTTCTTAGCTTGGTCTACTAAAATCCCTGAGAAGTTTGAGACTGATTATCTAAAGTTTAGAAATGTTAAAAAGAAAAAAAATATTCTTAAAAGTCTTACTTTAAAAGTTTTTCCAGACAAAATGAAGTTCTTCTCCAGAATGTTATCCAGCACTGGATCAAGCTCTTCCCCAACATCCTCTAAGAGCAAAGGTTTACCCTGGGACAGGCAGTCTTCCAGATGAGTTCGGAAATATTTGTGGTTTAGAGATGTAACCTGGTGGCAAAAAAAGAAAAGAAAAAGAAAAGCTGATGTCTCTTTGCTCAATAGACAGGTAAAGCCCAAATCCAACACTTTTGTTCAAAGTAGCTACATTTAATGATTTAATTACACTGATTTAAATAATTACATAATAATTATAGTAAAGATAATATGATAATGCAACAAAAATACATATTACAGAATTAAGAATAAAACTGGTATCAATCAGTACCTGTAGGTCATTATTGTTTTCACGGTTCTTGATCCAGATCTTGCCTTGGCCTTGTGGGTCAATGAGCAGAGGATAACGAGAAGCCTTTGTTACGATGATGCCGTTTTGAATGGACAGGTCATCATTGGGGAGACCTTGCAGGTTCCATTCTCCTATAGTTGCATTATCCACCAGCATATTGATCAAATTCAGGTTCTGTGCAGGAAAACAATTTTATAAGATTAATAAACTGTAAAAAAAAAAAAAAATATATATATATATATATACTGTATATATTTCACACAAAAAAGTTTGAAGGAATAATAGATTTTTGTTGTTGTTGTTGTAGTACAACTCTTACACACAAAAGACTACATACCTCACTGTAAGGGATGTGGCGGATATTCATCTCTTTCTTCCACTGTTGCATGATAAGGCTGCGATACTCCTGGTTGAAAGGCCCAGAGTAGGACAGAAATCCAGTGGCTAGTAACACATCCCCCACCAAATCGTTGATTTGCTTCTCGAACTGAGCACTGCTCTCTGTCCAGCGAACCTAAGGCAAACGAAAGAACGTGCACATACTCAGTTTTACTCTTTGGATGTTTTTAAAGTGTGTCATTTCATGGCTCACAGTCAAACATCTGTAGTGTAGCCAGGGCCTAAAACAAACTTTTTGCCACACCTGCCTGTAGCCGGTGCCTTAAGAAAATCTAATGGCCATACTTTTTTTTTTTTCAGCCATGAGGTTATGACACCAAAAATGGAGATACCAGTGAAAATTCACAATTCTCTATTTCTATTTTGATACCACAACTAAAACTACAAGCCTAACTATATAAATTTAAAACATGATTAAAGACAAATTAACAGTCAGTAATAAAATAAGAACAAATAATCAAATTACAAGCAATAGCACAAATAAATACCATAGAACAAAGATACAAATTAAATAAACAATGCTTTTCAGGTAGATTTTTCAGGCAGGTTTTCGGGTACAGAAATTTAATAAAGTAATCAAATGTAAAATAATCACTGCATACTTCACTGTATAAATTCAAATTAGATTAATCCTAATTAAAGGTACAAATGTTATTCAGACAATAGTAGTGAATGATTTTCTCTTTGTCCTTTGTTTGATTAACATTAAAAACAGACGGCATCAGGTTTATTATGCTGCTGTCACTTTAAGACGTGCATACCAATTCAACATACCAATTCTGTACAAATGCATTTTTTTGTACACAACTGTTTATGTTCACTTAAGACATAACTGACAATGTTTACGAGGATACTCACTGACACGAGCATTTTTTGACATAATTTTCTTTGAATTTGTCAGTTCAAGCGCAAGAAGACGTGAAAGAGAGCTCAATTCAGTATTCGAGCGCTGTCTGAGAAGCAGCTTTCTGGGCGCATGCTTCAGGATATTTGCGCACAGAAAACTTTTCACACTGCACACGAGTAATGAAGTGAGCTCCCTTTCGTGTCTTTCTCACTGTTAAATATTTAAATTGGCAAGGTTTAAACTTTCGTGACGGTGCAGGACTTGACCCTTAACTGTCCCAAGCATCATTCACGTTCACGTTCTCACAACATTGTATTGTTAGAATTCATAAAAATGTTACCGGCCAACTGGCGATTGACACCGCTTCATATAGTTGCACACCCGATTTTTTACACGCGAGTGTTAATTTTAGAGCCTGAGTGTAGCTCTCATTTATTCTACTCTATAACTTAGGGTGTATTCACACCAGGAAAGTCCGATAGTTCACTTGCTTTGGTCCGGACCAAATACAATGTTGATTTTTTTTGTTTGGTACGGTTCGCTTTCACACTGCTCTTTTTGCAAGTGAACCAAAATTTGTAAACAAAACCACACGTGTGCTAAGGTCGTCTATTCATTGGACAGGAATTCTCGAGCAGGGAAAAGCAGGAAGTGCAAAAACAGCCTCAGTATGGAGATATTTCGTAATGCAATATTTGTTCTTTTACTGACTTGGTGTTATTCTCTACAAACGCAATATGAAGAATCTAATGAGCATCATATGATACAATGTCATCTATACGATGTTGTAATAGGATTTTTAAACTACCGTTACATTATATGATCACGCTCCTATTCATGCAAATGCTTTTAAGCCATTTAAGCGCGATAAGACAAAAGAGAACACTCTGTCTGTGAATGTCCTGAATGATGCACACACGACACGTTGAAATACGCGCAACAGTATCATGTGCACAGACAGTGCGCGAGACCGCTTATATCCCCTCTCCTTCATCCATTCGCTAAACTTGCTGAACACATCAGTATTTTTATGCGTTATTTCCAGCAATTGGGTCGGTTCATGTTCACACCGTAAACGAACCGTACTAGAGTTCGTTTGGAACCGGACCGAGACCACCTCTTCAGCCGGGTCTCGGTTCGGTTGTTTGGTCCGCACCCGAGTGCGATTGCTGTATTCACACCTGCCCAAAAGATCCGCACCAAGGGGGGAAACGAACTTGAGTTCGATTCAAACGAACCAAACAAGGCAGGTGTGAATACACCCTTAAAGATCTAAATCCTGCAAGGAATGTTCAAACCTTTTCTCCACCAAGACCATCTATAAGAGTCACGGCATTGGACATTTTCTTCTTGCATGCCTCGGCATCATCCAGCAGGTCTTTCTTCTCCTTCATGGCGGCGTCATACATTGCCTGTGTAAAAATGTGCATAAACATCTGAGATTTTAAACCTCTGGAAATTCATATAAACTTGAACTTCAGTTGAAGAAATGTTTGAAAATTCTGAATGCAAATACAAACATTGGTGTCAACTATACATTAAACATAAATACTTAAGAAATGCTAACATATTTCATTAATTTTTTCCTTCAGTCAGAGAATTTAAAGAGGTGTTCTGCCCGTGTCTGCACATTTGAGAACTGTTAATGTAATCGAGCCATGAAGATAATTTACTTAAAAACGGTAATTGGTTCCCAGCCTTAAAAATATATATCATACCTGAGCCTCGTCCAGCTCTCTCTGCTTCGAGTCCAGTTGTTGCTGAGCGTTTGATAGTTCATCCTGTGCCACAGTCAAACGAGCCTCTTGAAGCTTTAAGTTGGCCTGCGATCCACACATATACAGGAAATTAATACATTAATTCTGTTCAAAAAGCTAGAAACATATGTAAGATAATCTGCTTAAAATCTTTTCTGTTCCATTTAAGAAAAAAAAAAAGGTTTAGAATGAGATATAAGTAGCACAATGTTTTTTCAGCTCTAAATCAGCATATTCTAATGATTTCTGAAGGATCATGTAACACTGAACACATTATTATTAGTAATGATGCTAAATTACATTAAAAAATATATTAAAATAGAGTTATTTAAAAAAAAGTTATTTTAAATTGTAATATTTTTGATCAAATAAATTTAGACTTGGTTAGCATAAGAGACTTATTTACAACATTTAATTCATTGTAACATAAAAAGAAAAAACTACTGACCCCAAACCTTTGAACAGTGGTGTAATTCTTTACTATATACACAGTGATGAATGAGACTGTGGAATATTTCGTCACCTTTAGGGGCAGAACTTCCTTATTGATGCCAAAGAACTCCACCATTGCTTGAGTCCAGGAACAGAGCCCTGCTACACTACCACACGTCCTTTTAGCTGTTTCTAGGTTATAGTCTTCCATTGCCAGATATGGAGTAAGCAGTTCAACCATCTCCTCTGTAATAGTGTCCTTTAAAGAATAACAAAAATGTCAAAGAAAATGTGATGCTGTTGCACTGTGAAAACATATACTGTCACATTCTGAATCTAACCATGATGCATTAATGACTCTAATGCATCTAATCACTTTGACCCAAAGGGAAGGGTCAAATAAGGTCAGATAGAAATTCATATGTTTAATTTATTTCTGTCCTAGTGTTGATTCCACTGTGACTATGCTAACTATTTGACTTCTATTGGCCTCAGGCTGCTCTAAACTTGGATCATTACAGGGACACTATATTCTTGTTTACATAGCCTGAACAGATGCATGTTCCAGCAACCAACGACCCACATCCCAAAGGGCACTCCATCAGTAATAGAATGAATGGCAGAAAGTCTATATTAATCATATACAATGAATATATGTATGTGGGGGTTTCCACTTGAACAGCTATGAAGAATTCAAATGGCAGAAGACAAAACATTGATGGGAGTTTCATATAGATGGCATTAATAACTTGGAGAGATGGAGTGATTTACTACTAGTGTTACATGAGTAAAATTGTTGTGGAAGATTTCACAATTAGTGCTCTTTTAAAATCATGTAATATCATGTAAAATCATATGATATTAACCCTTCCTCTTACGTAAAAAGAAAGCAAAAGGCACATGTACCATGTTTTTAACAAAGTTTTTATCATGTTGATAATTTAGAGGCCGTAGAAATTTGCATATCAAAATAATACAGTAGGTTTTAGAGAGTTAATATCGAAATCAAGTGATGTGTAGTCACAGGTGTGTGCATCAGTTACTTTACAATAACATGGCTCATCCAATAAGATTTCAGAGCCAGACCTATCAATTTAATAAAGACCTAAAATGAAGATTTGTGTATCAGTATTACAATGTGTTGCCTGACCTTGTTAAAGTTCAGCAGCGTGCCGAGGAATGCAGAATTGTTCATCAATTTAAGAGCTTCACTCCATGAAGGTTTCACACAGGGTCTTTCGGGGTCCTGGGTGACCATATCCACCCGTCGCTGGAACAGCAGCAGTACACAGTCCATGATCCGCATGATCAGATGTGGAGGCTTTCCCAGTTTACGAACTGCAGCGATGTCAGCAGGCTTTATGGTCTAGAAACCACAAATGGTATAAAGCTTAAAGTTAACTAAATTCATGTAAGGTCTTCAAGTGCAAACATGAAATACTGTTCACAAAGCATTTCATTTAATCGTGTTTTAGGGGTGATTTGGCGTGCTCCGGACATCTACCTTTAGTGCACCCTCAGCTGCCTCTAATGCTGGTTTGGCCGCCTCAAGTTTGGACTCAGCCACCTTTTTTTCCTGCTCTATCTCATCCACAATCGCCTGGGCCTTATCTTTCACCTTCTGTACCTGAGCCTTCACCTTTTCAGCAGCGTGTGCCTTGGCAGTGACCTCCTGCAGAACTACACCTGCTTTCTGTTTAGCCACCTCTAACACCTTCTCCTTCTCTTTCAGCTCCTCACGAAGCTCATTAACAGACTGCTCGGCCTCCATGAGGCGCTCGAGACCTGCAGATGAGATTAAATAGTTTAGAGTATAAACAGATGCTTTGCTGCTACATAGTAGATTTAGAGAAATTATTAGATCAGTTAAACCAACTATCACCAAAATAATTGAAAACATGATTAAAAAAAAAATATATATATATATATATATATATATACACGTTAACATCCAAAAATGTTTTCCACTTAGATGTTGAAACGCTTCCTTTAATATGTCCTTTAATTTACATTTACATCAGTTTCATTAAATGTTTTGCATTATTGCAAGAACATAAAAAATCACATAATCAAGGTTAACATTTTTTTCTGAAGGTTTCTTTCACCTTCTTTCACTAACCCTTTGTTGAACATAAATTTGACTTTTTGTATGCATTTATTAATTTTTAAATAATTTTGATGGGTGGAAAGTGTCTCTTTTAAAAAAAATGATCATACATTTACCTCTCTAGACTAAATACTGACCATGGTAATGCTAAATACCAGGCTGAGAGAATTTTCACTTTTGTTTAATCCAAATGTAAAGAACAGCAACAAATCTAAAATTCTGAATCAAAAACAAAGGTAATTGCAAACCTGTGTTCATTCGCTCTGCAAGCACCCCCACATGTTCAATTTTTTCTGAGTAAATCATCTTGTATCCCTTAATAAATGACAAGTAGGATTTGGGCGTCACATAGGTCTGACGCCTGAAGCGCTGGAAGTACTCGGTGCAGATCTCAGCCACCATGTCTTGGAACATTCCCATTGTTTCCACCACACTCTTCTTCACCTCGTCTGAACAACGCAGTGGAAATATAGAGAGGAAGTGCTGAGCCACGGCTACTAAAGCATCCCGTGGCCATCGCTGGAACCAGTCCACAGTGCAGCCTGAGATGAGGCCGGGGAACTTTAGGGCACGGGAACGCAGTTTCTCGCCAACTGGTGAGAAGCAAAGAGCCACATGGAGGTTACTGCGCACCCTGGACAGGAAGTAGTTGTAAAGGTTGTCGATGGTGGGTGGGCAGCGTGGGAGATCCTTCTTCATGATGGGAATAAGACTTTGGGTGATCTCATCCACTTCATCTCGAGCAAACAGGTTTGAGACTTCTCCAGATGCCAGAACGTTGTTCATGTACTCCAGAAAAGCTTCATCCTTGATGTCATTGTCTGTAAAGATGAAGGTCACGCCCTTCCCATCCAAACCTGCAATCCTGTACAGGGCTTTCAGGTCCTCAATTAGATTACTCACATTGTATGTTCTGTAAGAGGAGAAATTATGTTAAATCTTGTCAAAGGAAATATAATCACATTTGACTTTGTGTAGACTCTAAACAATTAAAAAAGACATTAATATAGACATTAATTTACACACCTTTGATAGAAAGTTTACAATGGGTTTAAAATAACCCAGGGCACTATTTAACTATTTAAGTTGTGAAAAGCCCTTATGACAACATTGTGAAATCAAACCATCAAATTTGAGAAGAATTATAATATTCTCACCAGGGCTTAAAAACGAAAAAAAAAATCAATCGGTTCACTCCGAGCAGAATCGATATTTTAACGTTTCCGTTTTTGCGTTCCTCGTTAAACATTAACGTTCCGAAACCGGTTTGATTAGACAAAATACCGGTTAATAACGTTATTTTAATTTAGCCTATACTTTAAACAAATATGTATAAATAAGACTAATTTTCACTCAAAAATAAGATAACACATGATAATTAAACTTGAACATTTATTTCATAACATTGTTAAAACCACAACAGAAATACCTGTATTAATTACAAAGCATAAACAGCTGGAAAAATATTGACCTGTTTTACTGGACCGTTAGACAATCGAAATTGGCACTCTTATGGCTAATTCTTTTCTGAAGAGTGATACAATTATTTGTACCTATTATTATTATTATTTTTATTTTTTTTGCAACACGAATTGTTTTAGAAATTACATGATATAAAAATTATATAAACTGGACAATCATTGCTCTTTTAATGCACCGTCAACTGCTAATTTCAAAGCAAACACTGCGCAACACTGCATCACATAAACAATTTCATTCTGCGAAGCACGATCACTTAATGCAATAACATTGTAAAACTACAACAAATTTTCTACTATTTTTAATACAAAGCATTAAAAGTCTATAAAGAAAACATTTACCTATCCTGTTTTTGGCTACCTGAAAGACTATAGAAAAAAATGTGCGATAGTTGCTAGCACTTATACGAAATCCATAAACTTTTTGAGCTTAAAGTCCGTACTGCTTGTTTAAACGTACGAAAAGAATGTCCTCCAATACCTGTGCATTCATTGAAGACCTCAGTGGGGAAAGAATGTACTTGAGGCATGAAAATGCGCGCTCTACGCTGACTTGCGTTACCGGTAGTGCAATTGCAAGTTTGTACAAATCGTCAACGTCACAATTCTGAACTACTAAATTTATGATTGGTCAATGGCAAATTAAAATATTAAAGAGAACGATAAAATAACGTTATTAACCGGTTTATAGTCATTTTAAATAAACGTTTCTGTTCAGAACGATTAAAATTGATTTTGTTTTCGGTTTCGTTTTTGTTCCTGTTCAAATTTCGTTCGTTTCCGGTTTTCGTTTTCGTTCCTTGAACCGGTTCAGAGCCCTGATTCTCACCTTGTCATTGTGATTTGAAAGCTCTGGTATCCAGCAATGAAGGATGAAAGTCGGGTGAGACTCTGTTTCCCAGAACCGCCGACTCCAACCAATAGGGCATTACCACGAGCTGTCCGGATTATCCGCGAGATTTTCATCAAATGGATCATGGCATCCTGTGAGAGTGTATAGAGGTCAATGTGAGATGAATTAAAAATGTATATCTATCTATATTACCATTTCAGTTGTATCGGACTCTGGTGATCCTATGGCCATCGCTCAACAAATGCGAGAGACTGTCCATGAATTTTCTTGGCAATGTTTTTTCCGGGGTAGTTTGCAAGGTCTTTCCCCAACCCTCCCCATTGCATGGCTTGGGACTCACACACACACGTCTTTGGATTGTGTGGGGGAAAGCCACGCTGACACAGGGAGAACATGCAAACTCCACACAGAAAGGACTCCTGGTTCAGCCATGGCTTGAACCGGGGACCTTCTTGCTGTGAGGCGACAGTGCTACCCACTTTGCCACCGTGTATGAGGGTAACATGATCGGTAAATGACAGAGTCGGGACTCTAACTTGGGCTGCCATGGGAGCAGCTGTGCCATATTCCAGAGCACTGTCCACTTTGGGCAACATGTTAACATTTTTGTTCCACTAACCTCAAAGAAGACCAGATCCATGCCTGCTCCTTTAACAGTGTCATTATAAAGTCGTTGAAACGAAGACAGGCACTCTGATAGGGCCTTGAAGGAAGGAATGGGCTCATAGATCTTTGGTATCTCAACCTCTGTATCTTCAGGTTCATCTCCTGTCACCTCTGGAGCGTCCCGCAGGAAGTCCACAAAGTACCCTTCCCATGGCCCCTGCTCCAAAAGACTAGGACCATGATCCTGTACTGTGATCTACAGAGCATAGAAAACAAGAGAAATCAGATGATATACATGTAAAGAAATGCATATTAATTGCATAAAATCTATGATTCTTTTACTAAACCCAATAAATAGAATTAAAAACAAAATTTGTTTCAATATAAGTAAACATCCTGTGCATGAGGTAACAGATCATGAAGCCTGTAAGGATTTAGTTGACACACCCTCTCCAAAATCGCATCGAATGTCTCTCTGTCTTTCTGATCAATGAAGCGGTCGGCGATGACCCGTGAGCACTCGTGGCGGAAAAGAGATGCCATCAGTTGAGGCGTCTTACACACTTCTGATCCCACAGTAAGAATTCCCTGCCATATCCTGCTCAGATCACGCAGATTAAAAATGTAGTGGAACTTAGCTGGGGAAGGCAGCATCTGAAAACAACATTAAATTAAAATAATTATTTTATTAATATATACAACTGTTTAAAAGTTTGGGGTTGGTAAGATTTTTTTAATGCTTATTCTATAGTAAAAATATCATATGAAACATTATGAAATTACAAAAATTATTTAATTTCATATTATGATTTTTTCATTTATTTTCAGCATCATTACTCCAGTAGTCAGTGTCACATGATCCTTCAGAAATCCTTCTATGATGCTGATTTGTTGCTCAAGAAACAATATATTATTATCAATGTTGAAAACAGTTGTGCTGCTTAATATTTCTGTGGAAACCATGATACATTTTTTAGGATTCTTTAATGAATTGAATAAATAAATAAATAAATAAATAAATATATATATTAGGGCTGTCAGTTAAACGTGTTATTAACGGCGTTAAAGCAAACCCATTTTAACGGCGTCAATTTTTTTATCGCGTGATTAACGCCTAGCAAACTTTGTAGGTTTTTTTCACATGCTTTTGCAACCACTAGTAACGTTGGTAAAACTACAACACCACCGGATCTAGCTAGACCGGAAACAAAACAACAGGCACGCCGCACACACTTGTTTGGGCTTGCGAGCCGGCCAAAGAGTGGACGAGAAGCCCTAGGACAACTTGTATCGCACATCGGACACACACTTTCTCAGTTTATGGCCAGCAATAAAAACGCCGAATGTTTTTATTGACCACCGGTGTGGTGTACACTCAGAGAATAATGTGTTCGAATTTTAAATACGAGGCGCTGCGCTTCGCAGCTCGTCCAGTGTGCGCCTTTAACGTTACGTTTTGAGTGGATGAATGATGAGCGCGAGACGCCGAAATGGATGCCAATAAGATTCTGAATGGAAAGTTTAATTTAAAAAAAGTGGCCAAATGGTTCAATTGACAAGAACAAAGTGATCTGTGTGTTTTGTCGTTGTGAACTGGGCTATCATCGCAGCACGTCCAGTCTGAAATACCACTTGATGGCCAAGCACACACACAGCTGATGCGAATTCTCCGCCCCCTCGTCAATATCAGGACCTCGTCAGTATTTCTTTCACCCTTTTATTGATGGACAGTGTTATATTGTGTGAGAGATTATTTGCTCCAAGTAAGAATGTTAGTGTGAAATTGAACACTACAGTATATGCCAATGTTGTTTTCAATAAAAAACATTTTTACAAAGCAATCCGATCCACTTTTCCATGTTGATAAGAGCATTAAAATGAGAAAAAATAATGGGACAAAAAGAAATAAAGAGACATTTAGAATAGATAAAAATGTGCGATTAATCGTGAGTTAACTATGACATTAATGCGATTAATCGCGATTAAATATTTTAATCGTTTGACAGCACTAATATATATATATATATATATATATCATAAATATATAAATATATATATTTGTATATAAATATATATATATATATATATATATATATATATATATATATATATATATATATAATTCATTAAAGAATCCTAAAAAATGTATCATGGTTTCCACAAAAAAAAAAAATATATATATATATATATTTGAAATGGAAATATTTTTTACATTATAAATGTCATTAATGCATCCTAAATAAAAGTAATAATAATATAAAAAAAATCTTACTGACCTCAAACTTTTTAACATTAAAGTATATAAAATATATTACTTAGCTACCATAATATCATAATTTTCACATAAATTATTTACAGGATAGGAATATAATGTTCTATTGTCAATATAGGCCCAAAAGATAAATGTCGTTCATGTTGATCAACTGCTACAGAATCAAGTTTACAGCTTACATTGAAGCATACTGACCACAAGAGGACACCATTCTCTAATAATTTGGATCACCTTGTGCTGTGACAAAAAGCATGCATGTTTAAAAAAACGATCTTAATGATTTCCTGAAATTGAAACCTAATTTTGAGGAGCCTACAATACAGAGTCCCACCCCTACGTTTCATGTACAGCAAATTATAACTATTTTGATAAAATTACCAAAGCAGTACCTTTGCTTTGACCGCTTGCCACACTCTCCTGGCGGTAGGAACCAAGGCGGCAGCCAGTGAGCACACCTCTTTCGGGAAGCCTCTTTCTGAGCAAAAATACCCACTGGCCAGTGTGTGGAAGATTTTATCTATAGAGGAGTTGGATGGGAGAGTGCAGTTAAACACACAGAACTGACGTTTGAGTCGCTGGGGGATATCATTGCGGCCACCTCCAGGGTGGATCATGGCAGCCGCCAGCTGCAAGTCGACTACGCTGGTGAATTCCCCAGGCCGTTCCAGGTTGTAGAAACCTCCTTGCACCATCAGCTGACGAACAATCTCATTAGTGATCTGAGGGGTGAACAAAAACACTAGAGGCTCAGTCAAGGAGAATAAGAAATAGGATGCTATTATTGTTTACTTAATAAAATGTTGGTCATTTTATTAGATTTATTATGCCATGATAAGATGGTAGCGTAATTCAATGTACATTTTTTGGGGATTGTAGTTGAACTTTAGAATGTTTGTTATTTGACAGACCCCACAAAATTAAAATCCAAAATTAGAGTCCATGTCTGTTGAGGCTATCCATATAATATACATTGTGCTCAAAGAAATTGACAAAAGGAACATGTGACTCCTTGCCTGATCGCCCCACTCATTGATAACTGGCATGTTGATGTCGTCAATGAAGACGGTCATCTTCTTCCCTCCGGGAGGTCCGTAGGTGGTGCCCATGCGTTTGTCTATATAGCTTTCGATGGTCTGCTGAAACATGCCAGGCAGGGTAGCTGAGGAGAAGTTTAGGCTTTTGCTCAGTTGTGTTTCTGGGTCAAACTTGCTGGTGTAGCCCTGTGGAAAGGTTTGGATAGCATGACTTGCAGAACTCTTAAAATAGATTCAATTCTATTCACCTTTAATTAAGTTGAGCTATATACTAAAGTTCAAAAGTTTTGGATCGGTACAATTTTTTTAATACACCAAGGCTGCATTGATTCAATCAAAAATACAGTAAAGACGGTAATATTTTGAAATATTATTACAATTTAAAATAATTATAATAGTTTTAAATTATTCATAATACATTCATAGTACATATTTTACAGGCAATTGTGTTATGCTGCTAATAATAGCATGGATTAACTGAAACAGACATGCACCTTGATCATGACTGTCTTGGCTGTTCCCTGTTCACCAATGAGCAGAACAGCTTTGCCTTGCTTCATAATGGTTTGCATGAGAAAGTCTGTCCGTATATTGTCGACATTAGGCACGAGAATGGAGGCATAGTCAGGAACCGTGTCTTTGGGGTAGTTATACTCTGGCACCTAATGATGACATTGCAATTAAAAGGTATTATGACAAATCATGAAAAAGGTATGACAAACCATTCATGCTCTGAATAAAAAGTTAAACAGGAGGTTTGGCAAAAAAAGAAAACTAAGGAAAATTAGAGAAGCTAATTCATGAACTTGTGGCATGTGACTGACTATAATTAAAGATCACTAATGGGTTTCAATCTATACTTAACATTAAACATTATAGAAAATGATGTCATTAATTACTTATGTCGTTCCAAACACGTAAGACCTTTGTTCATCTTCGGAACACAAATTAAGATATTTTTGATGAAATCGGAAAGGGTGAGTAATTAATGACAGAATTTTCACTTTTGGGTAAACTAACCTTTGAATGCTCTTACCCTTGTAGACCAGAGATCCCACTCTCCAGTCGCACTGACTACAAATTCAAAGATGGTCTGGTCCCCCTCTGTGTAGGGCAGGTCCAACCTGGCTTTATGCTTTTTAAGGAACACCTCCATCTTGACTCGATCTTCCAATTCCAGCAAAGCACCAACAGACCACATCACAGCAAAGAGGAAGAGACGGTTGATGTATGCCTCTGTTAGGTGCTTCTCTTCAACCTCTGGCAATAGGCCCTGTTTAAAATAAATAAACAATCTTTTACTTGAATTTCAAGACTATATCTCGCGATCATTATATTTTTAAGATCTTATGCATACATATATACATTGTTAGTTTATATTAATATAACACGCTACTCAAGCTTTACTGCCTCATTTGGCTTGTTACGCCATTTAATCATTCTTGAAAATAATTGTGTCTGTGCATCACAGTTTACCTTTAACAAATCAATGGTCTGCTTGATGTACATACATTCAAGCAGCTGCATTTTGGGGGAAACCGCAGTGAAGACAAAATTCATCAAATCCTGTGAAAAATGTAGAAGTTAGCAGGGAAAGGTGTGTAAATTAATAATGCAATTAGTTTCAGATATCTCACAGTTTCATAGGATCAACAGTCTATGAGAGCTCTTCAAAACTGTGTACAAAATGATCTGACCTTTCCCTAGGCAATGTCAAAGAATCAATAGAACTTTTCATTCATAATCCCCTAAATGGCTTAGAAGCTTAATGGTAACAAAGCATTGTATTGATCTTTTTTATATTGATGGTTATATCTTTTGTCTCTAGATACCTCGTCAAAATGAAGCTAAATATTATTGTTGTATCAGTTAAGCTGTACTCAAACAACCTATGTATCAGAGAGCATGCAAAATACTGCCCTAATGTCTAGCTGTCACCTGATAGATAGAGTTGAAGGAGGTCAGTAGCATTTCAGCTTGTGTTGCTGGGATCTTTTGCAGCCAGGCCTGCAGTATGGGTTGCCAGTCCAGTACAGAGGAGCTCATGAAGACCATTCCATTGCGGGACACAGTGGCAGGAGATGCATTGTCAATGTTGTGTGGCTCAAATACCACCTTGCAGTTGGGAGCCATTGGTATTCTGTCTCCATTTGCCAGGGTGAGGGTTTTGTTGTCGTCTAAAACGGAGTTGAGATTTTCTATCCAGATGGCATCAACTGGACCATCCAGAACAATCCAGATGTGTTCTCCCTGTGAAATGTTTTACCATGGAGTAATATAATTGGAATTTTTAATTACTTACAAGTGAAAGTCATGAGCACCAGGTCATTTATTGACAGTGCAATCAAATTTTTAATTTAAATCTCTAATTACTTGTTCAATTGCCAAAGACATATTCATTAGTTGGGGTTGGACCCATAAAAATGTGACTAATGACAAACAAATGAAAGAAAATTGCTTATTGCCAATAGAGTCAAAGTTAAAGATTAAGCATGACATTCAATCCCGTAAATTGCTTATGACACAACTCGCTCACCTTCTTGGCCTTTAAAGTTTTCCTCCAAAGTGTGGAGAAGATACCATCTGTCCAGTCATTTGTGGCCACATCCAATGTGCCAAACATCTGGGAGGCAGTAATGGCCTTGGGATTCATCCTCATTTCTTTGTGTGGATTTCCACAATCTGTCATGGCTTTCATTAGAGTGTGGATACATGTTGTCTTTCCTGTTCCACTGGGGCCAAGGGTCATCATACCTAGGCACAGAGAAGATATTGATGGTTGAGTGCAAGGATAACATTGTCAAAATGTGCATACCTACAATCTGGGCATTTGACAAAATCTCATTCTTATAACTTTAATAGAAGTAAAATGGATAAAGACTAACCATGTCTCACTCTCTGAGTCTCATACAGTTGCACAAGCTTGAGAATCCAGGGTGGGTGTGCAATCAGTCCGGCTTCTTCAGCTTGTTTTGTGATAGCCCTTTCCAGCTCAGGATAACCAGCTT
Organism: Rutilus rutilus; assembly: GCF_951802725.1. Classification (NCBI taxonomy): domain Eukaryota; kingdom Metazoa; phylum Chordata; class Actinopteri; order Cypriniformes; family Leuciscidae; genus Rutilus; species Rutilus rutilus. The sequence goes on from NC_140228.1 coordinate 7,033,206, forward strand.
TATCCAGCATGATGCCCGGAAACAAGTCGTTTATCAGACTCATGAACAGGGGCTCATCTTCATCCACCTGTATGGAGGAAGAGGCAGGAATAGAGTCAGTTGCTAAGAATGTCTGTGACACACTGACACATTTATCCTATTGCTTCAAGGTGCTGTTTTTATTTAGATTTGGATCAATCATAGTCACCAGTTTGGAGAGGTTCATGTCACGCAGAACTCTCATGACCACAGTCTTTTCTGGCTCATTTGGGTTGGATCTCTTTACAGCACCCAGTGTTCTCAAAACAGACAAGATGTTCCTCAAGCCAAAGTCGTAATGAACCTGTTAAACAATAAAAAATTATGAATATTATCAGGAAGATCTAAGCCATGACCATCAACAAAGAAAACATCTAATGTATTTACTATTTATTTATCTATCACTTTACACCATATCAGCATCAAAGGTTATATTCATGGTAAACTGAAAAGTGATACATTTTAAATAATAATTCAAATAAGTGATAATTTAAAAACATGATCTTCACAAAATTTTTTTTACAATAACAACAACAATAACAATGTAAACATATAAAAAACATACAACTAATAAATAAAAATAATAAAATAGTTTTAAAAAGTTTGTTAATTTGATTTTCGATAAAAATTCTAATATTTTCCCCAAGATTACAATTTTAAAAAGTCCATTAATGTAATTTATTAATAAAAAAATTCCCTGATATCACTTGAAACAGAATATAAGAAACACTTACAGGGTCATACAACACTAAAACACATTTAGTTTTAAGTTAATTATAACTCCACCTAAGTTAAATAAAGCTGAGTAGACTGCAGTTTTCTCCACTGTCTTTGTCAGTTGAAGTTTGCAGCATTAACACTGTTATTTCCCTAATTGTTACTGTGAAGGTGCTTATATAAAGCACTATATAAATAAGTGTGACTTGACTGAAATGGGAGGGCTTTGTGACACATTAAAAAGCCACTAGATTTAGTTAGTAATATATTGTGGGTACCTGTTTAGAAAGCTGTTCCTCACACAGTTTGTACAGAGTATAAAATTTACGGCTGAGGACTTGATTTTCACGAAAACCTGCGCTGGCAAGTTTCACTCTCATGATGATGGCTCGGTCAGGCACCATCATGGCCACTGTGCGGAACTGAATTTTCAAGTTCTCGGGCAGCTCCTGCCGACCAGCATAACCTGGGTTCTGTGATTAAAAAACGACAAATGAATGGAAGGGAAAATATTGAAGAAATAATATGAATGAAAATTCATGTACATCAAATACATGTAAGGTGTTTCCCCAGCAGGCTACTTTGATGACTGCAAATTAATTACATGAAGGACAAGGTGGGTCAAAATTGTTATCACTTTACCATAGTAAGGAAGATGCCAAACTCTTTATCCATATCCACCAAATCTCCATCTGTGAATATGAACTGAGTTTTTTTGTTCTTCTTGCACTGCAGGACGATGTAGATTTGTTGAGCAGCTACTGAGAGCACAGGAAGCTCAATGCGGTTGAACTCATCAAAACAGCCCCATGCGCCAGATTGGGCTAATCCTGTTTGACAAACATTATAAACATTAAGTGCCAATGAAAAAGGTCACACACTTTAAATATGCACTATTCTGATTAAGGGTCAAACAGGTGCTCTGTTAAGATTATTTTAGAGGTGGAAGAGAAGAGAGCAGATTGAGAAGTTAGTTAAGGTGCACTCAACCTTTATAGATGCGGCCCAGTCCACGGAAGTCCATTTGGTCAGAGCAATTGAAGACAACCACATATTTTCCCAGGCAGCGACCCATGTCTTTGGTGGTTTCGGTTTTTCCTGTGCCAGCAGGGCCAGCAGGGGCCCCTCCCATACTCATCCCTAAAGCCTGGGACAATGTGATATAACATCTGCGAGGAACCAACCAAAATAAACAAGTGGTTAATACACCAGACAATGGGTGCTACTCATTAAGAGCCATTTTTGCTGACGCTGTCTTAGTTTCTAGAACCTGGCCTCTTCAATGTATCTACACTTGCCTGTCAGTTAGAGGTGTAATAACCAGACGATCAGTGCAGCCCAGATACTCATTACAGTAATCAAACTCCACGTCTGTGATTTGGATTATGCATCTGTCCGTGTCCTCTATGAAGTAGAAGCGGGACTGTTTCTGCCATTCAAAGTCTAAAGGTGACCGGATGTTCATTCGTACCTTGAGGGGGAGATACAAAGGCAATGTGAAGTTTAGATTAAGGTTACTTAATCAATATGATTGTGAACTTTCAAGAAATACACACTACCGTTCAAAAGTTTGGGGTCAGTATGTTTTTTTTTTGTTGTTGTAATATTTCTGCTACTGTTGTTAAAATAACCGTGTCATCTGCAGCTTTTAATGTGACGCTTTACGTCTTTAGTGAGAGAAAAGCAATGCGCAGGAAGTGGAAAAGGCTTGAATGAAGTGTCTTTGGCTCTAGATACAAATATTAGGGGATGTAGTGACGAAAGATCATTCATTACCATAAACAACCCTGAGCACTTGTGATGTGCTTTAAACTGTAGAAACGGTCAAATGGCGCGGTCCGAATGGAGCCGCCATTTGAATACCAATGGTGTATAAGGACTGTGTTCAGTTTGGTCTGCAAGTGTCAAGGTGTTTCAAGAGAGTGATGCTTAGCAACCGTTTTATACTGAAGAACCCAAAACTCAATCACCAGGTCATCAAAAATGTCCTTCTGGTGAACATGTATGGTGATGAGCGTCTCATATTTGGTTCTGTCCATCTTGGTCAGATCATGAGTAGTCATATCAATCAGTTCGTTCAAAAGATCCAGGAATTTCTGGTTAGTAGTCTGCATTATCTGCTCAAAAAAAGACAAAATAATCAACAAATATGGGAAACATCTTACAAAACAATGTCAGACTGTAATAGAACATTTATATAGAACTCCTGATTTTAAATATGACATGAAATGCCCAAGTAATGACAAAGTTTGAACCTTCTTGTCAGACTTGCTATTTTGGAGAGCTTGCTCAGCATCTCTGGTCCAGATGAACTGTATGCCGAGCAGTCCAACCTGAGCAGGGAACATCGACTGGAACTCCACCAGTTTAAAGTCCTGGTCACTAATAATCATGTTGGCCTGTCGTATAATGTTGTGAATGGTCTTCTTGACTCCATTCAGTAACAGACCCAGCCAGGCTTCTACATTACCCTGTGGTGTGAGATCAGTAACTTTCTTCATTATCAGTGGATCGTTATTCTATGGACTTATGGATAGTAGAATTTTAATTTTTTATGCTGGTTTTTATTATGCTTTTTAATGTATTTAAAGGTAATCTCAAAAATAATGTACCTGGGCATTGAATGATTCACTCAGATCCACTGTTTCCCCTTCCTGTGACTGAAAACTAAGTATCTGGTCATAGTTTTTCTCGTGAAACACAACTCTGTTCACATTATCAAATAGGTTCAACAGGTGAGCCTGAAAGACACAAATAAATAAATAAATAAAACAACTGGTTCATTTCACATTCCTGCTGTATTCTAATAAAGTTTGATGATAAAAATAAAACCCATGTATCTGGGTATCTGAACAACCCAGATTTACTAAATGCTGCTTATGGTAACCATACTGATGTGAGAACTGTTGTGTGGCTCTATGACATAATGTTAAAATCCCAAAGTTAGATAAACGCACTTGTATGGTGTGGGAGTCAGATGCCTGACCCAGTATCTCCAGCAAGACAGGGTCAGAGACGAAAAAGAACCGTGGGAAGACGAGACGTTTCTTTTCCAGGTATCCACTCAGAGATTTCTGGCACACTTCCAGCTGTTCCAGAAGGTGTGGCAGCAGCTGTTGCAGTGTCTCGTCCCCAACACAGCACTGAATCACACCAGGAATCTCGTGTGCTCGCTGCATTATCCTCTGCCATGATTTATCGATGCTTTGGAAGCGTTTAGCTTCCTGCAGAGAGAACATTTTCAGAAACGTTAAATACAAAAAATGATTTAATATAATGAACAAAATTGTCTATTCCACAATTTTGGGGGTTGGGGGTTAGCCATCTATTATTTGCGCCCTACTGATGTATCATGTTGCACTCTTGTGTACTTCATATAAGGAGCAGTATTTGTGCAATGTATGTGAGTGAGTATCAGGAAATTACGCTTTGGTGGACACACGGCCTGAAGACAGGAATCTGCCTTAGAAGGTAGCTGCCTATGTAGACAATTGACAACTCACAAGGTAACAAAAAGGGTTAATGTATTTGGATTCAAGCTACCTGCGGCAGTTGTTTGGCAATGTCTCCACCCACAAACACAGCCTCCAGGTACAGCCACAGATTCTGCACAGTCAGCCACTTCTCAATCACCTCTGAACTGTTTGACAACTTCTGCACCCACTGCTGGATGGAGGGCTTAAAGGGAGCATTGTATCTAAAACAAGTAATAAAATACAGTATTAAATGTATATATATATATTTGGAAATCAAAGAATCATATCTAAATTATTTGAAAAAAAGAATACAAAATTGTAAAATATTGTACAACTGTATTCAACAAAATACCTGTTACTCATTAAAGACCCAAGCACCATGAGACTATCCTCTATTAACGCCACCTTCTCTGAAGTGTCTGATCCCTTTAGCAGCAGCTCTCCGCGATTCCTGAAAGGGTTATTTACCTTTTGTAAAATTAATTGATTTTATAACAAATGAATGAATTTAATCACAAATTAAATTCTTTATCTGACCTGAATGATGCAAATGTGAACTTATGGCTGCTCCATTCTGTCACAACATCTTTGAGTTTGGCCTCAATGTCTCGCTCCTTCACTGCGCTGATACACACATCCTGGTACCCAGAAGATTTTTAAGATATTGACAGCCTTGTCTTTTTATGCAATCAATCTGGTTCCAACCATTAAGGATATGTTTCATGGTATTGTACATAGATGTAATGGAATATTTAGCCTGCACAATACCTCAATATCTTCTTTGGCTTTTAGCAGAGGTGCTTCCATGACATTTCTTAGGCTAAAATTCACAGCTTCCACTTCAAACTTGTGGCCGGTAATATCAGTCAAGCGCTGCCAATGTCGGGACATCATTGCCTAGTCATGAATGTGTATGTTAATACAAGATTCACGTGTTTGTTTGCTGTGAATAAATGCAATATGATGTCAATGAACAGCTGCTTGCTTAACGGCACCTTATTTGCCATCATGTAGAGCAGAGGACAGGTTTCATTAAAGTCATCAATGGTTTTTTTCAGGTCATTGAAAGCTTGCCACTCTTTCAGGGCCGCAGGTAGTTTACGGATCCTTGAAAAGAATTACAAAATAAGCTCTCAAATTTAGTTCATATCATATTTGTTAAATTTTAAGAAAGTGAGAATCATAAAAACCTATTCTGAAAATCCAGCAGTTCAGTATTGATCTTTTCTATATTGAGGTCGGCCCACAATATGTCATAATATCCAGTAACGCTGTCAGTGACAGAATTGTAGAGGGTGTACAGCTTAGACAAAAGATTGAGCTCTCGTTTGATTCTGTGAAGATCAGGATATTCTGAAAGAAAAAAATTTGAGAATGAAAAGTCAAAAAAATAATAGTCCTAACAACTAAGTGTACACTTCCATTCAAAAGTTTGGGATCAGTAAAGGCGGGCGTACACGGTGTGAGTTCGGACACTCGGGAGGTCGTGAGATATTGCACACGTTACGAGTCAGTTAACCTGATAATCGTGTCAAAGCAGCTGGTACACGGCATGACTGTCCTGCACGAATTTTATCCCAAGCTGGCGGCAATCACGTAAGCTTTCGCGCTAAACTATAGCTTCAGATAGAAAAATGACAGAAATGTGTGTGCAAATGATTTGTTGAAAAGCAGAGAACAGTAGCCATTCCTTTCAACAAAAAGTGCTCGTAACGTGCTCGGCTCGGCTCGTAATTCCTCTCACACGCTGCGAGCGGCGACCATGCGAGCATCACTGATTTCCAAGCGATCATCTGCGATTAACAGCGAAAATCGCACCGTGTATGCCCGCCTTAAGTTTACTTTTTTTTTTATTAATACTTTTATTCAGCATGGATGGATTAATTAATCAAAAGTGAAGGTAATTTATAATGTTACAAAAGACTTCAAATATTTCAAATAAATGCTGTTCTTTTGAACATTCTATTCGTCAAAGAATCATTAAAAAATATTGAATGGTTTCCATAAAAAATGTGAAGCAGCACAACTGATTTCAACATTGGTAATAATAAGACATGTTTTTTGAGCACCAAATCAACATATTAGAATGATTTCTGAAGGATCATGTGACAATGAAGACTTAAGTTTCGCTATCACAGAAATGAATTACATTACATTGTAATAATATTTCACAATATTACTATTTCTACTATATTTCTGATCAAATAAATTCAGCCTTGGTGAGCATAATGGACTTTTTTCCAAAAACATACAAAAAATGGTGTCTACCATGACCTTTTTGAACATAAACTCATATTATCAAGAAAAAAAAAACATAAGTACCTTTAACAGGGAGGCCAAACAGTTCTTCGCCACTGGAAAAGGTGACATATTTCCTCCACAGTTCGTCAAACTTAGCCTGATAAACTTGCAACCTGTCACTGGCTTCACGTGGAGGCAAACCTGTTACTCCAGGACCACTGAACACACACAGAGGATTTAATAAGACACTGTAATCACTGATATATGTTCATAAGAGACTACATAAAGAGAATATGCAAATTAAGTTACCTAATGTCATAGTCAGCATAGTAATCTTGCACAGATTTCTGGAAGATCTCAACTCCAGATACAAGCTCAGCCTTCATTTGAGGCTGAACTTCCAAGAGCTTATCCTGTGTTCCTTTCACCTTTAAAATAAAAACAGGTCATTATACATTTACAAGCAAATGCTTACAAAATCAAAACCCAAGAAGACGAGGTAAAGATGATTTTCTACTTCCTTCATGAGATGTAAAGTAGAAAAATTAAAGAAAATAAACTGCTATTTATTTTAACACTATTTCATGGGGTCTTAAAAAACACTTCCCTCACCATCACATGAAGTTCCTTCCAAGCGTACATGACCCCATCAATCTTTTCCGCATTTCCATCACTGAAGAACAGATCATGGCGATTCAGCAGAGTGAACGACTCCTCCACCGGTCCAATGAGTGTGTCTATCCGTATCTCTGCCTGCTGTACCTCCTGCAGGGCAGCCATAGTTTCCCTCACATCATCCAGGTCAGAGATGGGCCGCTGCAGCTGCCTGCTCACCCCATCCACAAATGAGCTAATCTCTGCCATGCTCACAGAGGCCTTCTGGTTTAGAGCCGCCCCGAACGCACGTTTCCAGATGCGACACTCTTCAGTGAGGGACCGTTTGAGGGAGTCAGTTTCGTAGAGGATGGGGCCCGCAATGCATGTGGAAGGTAGCTCTTGAATCGTGGTCTCAGATTTCTGATCAATTATATGTAGTGGAAGTTAGTATCACTCTCAGTTAAAATGCATCTGTCTTCAAACTTTATAAGACTTATTTAACAATTACGTACAGAGTACTGAGACAGTTGGGCACTGAATTCTGCCAAAACTGGGTTGGTCGCCAAAAATGCTTTCACTTGTTCTGCTGGGTACTGGTTTGGAGGAAAGCATGAGATGTCACATATTTTGATATCCTGATGCTCCTGTTCTGTACACACACAGTTCAGTCATTTACAGGAGTGACAACCACATTCTACAACCGAAATAACTCTCCAAAAATGCAAGTAGCGGCATCCGCATTTAAAACATTCTATGCAGTGTGTAGGCAACCGAACTAAACATCTAGTTGTTAATGGCATATTATAAAGTGCATCAGAGATGTTTCTCTCTTCTGTATGTGTGCGGTGCAAGAAATCACAGGGAAAGCGGTACGAGTTGCAAGATCTTGCTGAAAAAGTCTCATTTTTGACTTAAAAAAACCACTATATATACTATTGTATATAAATTATATTTGTATATAATTGGTTTATTATTATTATTACATATTTATATGTTTAGGACCATTCATATTTTTTGCTTTGTGACATTATTTCCATGACAATCACAGTCTAATAATACACAATTTTAATTGTAAAGTGTTAATGCAGCCTGGTTGTATTTATCATGCTGCCTGTAATTTTGACTTATTTTAATACAAAAACTTTAATAAAATACTGTGATATTTTATTAAAATACCATTAAAATACTATAATGAAACCTCAATGAAAATGTAATGAGAAAAACTAATTTCTCATTAAACTCATTAAACATTCATATGCATTTACAGTAACGAGAATTTAGTTATCCTCATGGTCCTGGAGTTCAAAACAGGCTTCAATATTTTTAGTTCAAAAATCACTTTTTCTTTTTGGAGTTAAATATGACACGGACATACTCTAGACAGGTTTTGTAGTTCACACATGTGGCATGTTTTATACGTTTTAGGACTTTAAAACTTGGAAATAACACGGAGAAATTAGCAAAGTGAACCTTCAGGAAAATGAGGAGGTACAACAAATCACTCAAATCACCAAACCTTTTTTTCTAAGTACCTGGTTCCACAGCGCTGAAAATTGAGGCAACCCTTCCAGGATGTCCCCAGCATCTACTTTGAGGGAGGACACCACCGGGACAAGCTGGGCCAGAGCCTTGTTCACATCCTTATGTTCTATCACCTGTCTGTCCAGAGACCTCAGCGTGAGTGGTTTAGTCACCAGAGTCTCGTCTCCATTCTCCCGCAATGCTTTCTGCTCTGCCTGTGGAGTCACAAGACTTCTAGTCAACTAACCTCTGATAAAGTTTATAAAGCATCTGTGGCATGCTATTGATTACCACATGATCATTTCTGGGAAAAAATCAAGCAAAAATCAAGTGTACAGTGATGCACTTTCCATGGACAATGGAAGTCAATGAGGCAATGTGCAGTATTGATAAGTTGTTTTGAATCTGGATCATTCCTTTAATTCTGTTACCTCCCATTGTTCCAGTTGGACGCTGGAAAATTTCCAGAGTGGAATATCCTTTGCCATTGAAAGCACCATGTTCACTGCTTTATTGAGAATGCCCTGCACAACAAGGACAAGTGAGTGTTTAAGAATCATTACTCCAGTCTTCAGTGTCACATGATCCTTCAGAAATCATTTTAATATGCTGATTTGTGCTCAAGAAACATTTCTTATTATTACAAATGTTGAAAACAGTTGTGCTGTATATTTTTGTGGAAACTAATTTAAAAAAAGAATCAGGATCCTTTGACGAATAGAAAGTTCAAAATTCCTGTATTTATCTTAAAAAGAAATGTAATACCTAAATGTATTTACCATCACTTTGAATCAATTTAATGCATCTGAAGATGCTGCTAAATTCTGAAAAAAAAAAAAGCTTCAATTTCCTTCAATAATTTTTTTTATAAAAATAAATTAAAATCTTACTGACCCCAAATTTTTGTACAGAAGTGTAACAATACTTTATATTTTGATAATATGCTCCTTGCCGTTTTCACATCAGTACCTGTATGTGCTCTAAACTTGGTCTGATGACGATTTTGGGAATGGCCAACTCAACTGAAGTCCTTAAAATAGGTAACTGAGGGGTAGCTTCTCTTTGAGATGAAGAAAGTTGTGTGTATCTCACACTAAGCAGCCGACGTCGCAGAGCATCCAGAGAGCGTTTGGTAGCTTTTAAATGAAGAGCACAAAAACATTAATATGTGACTCTTTTTTAGATAAAACTGTGACGCATGATTCCATAATGCATGTATACCTTTGACCAGAGCGTCTGTGTTCCTCTGACACATATGTCCTATCATGATGTAGAAAATACATGGCTGACATTGTAGACAACGGGTCCTCTGCTTAGCATCAGGATGCAGACATTGGCAGTTCTGAACATAGACGTAAAGATTTTCTTACAGTATGTGTCGTATATGAGTTTATAACAGTAATATTACACATTATAAAGGCCAATTCACACTGCACCGACAGATGCAGACCAATGCCGGCAGTTACCAGATTACAGCATGCCACTTCTAAGACATTATAATTCTGATTCAAAACCCGACCCGAAAGTGTCTGTTGCCGTCTGTCGGTGCAATGTGATTTGGCCTTAATGAGCAACAAATTTTCTAATCAAGTGCTAAAAAGTATTTTAGAATTATACACAATAATAAACTCCCAAAATGAGTTGATAATTGATATGTTTATAGCACCTCCAAGTTGACTCTTTCTGAAGGTTTCAGCATTCTGTTCAGTTCCCCAACCATCTCAGAAATTGAGTACTCCACCTGCTGGCTTGCACTTGAATGAAAACAAAGCAATCCTCAAATTATTTGAAATCACATTTAACTATGAATGTCAGTCAGGATATCCAATTTAATTAGACATGCATGAAAGCAAGGCTTTGAGGAATAGAAGTATGTTCTGTTCAAGGTCTTTTAGAGTTTTATGCCTATTTAGCTGTTCGCTTAGTCGAGGAAACGTCGAAAAATCACATTTTGAATAGAATATGCGTGAAATGAAGACATAATCCCAGATCTTAAGTCAGAGGAACCTTTTGAACTGTCTGCATTTACAGCCCTCGCAGCTTTGTTTTCTCGTCAAATTAAATACGAGTGTTTTCACCAATATATTTTAAAAGTGTCACTCACATCTTCAGCTTTTCTCTCGCAGTGCTGACGGTGGTCTCTGTATTGGTAAGAAATGTCTCGGGTGTAACTGGCTCGTCATTGGGCAGTGTCATCAGATGAGTGGAACTCATGGAATTTAAGACACTATCAATTCGACATTCCAGAATATCCATAGCAACTTTCACTACTCGTTCCAGCTCTTGCAGTGCCTTGTACACACACCCTATGACTGAAACATTGAGAAAAGACTTAATACATACATAAGATATTAAGCCTTAATACAAAATAAATAAAGATAAATTAGGATTAGAAATTGAATAAAATTAAGGCCCTGTCACACCAAGGACAATAACTATAAAGATATAGTTTTAAAAATCAACCTCAATATTAAAGAATAGCAGAGGTTAGAACTTCACACCACATCTATAACGATAACGGAACAGAGAAACGATATCGTTGGAATCACTTTCAGAATGATGTTATCCAGCTGATGAACGCTAAAAACATTGACAGCCAATCAGAATCCATCCTGCAGCAACGAGCTTGAGCATTTAAAGTGACAGACAAGCACGCCCTCACAATAAACAGAACGAAATCTTCCGCTGGTGTGGACACTAATATAGTTATCGTTCTTGGTGTGAACAGGCCTTTAACCTCATAATATTTCTAAAAAGTGACTTAAACTCTAAGACAGTGTATACTGCATTTAGTGCAAGACTTTTCATACGACACATACAGGTTAATATGCTCTGGGTCAATGTGTACTTAATCTGATTCTATATATGCAAAGTTTGATTATTATGGGGAGTGATATTGATATTTTGTTATCTAACGTAATAAAATGTAAAAAAAAATGTAATTGTTCAAATACTTTTTGGGGCCTCTGTAAACATTTTGCACACTAAAATTAGCATGGATGATGAAAGGTCAGCTAAAATTGAACTGATCTAATGTAATTTATTCATGTAATAATTGTTTTACAGTAGTCAATATTGAGGGAAGTCCATGAGAGGATGGTCAGTCCAGGGTAGAGGGCAGTCTTCACAGATTTGATAAAGGGCTGCATCGGGGACTTTAGCACACTGGGTATCCTCTTGACTGCTGTGTCAAATTTTCTCAGCATACCCTGTAATCTGAAACCAGTGAAATTCCACTTCATATTAATAAAAGTATTAACTTTACATTTGAATTCAGAACAATAATTTATGCTTGTTTGTTGATTTTTTTTTTACAGTAGCTTTATCCCAAAACCATACGTGATGCCTCTCTGTCTAATGCCAACATACATTCTAACCGTCATAGAATCTCTTACAAACCTGATTTGGAACTCTTCATAAAGTACACAGCAAGCATACATGCCACATAAATAGTGCTCCTTTGTGCAATATTTTTTGCGTAAATAAGATGATACATTTTAGTGTAAGTTAAATGTCTTTAATGCACTCACTTATCACGATACTCCTTCAGCTGAGGTTGTTTGGTAGCCATGTTGCGGACAACATCGGGTACATCTGCACCCGTTTGATACATGCTATTTGCCTCTTGCAATACCTCCAGGACGAGAGGGTCAAGATTCACATAGATCTCCTAGCCACAAATAATGTTTACGGTAATTAAGGAGTTAATTAAAGTGTACAGTTTGGGTTTTATACATAACAGGTTAAAAATTTGAATTTGTAATTCATTTCATTGCTTTCAAAAACAAACAAACAAACAAAAAAACATTTAATTAAACTGAATACATTCACAGTACTGATACATTTTGCCAAAGAATAAATGTCTTTTGAAATTCTGGCTTGAAGTGATAAACTTGTAATGAAAAGTAAATGCAAACCTTTGTTTTTGGGTGTATGGTCAGCAATGAAGCATTGAGACCATATAGTAAACGATCTACACCATCAATCCAAGCTTTCTGATGTATCATTTCATACTCCAGGAGTACGGCAGCAAGTCTGTTGTATGATCGAATAATCTTCCTCCTGTCTGCCATCTAAAGGTCAAGACAAAATAATTGAGTTTCTTCAAAGATCTTGTTTTTAGGAACAAACTCAAAATTCATCAAACTCAAACTACATCAAAATGAAAATAAACTGTGTTCATCTTGTCTTTGCAAATTACCTTCATAATGTGCAATTTGTCTTTTAGGATTTGCATTGGCAAATCAATTTTTTTAAAAAGTTTTTGTGACCATGCAATTTTCCTAGCCAGCTGCAACAGAAAATGTAAAACATTATAAACGTTTTAGTCCCAGTAACACTGCTTTCTTGTGTTGTATATTCTGCATAAATGTAAAATAAGTTGTGGGCATGTTTTTATTGTTTATTAAATTATTTAAATATACATGAGGGCTGAACAGTTTACTAATCACCCAACAGGGAACTTACAGGGGTCAGCTGGAAACAATCTGGATTGTCCTTCTCTCTTTGGTAGCATTTGCGTACAAACTCAAGGTCATTTCCGTACCGTTGCAGAACTACCATATACTTCTGGTTGAGGTCCATTTGTCTGCCCACACCGTTCTCAAATTTGGACAACAGGTCAAGGACCTGCTCAGTCTGTTGGTACGTAACAGTTGGTAAATAAATTTCCTTTCAGTGTAGGAGGGATATATTTACACAATATATTGGTCCTGCGCTGTAATGAATGGTTCAGTCATTCAAATGTTTAATTAATAATACAACTAAAATGGCCTTACAGTGAGTGGCCGTTGAAGCCAAGTGTCAATCAGTGCATCTAGAGACTGATACAGGACCTGGATTTGTTTTCTGAATTCAGTGTAGTCATTGTCAAACTAAAAGAAACATAATGTCATGAGAGATGGTTCATGTCTTTGATTTTCAAGACTAAATCAAAGAATATACAGTAATGAGAGATCTTACCTCTAATTTGCGATGATCAAGCACATTGTAGGTCTTGGATTTGATGGTGGACACAATCGTTTGGTAGCGCATGTGTATTTTCTCGACACCTTCAACTTTCATAAACTGCAGGGCTGAAAAATCTTCAAGAGTTGTGGCCATGTCTGTTATCTTCTCCAGACGTCTGCAGAATGTGTCAAACTTTCCGAAGATGTAATTTTCACTGTTGGTATGACACAGCAGAGCTGAGTTAAAAAACTAAATATAGTGTCAGTTTGATTTCAAGGTGACTTTAAAGCTGTGGTTTACCGACCTCAATTCAAATTTCTGTTCAAGAGGGTTCTGCTGTATATTTTCTTTCATTTGGTGGAAGCATCGCTGGTACTCCTGGTTCAACTGAATACATTCTTTCATCCTCTTGAGCAGTTCCTTTCTAAATGGGGATACAGACCTATGTATTATATATATATATATTCAAACTTAGAGACACAATTCTAAAGAACTTTAGCAGCATTTTACGTCCGACCTGTCAAAGTCCCAGACTTTCGTCACCCCTTGACAGAGATAAGCCTTGCTGGTTGTCACCATTTGATTAGTGACCTTCACAAAAAGCGATGTCATGTGTTCTGAGGTGTTGTAATATCGAGACACACGCTGAATCATGTATATTCTGTTTATCAGTTCAGGAATGTGTTCCAGCATGGTAGTCTGAAACAGAGTAAAAAATATATACAGTACAACTGAAATACTCCAGTTAAAATTGTGACCCTTAAAGTGTCCCGACACTCTTGGTTATATAAATGTTTTCCCGAAGAATGTTCAATATAAAAGTTCGGAGCTTACTGGAGTGCTTTTTTCCGAAAGGTCAAAGAACTTGTCCAGAGTAGATAGATATTTCACATTATCTTTAGCCTCATTGGTCACAACCGTAATATTTGCATCCTATAGATAGAAAACAGCATAATACAAACAACATGTAAATCAGTTATTAAATGTACACAGTTCATAACAGTTCTATAATTCTTATTCCAGTAATACGAAAAAAATCTCCTTGAAAAAAAAATATTTGTATCAGTACTTGTATGTCATGTGTATTCATTGATTAATCATAATTTATGTTAATTAATATTAATTTAAAGACAAAAATCATTATAACCAAACAGGATCATTTTCATTACAGTAGTACAGTAATGAGTGAGATTTATAGTACAGTGAGAATTTGGAAAATAAAGTTTAATGCAACAAATGTTAATGACTTTAAAAATAGACAGCATGATTTTAAAATATGTAAATTCTTCAAGTAATAGCTATTTATTAAAATGTATAAAAAAGCAAAGCAGAACATAACATCCACTAAACTGACCAGTTCTTTCCATTTACTCAATGTCTTGGACTTGCTCGCATGCAATATACCAATGACCATCTTCACATAAGGGTCCTTGATTTCATCCATGAGGCTGAAAAAACATGAATACACAGTAAATCTAATAAATATACATATAGATGGATAATCACTCAATTACATACCAATCTTGCATGCTATTACTGAAGAAAAAGACACTGCTGGATGGCATGGTACCTGTTGAAGGTGACCATCCTGCGCTTCCAGTGTGCCAGCTCTGCTGAGGGTCCAACATCATCTGATTCTTTCCTAATGCATTCACTCTCTGTAAGCACTTGTTCTATCTGCTTGGCCCAGTGTAACAGCACTGTTTCTAGAACTTCTACCAGCTCAAAGTTTTTAGCTTAGAGCCCAAAATAAAAAAAGAAGAATACAACAATTAAGGTTTAGTTAATTAACATTAAGGTCTGGGACTAGCTTGTAATTTTCACAAATGTGTGGAAAAGATTTTGCCATCTGTTTTACCCAATATTTATGAGTGTACTATGTATTTTTTAAAGGGAAGCATGTTATTTTATGTGCACCAAAAATGTGGCCTTGGGAGAATTGCTATGCAATCATGTTATCATTTGACATTTTAATAAACATTATTACTTTGACATCAAAGAAAGTGTCGTTATGATTATAGAATATTTGACCCTTTACCTGCATTACTATAGTCTTCGGCCTTCTGTATGTGACTCAGATCAGGGGCTGATGGGATGTTATGAAGCTTAAACTTTTCCTCCATGTTCCTCATCACTAAAAAGAGGTTACAGGTGAACTTATCCACAGATCTCAGGAGGTCTTCCACATCTGGGAACGTTTGGCTATCTTTTATAGCTCCCCAGTCCTAAAGGAAATGTTGGATTAATATGTCATGTGTTTTGGTTCTGATAGTTTCGTAGTCCCAGTCTGTAGAATTCTGTAACTTCAATCATGTATATAAATGCTATATACACCAAATACATTTAATTGTCACAAAATCATTTCCTTTCACAAGATTTTCTGTTAAAATAGAAAATTGGCATTTATGAATAAGGGGAAATAGACATTTTCATTCTTGAAAGCCTTTTACCCATACACAAAAGAAATATATTTTCTGGATATGTTTTGGAATATATGCACATATTTGAAATTGGCCCAATAAATATATTTCATACTTATATTTCATATATTTTTGTTATATTTCAGAATATATTTCAATGTATTTTTTTCTGTACGGGTCCCCAAAAGTGTCAAAAATATATGTGGCATATATTCCAAATACATTGAAATATATTCTGAAATATAACAAAAAAATATGAAATATAAGTATGAAATATATTTATTGGGCCAATTTCAAATATTTGCATATATTCCAAAACATATCCAGAAAATATATTTCAAATACAATTCTTTTGTGTATGGGTATTGGACAAAAGTTTGTATAGGCCTCTGTGGAGAAGACAGGTCTTCAAAATGTTTCCATTTTCCAGGAAGAGAAGACAAAAAGATCCAGAAGCCAGAAACCCTGGAAAAAGTTTTCCAGTACACCAGCATATAGATGCAATGTGATTTCACAGACCCTTTAAAACTGTCCTTGCTTAAATAAATAACCAAAAATGATTTATTAATGTAAACAATTATTTATTCAAAGGATTACTTTTTATATTAGCCTATGGTCCAACAAAGAAAGCAATAATTTAGATATATACGTGGAATTATATATCATACCTCTTGCAACTTTAAGGCTTGGTTCATGGCTTGAGTAAAAAGAAAATCCAAACGTTGATGGACACTTGTCTCTGAGCAGTCAAGTTTTGCTAAATTCACTTCCTGCAGAAAATGACATAAGTCAATCGGATGACTGATAACCAACAGGCCTAGTTACACTCGAAAAACCAACAACAAACAAACTCCCACACTGACCTGCGATATGTTTGTAGTTGTTATGGCCTTGTCCGTGATTCTCGTGAAAAACAAACACGGCCCGGTAAGACCCTGCAATCAGTGAGTGAAGAGTAGCCCAGTTCATTGTTTTTCTACTTAGCAACATGCATACATAGTTACTTAGTCACTCGCCATTTAGGACATGCTGTCCATCCAAAGCTACTTAATCTACACTAATTGCAGGGACGGTCCCACTAGAACAACTTGTCTTTCTGACTGGTCTTGTTGTGCCTGTACACATACTGTATATCATGTATAATAAAAATCTAGCATTTTTAGCATCATTACTCCAGTCTTCAGTGTTAATAAATTATTATAATATGCTGATTTGGAGCTCAAGAAATATTTATATTATTCTATTATTAATATCTGGCCTTATTATTATCAATGTTGTGCTGCTTAAAATTTTGTGGAAATTGTGATCTTTTTTTTTTTTTGCATTCTTTGCTGAAAAAAGTTCAAAAGATTTATTTGAAATAGATTTTTTTTTTGGTAACAATGTAAAAGTCTTTACATTATACTTTTGATCAATTTAATGTGTCTTTGTTGAATAAGTATGAATCTTGTATGAAATATGAAATCTTTGTATGAATTTTTTTTTTTATCTTATAGACCCCAGGCTTTTTTACGGTAGTATATCTAGTGTTAGGGCTTTGTTAAAAGAGTAACAGTAATGGCAATGCTTAGCTTATCCCTTGATATACAAATGCTAATAATTAATAACTATACATTGCAGTTAGGGCTGGGTATCGTTTAAAAAATTTCGATACCAATACCGATACCGATACCTTGATTTCGATACCGGTTCCTGATCGATACTTTTTTCGATACCAATTTTATGAAATCCATTTTAACAAGATTATAACACATTACCTCAGAAAAACTTTGGTTTTATTTTTTCAGTTTGACTCATGCTCCTTAGTCAGTGCACAAAGGAACAAAAAAAGCACAAAGGAACAAAATATTCCTTATACATATACATAAGGTACAAAATATTTTTTTTTATAAAGAGCTCATGCTCACCAAAGCTGAATTTATTTCATCAAAAATACAGTAAAACTTGTAATATTGTGGAATAGTATTACAATTTAAAATCTTATTTGAATATATTTCAAAATGTAATTTATTCCTGTGTTGTCAAAGCTGAAATATGAAAACAGTTTTTGGAAGGTCATTTTTGATCACTTTTTGATCACTTTAATGCATGCTTACTGAAAAAAAATTCTGACCAACACGTTTTTGAACGGCAGTGTGTACATTCAGTAGGTCATTATTGCAATATAAACACAGTCAGAGTGATCAACAAGGTATCTCTTCATTTACCAGTCGAAGACGCAGCAACTTTCTGCTCTTATGTTTACTCCGTGCACTGTCAAGGGCTTCATCATATCTGTCGCGGTACCGTCTTTGCAGCCATTATTTTACCACAAATACTGCATCGCACGCTGTTGGCATCGAGCCTGGAGAAATGTAGCCACACTTTTGATCGACTTTTCCACATCTTTAGGGTATTGTGAGTGTGTGTGCTTGCGTGTCATTGAGTATGTGCGCGAGTTTGTGTGTGTGTGCTCGCGTCCATAGGCTCGCGTCTCATGAGAATGTGCGTGGACAGTTTGTGCGCGCGCGCGTCTCATAAGAGTATGTGCGGAGAGTTCCGCGCGTCTCGTGTGTGTAGAGTTTGCGTGTATGTGCGTAAGCGAATTTAGGCGTGTCGTTGTGCATTTCATATGTATTTGTTTGAGCACTGACGTTGACGAGTTAACCCCTTAGGTATCGAAATCTGGTACCGAAAAACAAGTCATTTTTCGATTCTCGATAGTATCGAGGCAATTCGGTCGGTACCTAAAATGTATCGAACTCGGTACCCAGCCCTAATTGCAGTCCAAGTGATTTGAAGCAACAGTGATAGTGTTGTTGTACCTCAGTAGTGTCTGTGTTGATTAACAGTTTATTCTGTCCAGTGACTGCATTTGAGGTATCAAGCAAAGAAGGGGGCTATAGAGAAATACAGGCAGGTATTGGCTTGTTAGTATCATGGTGGGCAGATGCTTAAAGGATATTTCAAAGTCACTATCAAGTTGTGTTTTACTATACTTTGACTTGGTAGGAGAACATCAGACTCCTTGAACCATTTGCTGAGAAGAATTTCTCAATCATGTTGAACTGTAGAATACACATACACACATTTATATGTGGCAATCACAATATTCTGTGATTTTGAGCATGTCAATAGTGTCATATTTTACACACCTGATCATTGGAGATGATAGCCTCCTCGACATCCATTTCCCCCAGACTAATCAGCTCTACAATGATTGAGATAAGGTACCTGTGTCGGCCATCAAGAGCTGCTCTGCGCTCATCTTTGAGGGCTTTGAGCTGTTTACCTTTATCCTTCTGGGCTTCATTTAACAGTAACCCAGTGCGCTTCCCCGGCACCTGAGAGAGAAGGGCAAGTCAACTCAGCTTATGTGCAGGGTAGGGTCTAAACCAGCACTATAGAAACTACCAGTGATATAAGTGTACATTGATTGTCCGAACGTATGCCATGTGAAACAGTGGCACCCACCATTTTCAAAAAGCATCAAAAATAAAATAAAATAATAAAATAAAATAAAGATAATTACTCACAGCAGTGTTGACCATGGGTGATATAGCAGATGGTGTTGTTTCATTGATGTTTTTTTCATTTTGCATTCCAATTCTTCTGTGTCTACCAACACCTACAATAATATGGTAACTCTTTACAATAAGGTCCCATTAGTTAACATTAGTTAATGCATTACTAATATTAACTTGCAATGAACAATGTATTTGTTACTGTATTTATTAATTTCTGTCAACATTAGTTAATAAAACTACAGCCGTTCATTGTTCTTGTTAGCTTAGGTCCATTAAATAATATTAACAGATAGGCTACAACTTTTGAATGTTGGAATTAACAATAACTAACTTATGTAGTTAACCGATATTAACAAGTGAAATCTTATTGTAAAATGTTACCAATAATATAAACAATGCTTAAGGTGATGATATACACAGGGAAACTTTTTGAGCAATGTTGCCGTCAACGGGCAACCAGGAGAGACACAGGGCCCATGACCGATCTAAGGTATCTAGATAGAAATTGGGAAAGTGCCAAAGCAACATCGCTCTGCAACATTGCCTGGCAACATTCGTCCAAAAAGTTTTGTGTATGGTCACCTTAAGAATCCTATTTATCAATACATATCAAGTCATTGTAACCTGTCTATCTATTCATCTTACACACAAATAATTAATCATACCCCTTTTTATGGTGGTTAGAGGTGGTTTTACTTCTAGGTCCAGATGTGAGGACTTGAGTGGGTTTGCTATATCATCATTCTCTTTTTCATGAGTTGACATAGTGCGTTTCTCCTCTTGGGATACACCAGGTACATCTGACCCAGGATCAGATGCTTCATTTTCTGACATTTTTTGTTTGTTTTCTCCTCCTAGGAGTTAAAAGTCAGGAAATTCAAATGAATCATCATTCAAGGACACTTTCAGTATTTAAATAAAAATAGAATCATTTGATGTCATACGGATAGCAAACATATTTACTGGTTACAGTTAACGTAATTTCTTCGTTTAAATTTAGAACCGTTTGTCAGCTGATGTTTGTCTTAACGGACATAACGAACATTTTAGTGTTAATCAATGGGACTTATGTGGGAATCATGCCATAAACGAAAACTGTACTACTTCCAATTAATTTAGGAAAATTGTAGGATACTTAGTCAGATCAAACTAAAAAGCTATGCCAAGTTTGGTGGTTTGAAAGCTCTTGGTCAGCTGCAAATGCACGTTTATGGGACTTTTGGGGATTTCTGGTCGTCAGCTTTTGACAGGCCATCATAATTATATAACAGGGTAAATTACATATTTTATCAATAAATCCTATATTAAAACATTAAATAGTATTTCCTTTGTCGCAAAATAGCTCCGTAGTAACGTTAGCTAAGTTAGACGTTTCGGCTGCGTCAAACGACTAAACTAGCGAAGGTTTTAAAAGTTCTTTTTGTACAATTAGTGGAATAATTTACCTCAAATTAACTTTAAAGTTACCTTTGAACACATATTTAGAATAAATCACCATATTATTTTCCCTTTGCTGCTAATTTAGAGCACTCACCTTGCCCGAGGGTCGTCTATTCTGTGAGTACGTTACAAACTGAAAGCCTGAGGAAAAGTTTGTTACTATAGTAACTGAAGCGCGTGCAGGAGACTTGCACAAATAGAAACAACATGAGCCTGTTTAAAAGGAACATTTCAACCCTTTTCACAGACTTTGATGACGCGTTTAAACGGTCATCAGCATTTTTCTAAAACATATGTACATTTATAACTCTGTATGTACTTTGTATATATTACCTTTGCACCAAATTACAAAAACCTACTTAACGCTGCTTTGAGGGTGTGTGACGCATAGATATGTATATGTATATCTATGGTGGGACAGTAAAGTTGATCTTTCTCTCTTCTGACCGCCTTTATCAATCTCTCTATATTTTTTCCCTCTTTTTCAAAGTTGTGAAAACACTATTGTGGAGTATTTATTTAGCTGTTTGATTAAATGAGAACACACACACACACACACACACACACACACACACACACACACACACACACACACACACAAATATTTTATGTATTATTCTCTCATTTACCTAAGTTTACCCAACTATATGACGAGTTCCGCTTCTGAGAAACCCGGAAATAAAAAAAAAGAGTTAACTATATAAATTACGCATTATTTTACTTTAAAAAAAAACACACAAAAAAACAGACACTATATAAGTTAATGAATAAAGATTTAGTAAATGCAATATCGTGTTTCATAATACATTATTAAATTGATGGTATTTGAGGGGTTTTGAATGCTATGTTTTTATCAACGTTACAATTTTGGGGGCATATTGTATATTTTACATTCACTTACAAACACAAATAAAAAAAATAAAAAAAAAGTTTTATAAACAGGCTCTGGCAAAAGGAAAATCACAAAAAAGAAAACCAAAAAATAATTTGATGAGAGAAACTTATGGAAGCTTGTTTCCGCCACAGTTTTTTTTTTTTTTTTTTTTTGATAATCGTGACTTTTTCTCTCCAAATTGCATGTTTACATCTCACAATTCTTCACAAGCTTCCGGCCTCTAGTTAATAAACGCCAGAGGAGAACTGGCCCCCGACTGAGCCTGGGTTCTCCCAAGGTTTTTTTTTTCTCCATTGGGTCACCTGATGGAGTTTTAGGATACCATTAGGTCACTTGATGGAGTTTTTCGGTTCCTTGCCACTGTTGCCTTTGGCTTGCTCAGTTGGGGATATTCTGGGGATATTTAATTTGATTTTATCAATCAATAAATTCCACTAGAAACAAACCTTGTTGTATTATTTTAATTTAATACTGTGAAGCTGCTTTGATACAATCTGTATTGTGAAAAGCGCTATACAAATATACTTGACTTGACTTGACAATTGAAGAATTCACAATTGCAAGATATAGTCCAATTCTGAGGAAGAAAAGACTGATTTTTTTCTCCAAATTGCGAGTTTATCTCACAATAACTTGCAATTGTTGTGACTTTATATCATGTAATGCTGAGAAGTCAGATTTGCGAGATGTAAACTCGCAATTGCGAGAGAAAAAAAGTCAGAATTGTGTGATAAAAATTCGCAATTTATTTTTTACATTATGTGGCGGAAACATGAGACTCCTAGTACAGTTTGAGTTTCTATGGAAGCTTCTTATTTAGTTATCTAATTCAGTATGCAGAACTTTTCATATTATCATAATTTGTGTTTAATTCACACACACACACACAATAATTGGGCCATTTTCAAAAACAAAATATAATTTTGACATTTTGAAAAAATAGCCTACCTAAAAATCCTTTCTGACATTAAAGTACACTAGTGCAAAATGCCTGTGCAAAATCAGTTTTTGTGTGTGTTTTTAGTAATTGTTGGTTTGGTGCCCGTGAAAGAGACTGTGAACGCATTGAATAGGATATGTTTAGTTGGTGAATAGCATAGGCTACTATTACACAGTAGCGATAACGTTAAGCGCACCAGAATGAAATATAATATTCAGAAGTAAACAGCATAGCTGACTTACAGATTCAGTTAACATCCACAAATGAATAAGCGCGTCGATTCAGGGAGCAGTGCAAAGTGCCCGTGCAAAATCAGTTTTTTGTGTGTGTTTTTAGTAATTGTTGGTTTGGTGTATTTGAGTGTTCACTGTTACAATTACACAGCAAAAGTTCAGTGACATTTTTATTTGTGCATGGTAGAAAGCAAATACTGATACTGACATAATGACATAAAATAAATGTGGAAATTTGAACTACACGATTCAGGGAGCAGGCTACACAGTGAACTCTGAGAAAACGCTACTTAAGCTCTGCTGCTTTCTTTTTTTTTTTTGCTTTTCTGGTCCTGGGCTGTTCTCACTCAGTGTGCAGTGTGAGAGGGGGAGTGGCCAGCGGCTAGAGTGGCAAAAGCCAGTGTGTGCTTCTTTTATCAATATATATTTACCGATATTTTTTGCATTTCTAATCCAATGTCAAACTTGGCACTGCACTTACTCATGCCCGTAGCGAGACACCTGTCAAGTTTGAAATCCATCGGACTAACGGTTCGAGAGATATGCGAATAACACACAGACAGACAGACAGACATACAGACAGACAGACAGACGTTTCTGTAATTTATAGATAGACTAGTGCAAAATGCCCGCGCAAAATCAGTTTTTGAGTGTGTTTTTAGTAGCCTAATTGTTGGTTTGATGTGTTTGAGTGCTCATTGTTACAATTACACAGCAAAAGTTCAGTGACATTTTTATATGTGCATGGTAGAAAGCACAAAGTGAACTCTGAGCAAACGCTATGCTTGAGCAAACAGTTTGTGAATAGGCTGATGCCCGTGCAAAGTGCCCGTGCAAAAACAGTTTTTGTGAGCTGCTCGCCATCAAAAAAGTTCAGGAGATATTTCTTAGCGATGGCTGATTTCAACAGTTTCAATATGATAAAAAATAACTTTTATATTGATTCAATGGATTAATTGCATTTTGAAAAAAAAAAAAGTGTCATGAATTTATTGCATTTTTGGGGGAAATAATCAGTTTTTATAATAAATCTTTGCAAATCAAAATCTGGATTTGAATTTTTTTTTATGTTATTATAACCTAAAGATGCTATGTGAAAGTTTGAAACAGAAAATAGTGGTTTTCATCTTGTCACTTTCTTGGTAAAGAAAACACATTTTTACTCAAATGAATCAGAATGGATTTATCATGTATTTATCACGTTTTGGAACCATAATATTCAAAAGTAAACAGTGTAGCTGACAGAGGCCCCGTCCACACTACTGCGTTTTCGTTTAAAAACGGAGACCTTTTCTACGTTTGCACCTCCCGTCCACACTAAACGGCAAAAACGGAGACCCAAAACGGAGAGGTTTAGAAACGCTGCCGACCCGTTTTTCGTTTTGAATCTCCGGAGGGCGTTTTAGTGTGGACTTAAGAAACGATGACGCAGAAGCTCACGCTCGGCTCTATGATTGGGTGTCATCAGTCATGGAGTATACACAGGTAATATTCAGTACCAGTAAACTCCACCCGCTGGAACAGTTTCTTACAGTAAGAAACTGCCGCAACTCCGGCGCGGCTCGCGCTGTAAACGCGTGCATGCTAGAAATAGAACCAACGCCTATTTTTCATGCGACACGCAAGCGTGTTGGAAGCGTTTCCAGGCAAAATAGAATAGGAAAATATGTTTATATGTCATTTTGACAGAAATGCATATTAATAAATGACATGTTGATGTTTGAAAGCTTTTTACAGTCTTATGTTTGAAAGTCTCTAGGTTTACACCGGCATGCGCATGCCCAGTGTTGGTGAATGGTCACGTGATCCGCGTTTTCAGTCGTTTTAATGTGGACGGAGATCAATTCTAATACGCAGCTAAAACGCGGGTGTGGACGGAGATCGTATTCGTTTTATTTCTCCGTTTCTAAACTAAAACACAGTAGTGTGGATGGGGCCAGAGTGTTTATGTCAGAATGTTTATTTTTAAACCACAACCTTCTAAGTGCTTCTTTTACTGTTATTTTTAACGATATCTTTTGCATTTCTCATCCAAACAACGTCAAACTTGGCACTGCACTTACTCGTGCCCGTAGCGAGACACCTGTCGAGTTTGAAATCCATCGGTCTAACGGTTCGAGAGATATGCGAATAACACACACAGACAGACAGACAGACGGACGGACGGACATACAGACAGACAGACAGACGTTTCTGTAATTTATAGAGAGATATGCAGTCAAACGACATAACACAAATTAAACAATCTGTAACACACACTCATAAACACAAATACTGGTTTCCTGGTTTTAAGGGGACTTTCCATTGACATAATGATTTCTATACTGTGCAAAAAGTATATTCTATCCCCTTACACTAACCCTACCCCTAAACCTACCCATCACACAAAACTTTCTGCATCTTTACATTTTCAAAACTTAGCCTAATTTAGTATAATGTATTAAGCTGTTTTCTTCATGAGGACCAAAAATCAAAAAAGTCAAAATTTCCTGGTATTAGGCTACTCCTTGTGGGGACATTTGTTAACACACACACACACGCACGCACACACACACACACACACACACACACAGTGGTTCAGTCGCGTCGCGTCCCGCGTGCAGTGAAGGTGAGCTGCCTGCGTCACGTCACAGCTGTACTGAAGCGCTCAGACACGTTGAAGAGCTGAACAGGACCTGCCGCTGGAAAACTATCTATTTTACGAGCTACATATTGTCTGTTCGTTGGAATATCTACACAAAAACAATGCTTTAGAATGAATCCACTGTTGAACATGAGGTTTACGAAGCCGTCTCTGTTCCGTGAATTGGGAATCGTCTGTCTTGTGCTGATAAGTGCGGTGTGGTGCTCCGTTTCTGAGAGGAAAGGTGAGTGAAGTTTTAACTTTAACTGCCACTAACAAACGTCTCAGATTTATTTATTTTTCCTTATCTGCACAAACATAAAGTCTTTTAAAACATATAGTAGAAATAAGTAGAAACGAGTAGAAAATAAGATATATATTTCACAATTTTAGTCAAGTGTGTCCACACTTTTGACTTTTAGTGTAAACAAACATAGATAGATAGATATTATGTAAAATATAATAATATAACAATTATGTTTTTTCATAGATCAATAGTTCATGTACAAATATGAATATGTATAAAATATGATAAAAATATAATGATCTGAAAAGCATTAGATGAGATTAGAGAGATGAGATAGACAGACATTATGTAATACCGGTATATAATAATTACAATTATATGACGTTTCATAGATCAATAGTTCATGTACAAATATGAATATGTATAAAATATGATTAAAATCTAATGATCTGAAAAGCATTAGTTATAAGATCGGAGAGCTGAGGTGACATTATTAATCATCTGTACAACACAAACGGAAGGATTGTCTTTAACCCCAACAAGTGACCCCATGACAAGGAGTCTTTCATGTTGCTAAAAGTGTAATGAAGGTAATTAAATCTGAAATATATTTAAAAATACTTGATGAACTTTTGAGACGGGTGACCACAGGATGAGGGCCAAGAGTTCAACACCAGCAGATGGTATCGCTAGACAGCTGCCCCACTGAGTGGGGTCTGGGCCCTCTGTTTGTGGTCCAGTCTCTACCCGAACAGACTGTGTTTAACATGCTGTTTGAGGTTTCTTGCCAGTTGAGAAATTAACAGCAGATGGGGGCTACCAACACTGTCCCAGAGCAGACCACGCAAAAACTGGTTTTGATTCTGTGTTTATAAGTGTAAAATGGACAGATCTGGCTCTAAAATTGGCTTATTGGCTTTATAAAAAAAAAAAAAAAAAAAAATTGGATATACACTTATGTCAAACTTTTGTTATTTGATAAGCAGCACACCTTTCATACACAAAAGAATGGTTGCGTGTTGTCAGGAAATTCTAATCATACCTTCTACAGAGAATCCAATGACAGACTGTACAATTTGATACGCAGATTGGATCATTACCATTATGCAGACTTGTGCTACTGTCTGAGGGAAAGCAGTTCATGAATCTATTGTTTTTATTTATTTTTATTTTTATACTTCCTGTTATTAAATTTGTTCTTGCATTTCAATATTACATATAGATGCTAACTTAACTCATTTTACTTTTGCCCCATGTCATTCATGGCCTAATGAGAAGAATGTTGTTTTCTAGGAAAAATCAATCAATTAAAGTGTTGAATTAATCACAAGATATAACTATTAATTGGTCGTCTAATTCACAATATTAGCTTAGAAATGAAGATACTTTAAAGCCTATACATTATTGTGGCTTTAGCAGTATTGCAATTAAATCAGCCTTTCTGACAGATTCACACAGAAAGTGTTGATGCACATTTTATAATGAAAAATATCAAATGAATGTGATAGTCCTGCTGTCAAATTGTTTTTAGAAAGATAATGAATATTCACAACTTTTGATTGACTATCCCTTTAAAAAAAGTTTCTCCTGTCCCAGCAAAGACTTTCTTCTGAGAAATGCAAACACTGTCACTCTATTAAAACATTGCACTCTTTGTTTAAACATCCCGATCAGCCCTATACACAGCAGCATTGGCTCCACCAATGGTGTGAGTTTGAGGCGGGACTATCCGTTTTGTGACCAATGGCAGTGTTTGAGAAAACAGTCATTATTTCTTACAAGTCTTTTTGGTTAAATTACACACTTCGCCTTTAATGACCTGTCAATTTAGGTGTGGAAAGCCTTCTGGCGATGAACCTTTGGTATGCATGTGTCAGCAAAACCTGTCAGTCTGTACTGTCTCAGCGGCATCTCATACTTTGTTTCATTCCCACAGCCTATGGCAGAAAAATAGGTTAGAAGGATTATTGCTTATTGGAATGTAGATACATGTATTTGAAGCGTTAACGGGAATGGAACAGCATCCATTCATGTGAATCATGAATGTGGGTTTGCGTAGGTGTGGATTACTCTCCTATAGATTAATCTGAAGACTTCCTTTTAAATGTGCAAGCAACAAAGCTAGATATTGTGATAGGGTTACTCTTTCACTATCTGATCTTGCATTTGTGCATGGAGGATTTCATCATTCACAATCTGTGGCATGCAGAGTCAGGCCCAGAGTTTGACAAATTATGTCACAACATTTATTTGGCAATGTTTTCTGCAGACCATTAGGCCAGAAACATACTCGGCACTAGATGTCATAACTTTGTTCGAGAACAAATACCTGTAAGATGCCAATTTGAGCATGTGATGAATAACATAAAACTGGTTCCATTGTATAACAAAAGGAAGTTTCCTTTAAGGAAAATGTATTCACAGAAAATAATCATGATTCATCTCAATTGTGATTAATATTTTTGTACTTAAAGGGTTAGTTCACCAAAAAATGAAAATCCTGTCATCATTTACTCACCCTCAAGTTGTTCCAAACCTGTATGAATTTCTTTCTTCTGCTGAACATGAAAGATGGTGTTTTGAAGAATGTCGGAAAACAAATAGTTGATGGACCCAATTGACTTGAGAGTGTTTTTTACATACTATGGAAGTCAATGGGGTCCAACCCAAATGTTGGGTTAACCATATACTTCAAAATATCTTCTTTTGTGTTCAGCAGAGCAACTTGAGGGTGAGTAAATGATGACAGTATTTTCATTTTTGGGTGATCTATCCCTTTAATATTCTCATGTAGTTTGTTTTAAAGGAATGGAAACAAAACAACAATTAGATAAATTCAGAAATATCCAGTCATTATGCATCTGACACATACAGTGTGAGCTGGAATAAATACACGGTATCTAAATACACATCCCTTTCTTAGTCCACACCTATGCGCTAGTAATCACTTAAGATATTCGTGTGCTCATATTCTACCCAGTGTTCTGTGCTGTAATTTGGTCTAGACATCACTATTCGTTCTAAATCTAATAGTCTTGAAACTCTTAGCAAACTTGTTAATATCCAGGGTCACCATGACCGCTGTTATTTACTAAAGACTAGAACTCCTGTTCTCCTGCATCACACTCTCTGACCACCAGCCACAAGGGTAAATTGAATGGAAAGTAAAGCAATCAATGGAAATGAACACATAACTGCAATCTATTATTGTTCAAAATGTCAAAATAGTTTTTGTCATCCATTTAAACCTCATATTTCATTGATCTGCTAAGTGCTATGAAATGTTTCATTGATTCTCGTTTAAAATATCTGGGCAAAATCAATTATAGTCGGTGAGATGCCAGTATATTTAGTCAATGATGTGTGTCTTAGGTAGAGGTTATCTCTGGCCTACGTTATTTGTTTTTAAAAGTTATTTATATATGAACACATACACAACTGTTTACTTTTTTTTTTTTTTAAGAAAATAATACTTTTATTCAGCAAGGATGCATTAAAAGTCACACTTAAGACTTTTACATTGTTCTATTTTCAATAAATGCTTTTTTTTTTTATTTCTATTCATCAGATAATCCTGAAAAAATGTATCACAGTTTCCACAAAAATACTGAGTAGCAAATCAGCATATTAGAATGATTTCTGTAGGATCATGTGACATTGAAAACTGATGCTGAAAATTCAGCTTTTCCATCACAAGAATAAATGACGTTTTAAAGTATATCAAAAGAGAAAACAGTTCTTTTAAATCGTAGTAATGTTTCACAATATTACTGTTTTTACTGTATTTTTGATCAAATAAATGCAGCCTTGGTGAGCAGAAGAGACTTCTTTCAAAACCAAACCCCAAACTATTGAATGGTAATACCCATTAATGTTTGTTCCTATTCTAAGTCCATCGTCAAACTGCAAGAACAGTCGGATTATGGGATGTTATAATTTACAGACCACGATTAACCAAGGCCATAGCCTTGAGGATTTACGCAAGCGTGTTTATTTTGAAAACAGCAGCCAATGAAGATCAAGCTTAAATCATGAGACTTGTTGAGGAGAGGTGTGGTCTTACTTTTCTGAGCATTCAAATTAGCATTTTTTGCCTGGTGGAAAATAGAAACTGGACGTTCATTTACACAACAAAGGTGTTTTGGGGGCCTGAAAATGCAAACTATTGAAAGCGAGTTTTGCAAGTTTTTGAAACCAATACAGTTTTCATCTGAGTGTAAACTAGAAAAACGCGAATTTGTGGAACCGGTAACATCATGCGCATGCGAATTACGTGTTCAGTCTAGAGGCACGTAGTGTTCCTTTATAAAGTGACGTCACCAACTACTGGCCTGGCAATAATACAGCATTTTTTGTAGTTTTTGCGGATACATGTGAACGGGGATCGGTTTGACAACGTTGTCGTATGTATGCAAAAATTACGAAAAAAACGAAAAAACTTTTCCATTTTTAGTACATCGTTGTCGTGTAAAAGTACCAGAAGTTACAAAGTTACCTATAGTCAGTACAATGTCTTTTGGGAAGCATCAAAATAAAGTGTCGGTCTACTAATATTCTAATGACTGCTAGTTACATGTAGTTGCAAAGTTACTTATAGTTAGCAGAATGTCTAAAGTGGACTATCTAAATAAAGTGTTTACTTACATTTCATTAATTTGTGTCTTCTTCATCAAAATATTTTAATATACTAAAATGCCGGTCTCATGTTGTTTACCAAATGCAGTGGTCATGCCATGTTTTTACTCATGCAGTCAGCAAATTGCCCCATAGACAAAGAGCTGAATTCATCCAATGGTTGAATTTTGATGGATAGGTCACAAATAGACAATATGTTACTTATTTGATTTAGACAGATGGTTGTTTGTAAAAAAAAGCACACAGCCATGGAGTGAGACGTCTTTGTTTCACTCTGTAAATTGTATTTACTACAATTCAGTTAGAAGGTATTTTATCCACATGTCTCTCATTTAGGGTGACAACAGTTGAACGGTCACGCACTATTGCATGGTAAAGAAAAACAGAAGATGTAAGAAGCACAATCATGTGAAACTGCTACTCTCAAATTGATAACCATTTATAGTGCTTTTCAAGAATATTTAAACATTAATTTTGTACTGTAAATACCACACTGCATCAGATCTTGTGTCTTAAAATCGGTAAAACACAAGCGTGAAACACTGTAGCCTCAACTTGGGGAAAATATGTTTTTCTGAAGATTTTTTTGAAGATTAAAAATAACTTTTGTCGACGCTAACTTCAGATCAACCCTTTTGAAAAACATTCAATTACCCATTATGAGGTTTATACATATTTTATATATAAAATTCAAGATATGTGAAAATTCGGGTTTCCAGGCTAACTTATTTGAATATTTCCAAAAAAAGCAGAGCACATGTACCAACACAGAAATAAGATTTCCCTTTAGGTGTATTCCTGGAAAGACTTTCAGATGGAAAACAGGATGCGTCATGACACATGCTGTTGACTTTTTTGTGCTCATATGGATCGATACTTTTTGCAACAGTGCAAACTTACTCTACAAACAGTTGATCCAGTTGTCTGCCCCCAATCAAACTTAGTCATCGAAAGGACATCCAGATACACTGACATCTGTCAGAAAACAAGGTTACAGTGCATTTAGGTTGTAGCCCAAACTCTAAACAAAATAACTAAATATAAGCTGTGTGACTACCACTCACTGACACAAAAATATGGTAGATTCTGCCCAAGAAATGATTGCATTATGCATTGTACCCTGAGGGGGAAAAGAAGAAGAGAATATATAAATGTTTTTTTTTTTTTTTATCAAGTTAATACTTTCAACTTGATTTAAGTGTGCTGTATATCGGAAGCATCCGATTTTACTTTTGTGAAACAGTAGCAGCATCTATTTAATAACCGTGGAAATACATCATCTCAATGTTCTACCTTAAAACTAGTTACATGGTATAGTCATCCAAAGTCCTGTCACCCAAAGCATATAAAATTATAAACAGTGAGAAAATGAGGCATAAGGAAAAGAAAAATAGAGCAAAGAAAGCCGTAGGTAATAAAGTAAGGATGTGAAAGCATGGGAACAACTGCATGGCCTTGTAAAAATAAATGATATGCGTTGACAGCCTTGAGATGATCCTAGGTTATCTCATAATTAATCTATCATCATTATTTCTACCCTGTGCATCCCTGTACTTAAGTAGATTAGCCATGCGTGAGAAGTCTTTAACGAATAGAAAGTACAAAAGAACAGCATTCATTTGAAATATAAATCTTTTAACTTTATAAATGTGCTGACTGTTTCTTTTCAAAAAATCTTACTGAACCCAAACTTTTTAACAGTACTAGTGTACATTTTGTGGCTAAAATATGAAAGACGGTTTTGTTTCCGCCAGGAAATGACAGGTTGATTGATTACTTTGCATTACTGGACTTCTCAAGTATTGTGTTTCCTTGCACTGATGGAGTCTTGATAACTCTTGTGCATGCTTCGCATCAGTTGCAAAAGATAAAACTCTTGCGTTGTAACGCACATTGGTCACCTGCTGCTGTTTCAGTGGTGCTAGATAAACAAACCAAACTTGAAACTTGAGTTTATAATCACCAGAATGTTGTTCCTGATGGTTTGATGTGACGTAATGAGGGAGTTAAGATGTTCCTTCATAAACATTTTTTTTCAAGGAGCAACCTGTTCAGTCACATCCCTTGGTTCGGGCTCAAGCCTGAGGCACTGCTGCTACACAGCCGCCCGTAGAAAACAGCTGCATGTTTTGCAATCTGTTAACAATCTCACATTTTAGGGGCTTGTGAAGGGATCGTTAAGGGCTAAAACCTAAATCTACTTCATGCCTGACCTTAATCTTTAGTTGAAATCTACCCTAGAGCAGATATCTGGATGCTCTAGGGCCTGATCCTTTCTTTGTTTTTTGACAACTAACTAATGGCACAACACTGATGAATTTATGCAAGAGCTGCATGCATGAGTTGAAAATGTTTGTTGGTCCTGAACATCTCACATCTCACAAAACAGGTACTATGTTGGACTATGTCCACAGACTATGTTGTCAAAGTGTTGACTGATGTCAAAAATGCTAATTTTGCAAAAGTGGAAATACCCTTCATATGCCCCGTCATGTAAGGAAGAATAATAAAAAAAAATAAAAAAAAAACACACCATGTTTGCACTTTCATTATAATATTATTTGTGCAGCTTCATTGTTATTTTGTGAACAAGCTTTCAACAATCTCAGTTTTAAGACAGAATGAACCTGTAGTCAAATATTCAACCCCATTTGAAAGTGACTTTTTACTACACACTAACCCAGTGAGCTGCCTGTCTGTCTACTGTCTACATGGGCAGATGTCTTCAAAGACCACATTGAAACAGACCCTCGTGGATGATTAAATTGGAACACACTATTGGCGGTAACTCAAAAATAACACTCCTTGAGCATGTGAGACTGGACTGACTATTGATTCCAATAGAGTTTCACATTTGCATGTTATCAAACTAACTAAAACATATATACATGGTCAGAGGTTTGGGGTCTGTACATTTAAAAAAAAGAAGAAGAAATTTATACTTTTACTCAGCATCGACGCCTTAATTGATCAAAAGTGACTGTAAAGACTTTTACATTGTTACAAAAGATTTCTATTTAAAATAAATGCTGTTTTTTTTAAACTAAATAAATAAATCAAATAAATGCCGTTTTTTCTTAAGCACCAAATCAGCACGTTATAATGATTTTTAAAGGATAATGTGACACTGACAACTAGAGTAATGATGAAAATGCTGAAAATTCTAATTTGCAATCACAGAAATAAATCACATTTTAAAATGTATTTAATATAGAAAAACTGTTTTAAATTTTAATAATAGTTCGCAATATTACTGTTTTTGATCAAATAAATGCAGCCTTGGTGAGCAGAAGAGCAAAAACATTAAAAAAAAAATCGTACAGACCCCAAATTTTTAAATGTTAATTTCTGCATGTGCTAATGCATTTTATTTTATATATATTTAAGTTGTACAAATAAACATTGTAAAATAATATGCTCTTGCGAAAATGTGCACCAGGTAACACGGAGTATAATACAATTTACATTTTGCTTTAAAGATATGCCATTATGGTTCTTAATACATGACATCATGACGGTCAAATCAGAGATTTGATCAAATTCCAACTTGTTATTAGCGGAACGACAAAGAAGTGAACGGAAACACATAATTGTGTCATGACGTGAATGCATTATTAGAACACAACATAATTATGCGGCTACTTTTTGGAACAGCCCGTCAGAAGCATGCCTCAGATGACGTCAAGCGCTACATAGGTAGGATGCACGCTAGTTTTTGGAACAGAGCCTGTGTCTAAAACAAATCTGCCAAAATCTGAGCATTTCCTTTTTTTTAGTCCCCTGGCCTCACTTTAGAAACTTTATCAATCCCTGAGGGAAAATAGATGATAATTGGGTTGTTACCGGCACTGACTGGGAACACAATCCATGTCTCTTGCATTTGGCAGGCAAGAATTCAACCGGATCTTATGTTGAGCAACACTTGTGTGCAATATTTGAGTCTCACCCTTTGAGAACCACATTCTTGATCACGGAGTTCCCGCCCACTGAATTTGCTCTTCCTCTAGAGATGAGACACCTAACGATGACTGCAGGAATTCAACACCTGTATGACATGAGAAAGACTGCAGAGACCAAACAAACACTTGTTTTCCACTATGATGCACAATGAGTTTTGGAAAGTACCATATTTTCATAAATAGAAGATCACACAATGTAAAATATGCAAACAGGGTAATATTAACTTTTATGTTTAGGAAACCCTAAACAAGTGATCATTGAAATGTCTAGGTTTAGTGTGTTAGATGAGCTCATGTTACTGTGAACAATGACAAGGGCTCTAAAGTGGAACAGCTTTAGGCCGTGTCTTAAAGGTATAGTTCACCAACAAATGAAGAATCACCCTCATGTCTGTTCAAACTTGTATGACTATCTTTCTGTGGAACACAAAAAAAGATATTTTGACACATGGAATAGTCTGATATTACAGTTAGAGGTTCATGGTGTTGCAAGTGATTAGTTATTTGGGTAAGTGGGTAATGTGTCATGACTCAAAGCGATTCTACAAATATTGGCACATTAACTAATGCTTCATTTTCATTTTAAACATTCATATCTTGTTGAATGATGGGAAAACATGGATATTCATTTTGTGATTAACAGTAAGCGATTACTGAGAATCATGTTGAATGTTTGAAATGAACCCAAGCAAACACACCCCACCCTTCATTGCTCCGCCCCCAAAAAGCACGAACACGCAATGCAAGAGTGGATGTTTATTTATCATAGCTGAAGCGAAGCAAATTAATGCTTCGTAGGAAAAAAGCGAAGATGAGGAACGAACGACAAGGAAGAACAAAAAAATGTACATACGGTACACAAGCCAGAGTTGGTTGTTACAGCTCCAGACAAACAATGACTCTCAAAACTGACCTGTTACTTCAGCTAACATTACAACAACAGCATATCTCGGTTCTGTGAAACATACGCTCACTTTAAAAGATCAGTGATTTTTTTTAAAAAAGAAAAGAAAAAGCTGTAAATAAATATGGATCTGATCGAGCATCAAAACACACTCGTAGCCAATCAGCAGTAGGGGGCGTGTCCACTCATGATGGGAGAGGAGAGAGAGAGTGAGTAAGAGGTGGGAGATTTGAAGACTGTAAAAAGAGAGATGGCAGAGAGACGTTACAAAAGAGAACAGGTCAGAGGAATATCACTGGTTATGGTGGACCCACGGTAATATTAAGAAAGCTTTCTAGCGCTGGAGAGACCTAAAAGTGACAAGGCCTGAAAATATTAAATAGAAATATAAAATATCAGTCAGTTATTGGTATTGATAAGTTTTGTTTTTTAATTCTATAATATCGGCTGATGACTGATATGATTCCTTCCAAAAAGATTGCTATACTCCACTACCAGTCCAAAGTTTGGACACACTTGTATTAATTTATGTTTCTCTTTTTGAAGGCTTCTGCTCAAATGCTTGAATTTAGTTTTCTAGACAAATATAAATTGTGCCTATGTATACTTAAACTAAAATTCTAATTAAAGCATTTGTAAACTCCAGTGGCATTTAAACAGCATCCCAGGATGCACCTCATGAAGTTGGTTGAGAGAACAAGCAGAGCCGGAATCTAGACAAAGACGACATTTTTGATTAAGAAAAATAAGAAAACCATGTTTTGATTTAGTAAATTTCACAAATAGTAGTAAAACAATTACTGTTTGTAACATCTATTTCAGCTAATTCAAAACATGGTACAAACGGGAAAGGATTCATTTTAGCATTTAACACACCAACCTCTATTTTAGTGGCCTGTGAATTTTCAATATTTCCTGAAATATTACACCTTATCGGAAATGATTGAGTCACAGACACATGCAATAAACAGCATTCAATAACCAAGATTAACATAGCAATGAATGAAAGTGGATATATGAAGGATCATATCTGAATCAACATGCAGCAATGCAAACTTGTCTATACTGTAATCATTATGTCCACAACTTGTAATCATTATTTCAATGAGCGCACTGTTTCTGCCTAAAAAATGAATACATGGTGTTAGCTAACTGTGTGATTTGATGTACTGTACATTTCTGAAATACATTACTTGGACACACTCACATCTGATAGCAGATCACTCTTGTAATTTAGACACATGCATTTTCTGTAAAGCTGCTTTGAAACGATATGCATTGTGAAGAGCCCTATACAAATACAATTGAATTGAAATTGATGGATTAAATTTTTTTTGGTTATTTTGTGTATTTTCTGTCATATCACCTTCACTACCTGAGAATTGATTGATTTCACCTCTGCTTTATTCTCCAGTATGTCAGGGAACCAATAATAAGCTGACTCAGCTGGCACAGCCAGACGACCACTACAGGGCGATGGTGCGGATGTATAGTAACTGCACAATAGTGCTGGAGAACCTGGAGATAACCAACATTCAGGAGAACCAAGACCTCTCTTTTCTCACGGTGAGTGACATCACGTGCCGGTATAATAAAATAGCAACCTAAATATACAATTATGAGACTAGATCATTGATTACTAATTGGTTATAGACTGCTAATTGGTTAAAAGAACAAGGCTGCTTTTTTATGTTAAATAAGATCTAATTATTGATTAAAAGGGTCCCCTAGTGAAAAACCAAACAAATGCCAACTTAATGATATAAATATTATAATTAAACTTTATTTGGAGTACTTCTTTATTGCACAATGCACATTTCTTAATTTTAAGCCTAAAATGTGTTAAATATCACTATTAGTATGATCACTGATCTCACCTCAATTGTAGTCTTGAGTTATCTAATGGGAATGAACACTTCACAATATTCCTCATTTAAATAATTCCTGCAAAAGGGATATGAAAAATAAAGGGATGAGGCCTGGTTGGGTTAGGTACTAGTGTGTTGAAACTCACAGTTATGGTAAGAGGTGTGACATTACCAAAACACACTTGAATCGGTTGGCCAATCACAACACACTGGTCCAGCCGACCAATCAAAGCAAACTTTGCTTTTTGGAAGGAGGGGCTTCATAGAGACTGGAAATAAACAGGGCTGCGTTTCCCAAAAGCATCGTAAACCTAAGTTGATCGAAGAACAATTTCCACCAATGCTCCCTACGATCGACTTAGGCTTACGATGCTTTTGGGAAACGCAGCCCAGAGCGTTACTGACAGACTGGGAAGAGAGGTGCTGCAATAATGTAAAATATGTGGAAAAATAATGTTTTTAGAAAAATCAAGCTTGAAAACCCATTCTAGTAGACCCCAAAACCAAATCAAGGCTTTGAAAAAGGGCATTATAGGTTTCCTTACAGTCTGAAGGAAGAACAAACAAATCTGAGACTTTTTAAATGGGATTTAGGGGGCCTGACTACAATATTCTTTCTGTTTCATACCCACAGAGTATTGAAGAAGTTGGTGGCTACGTTCTAATAGGAATAAACTACGTGGATGTGATACCGTTGGGAAACCTACGCCTCATTCGAGGACATTCTCTCTTTGATGGCAAGTACGCCCTTGCTGTGCTGGCAAACTTCCACAGGAATGAGTCTTTAGAGAACACCAGCTTCCACGGCCTCAGAGAGCTGCGCATGAGCAGCCTCACAGGTAGAAGCACATTTTATTTACTATTTTAGCAGATGCTTTAATCCGAATCGACTTACAGTACAAATGACGCATCGATAAGCACCACAATGTGTTGTAAACAGCATGCAACACAAAGGCTTGTTGCTGTTTCTGCCCTAGAGCTGTATGTGAAGTTACATTTTCTATTTACAGAGAACCGTTTTTTTTCTCTTTATCTGGCAGAAATTCTTAAAGGCGGGGTTAAAATATATCACAATCGTTTGCTTTGCAATGTGGATACCATACAGTGGTTGGACATTGTGCAGGACGACAGTGTTGTCAATGTATCGGTAGGGACTAACCCTCAGTGTAAGTATTTAAAGTTTTAAAAACAGAAACATATACATATATAAATAAATATATACAGTGCAATGCATAAGTGAATACACCCATGCTAAAGTTGACTAAAAAGAGGAATAAAAAATCATATTTTGGAAATTGAACTTAATGCCTTAATTTTAAAAATTAGGAAAAATCCAACCTTTAAGGACACCAATTTTCTTTGTGAATGAATAATGTATCGTAAATAAATAAATGTTCTTCCTTAAAATACATGGTGCATAAGTGAGTACACCCCTATGTTAAATTCCCATAGAGGCAGGCAGATTTTTTTACATTTTTTTCAGATTTTTTACATTTTAGGATACTATGCATCCTGATAAAGTTCCCTTGGCCTTTGGAATTAAAATAGCCCCACATCATCACATAGCATTCACCATACCTAGAGATTGGCATGGTTTTATTTCAGTTAGCCTAAAAGCTAGTTTGATTTCCATTGAGAGATGATCTTATGGAAAGTACCCCATGCCAATCTCTAGGTATGGTGAAGGCTATGTGATGATGTGGGGCTATTTTAATTCCAAAGGCCAAGGGAACTTTATCAGGATGCATAGTATCCTAAAAAATTTTTTTTTTAAATACTTAAAAATAAAAATCTGCCTGCCTCTAAGGGAATTTAACATAGGGGTGTACTCACTTATGCACCATGTATTTTAAGGAAGAACATTTATTTATTTACGATACATTATTCATTCACAAAGAAAATTGGTGTCCTTAAAGGTTGGATTTTTCCTAATTTTTTAAATTAAGGCATTAAGTTCAATTTCCAAAATATGATTTTTTATTCCTCTTTTTAGTCAACTTTAGCATGGGTGTATTCACTTATGCATTGCACTGTATATATATACACACATATATACACATATATATACACATACAGTATATATATATATATATATACACACTGTATGTA
This sequence comes from Rutilus rutilus, assembly GCF_951802725.1. Taxonomy (NCBI): domain Eukaryota; kingdom Metazoa; phylum Chordata; class Actinopteri; order Cypriniformes; family Leuciscidae; genus Rutilus; species Rutilus rutilus. The sequence goes on from NC_140228.1 coordinate 7,072,505, forward strand.
TATATAAGTTTGGGTTCCTTAAGTTTTTTGAAAATTAATACTTTTATTTAGCAAGGATGCATTTAATAAATCAGTTAAGACATTTGTAATGTTACAAAAGATGTATATTTCAAATAAATGCAGTTTTTTTTTTGGGGGGGGGGGGGGGGGGGGTATTTCTATTCATCAAAGAATCCTGAAAGACTATCACAATTTCCACAAAGATATTGAGCAGCACAACTATTTTCAACATTGATAATAATAAGAAATGTTTCATGAGCAGCAAATCAGCATATTAGAATGATTTCTGAAAGATCATGTGACACTGAAGACTGGAGTAGTGATGCTGAAAATTCAGCTTTGATTACAGGAATAAATTACATTTTAAAAATATTACAATAGAAAACAGTTATTTTAATTTGTAATACTTTAGAATAATTCTGTTTTTACTGTATTTTTGATCAAATAAATGCAGCCTTGGTGAGCATAAAAGACTTGTTAATTTTAAAAATGTATATTAAATGTAACACAAAATAAAATTCTTCACTTCATTACCTCAGGCATACGATGTGACTCGGCGTGCTTTAATGGATCGTGTTGGGCTCCAGGACCAGAGAACTGCCAGACCTGTAAATTCAATTGTTTATGTAATTCTACAAAGGCAAATGTGTGAGTGAACAATGTCCTAACTAAGGTACTTTGGTCTTCTTTGTCAGTGACTCGGTTGAACTGTGCTGAGCAGTGCTCGCGGAGGTGCAGGGGTCCCAAACCCTCTGACTGCTGCAGTGAACACTGCGCTGCGGGCTGCACTGGACCCCGGGCCACAGACTGCCTGGTGAGTGGTCAAACATCTCTTACTATCATAAAAGATAAAGGTCTAACATTTTAAATGAAGCATGAATATGTTTTTTTTGTAAGTTTAACACAAGATACGCGACAAATAAACACACTGGGTGCATATTTACCAATCTTATACCTGCTGATTGGGTAAACCTACAAAGAAAATATGTTTTATACTTTTTATACTTTATTTTAATATTTATAAAATATATTAAAAACTTTTGTTGTATGATATAATTGTATTATGTATTTTGTTATTATTATTATATTGACTTATTTAACAGTTGAAATATTTATTTTATTTGTATTATTCTTAATATTTTGGGAATTCACACTTTTGCCAAATTCTAATCATCAATTCTAATCACCAATAGTGCAATTTTTTAAATCAATTAAAGTTATTCAGTACCTTGTCATATTTTGGAACATATTTTGTGTATGTAACCGTGTACGGTCTCTTCTTCTGCAGGCCTGCAGAGACTTCCAGGATGACGGGACGTGCAAGGATGCGTGTCCACGTCTAATGCTGTATGACCCCAACAATCACCAACTTGTTCCCAATCCCAACGGGAAGTACAACTTTGGTGCCACCTGTGTGAAGAAGTGCCCCTGTAAGTACGCCACTTTAACAAGAGGAGATCATTCTTTCCATTAAAACCTTTAGTTTTTAAATATAAGAGCCCCAAAAGTCATGGAGTTATACTGGCTCATTGCTATTGTGTATAACAACCATCAGCATTATCCAGAGGCAAAACATAACACTAGTCTTTAATCAGTTATGTTTGCAAATATAAGCAGACACACCCAGAGGTTATGCACTATGTAAACAAAGAAGTACTGTAAGTTCTCTGAAGTCAAGGTTTATTTAAGGGAAAACACTTTAGAAAACAGCTGTAGACCTAAAATGAATTGTGTAGCTATTAATAAATATATGTATATAATGTATAAATAAAAGATATATTGCAAAAGACCACAGCAATCTCACGCGTCTCCTCTGTAATTTTAGAAGAGATGTCAACACCATGTATTCATTCAAAGTTGCACATTCAACTTCTGTGAAAAATTGGAAAATCGCATAAAACATTTGCGAATAAAGAAGCATTTCCATCCCATGTGATCTAAGCTATACTATCCATGTTCATTTTACAGCTCTTATTGTATGCCAATTGTCTAATATGTGTCCGTTTTATTTTGTTTGTTTTAAGTAGGAGCAGTATTGATATTTAACTGAAACATGACTGCAAACTCCTCTCTCTGCTCCAGACAACTTTGTGGTGACTGATCACGATGCCTGCGTTCGAACCTGCAGCAGTAACATGCATGAAGTGGAGCAGAACGGAATAAGGAAGTGCAAACAATGTGACGGCTTGTGCCCAAAAGGTCAGCAACATCATTATTAAATAATAGTGATTTTCTTGTCATTTCTGAAATACAGTATTTACATGAAATGTGCAATGAGTTGACCCTGTGTGTTTTGGTTTAGTCTGTAATGGTCTCGGAACGGGGGCGCTTGTTAACACCATCGCAGTCAACGCGACCAACATTGATTCATTTATCAACTGCACCAACATAAATGGGCACATTACAATAATGAAGACGACTTTTCAAGGGTGAGATTTTATGGACTACCTGTGACAAAATCAACCAAACTCTGAATGTACTGCATTAATAAATCTAATGTCTTTTTTTAACAAATGTTTTTAAAGGGATGTTTTTACAAATACTACAAGCATGGACCCTGTGAAACTCGACTATTTCAAAACAGTCAAAGAAATATCAGGTAGACTACACAACTATATACATATATAAAATATATATATCTTTGTATATTATATATAATGTATACATAATTATACAAATAGTTTTTTTTTAATTAATAAATAAATATATAAATATATATATATAGATAGATAGATAGATATAAATATATATGTGTGTGTGTGTGTGTGTATTATATGTATGTATATATACAGTATAATTTATATAATTGTGTATATTTATTATATATATATATATATATATATATATATATATACATACACACACACACAATTTGAAGATGTCTTTGAGGAAAGGTAGATAAAACCTTATTTAGCAATTTAGCAAACTTATTTATTTAATTTTTCTCAGGGTATCTGTTAATCCAAGACTGGCCTAAACACCTCAAATCCCTCAGTCCCTTTGAGAACCTGGAGATCATCAGAGGAAGAACAAAACAGTGAGTTCAATCATGTCAACTTACAAATAACTAATGTTCTCTGCATATCAAACATGTTTATATCATAAAAATGACACACTTCACCTTTAACCAGTGTTCCTCTTACACCTCCCACAAAAGCAGCACCACCGTCAGTTTTGCCGCCATAGACATCACACACCTGGAACATCTCGGCCTGCGTTCGTTGAAGGAGATCAGTGATGGCGACGTGGTGATCAAAAACAACCCCCAACTCTGTTACGTTGATGGCAGCTACTGGCCAAAGCTGTTCAGATCTGACAAACAACATATACGAACTGTAAACAACGCAGCAATGCACACCTGTGGTGCGGGACAGTATTCACATATTTTGTTTTTCAATTTTCAACTCATTTGTTGGCAAGCAGTTTTGGGTTCGGTCATGTGAGGTCACAGAATCTCTTGTTTGCTCTTCAGAGCAGCAGAACAATACCTGTGACCGTATGTGTGGAGAGGAAGGCTGTTGGGGTCCGGGGCCGTCCATGTGTGTCTCCTGTCAGCATGTAAGCCGTAGGGAGCGCTGTGTCAGTCACTGCAACCTGCTGGATGGGTAAGTGTCCAACATTTAGCTCATTTAACATCTCCCTGAGTTTTTTTGCACAAATGCTGCTCATTTACAAATTAAATATTGACTATTGATAAGTTGTTTTCTTATGATTAAAAAAAGTAGAAAGTCTATTCATTGTTAAATTAAATTTAATATGCATAATATCAGATCTATGGGTTTGCATGTTCCTTCGTGGGTTAATAGTGCATTAGTGCTCGCCAACAACGCCGGAAGTATTTTTTCCTTTCTATTTTTCCATAGGCATTTGATAAAAGTCTTTGTTAAAGCATTTTGAGAACATGAACCAAGACAATTATTATGTATGATTATGTACTTTTCTGCGGTTCATGGCAGTTCCCATTTTCTGCAAGCTCTTTTGGTGCTATTTGCTTGCAGAAACTCTCTGATTGGTGGAATTTTCTGTACAGCATCATGGGTAATATAGTTTTTCACCACAAGTTCAGCTGTTAATCATTATTTAAAAATAAGTTGAAATAATGGCTTCAACAAAAAACACTGGAGGAGCACATTCAATTAATTAGCGCAATAAGAGGCTTACCTGTTCCACAACAGTTTTCCAGCATCCCTCCAACACGCCATCTCCTCACTTCTAACTATTCCTGTCCCAACCTGGGATAGGGGGGAATAACTCTGGGTTCGGGCCATATTCCGAGCTCGGAGCCCTCCCCTCGTCAGCACGCCAAATATTCATAACCTTTACTTTATCTGATTATATGGAACTGTGAACTTGTGAAAGGTCTGTCTTTAAAGGCTTATGAGTTATTGTTAAAAATCTATTTGTATTGTTTTTTTACTTACCGGAAACCGACTGTTGCACTGTTTCTACAGAGACCCCCGAGAGTTCATCTCAGAGAACGTGTGTTTGGAATGTGACCCTAAATGCAAGATTCTGAACGGGACATCAAGCTGCTCTGGGCCGGTATGTCGTATGTATCTTTCAAGGCCCATGTAAACTGTATTATTAATGATGCTTGCTCACACTAGCTAGGGATCTAAACTAGGGATCTAAGCAAACCCCTAAACCTAACTTGATGGTGTAAATAATCAGTGAGTGACACCTAAAATCGCACGGCTTGTTGAGGGGAGTTTTACTTTTCTGATAAATCAAACTTGCAATTTCATCCTGGCAAAAAAAATCTATCATCGAGACTAGGACAATCATCACTCATATTTTCCTCAGAAAATGACCAAATCTGTGTGTAAACTAATAATGATAAGAGGTCAGACCTATGAAAGGGTTGCAATGTGAATGTGGTTTTCTGTTTCTCTCTTTCTAGGGAGCCGATCAGTGCACTGAATGTGCTCACTTCAAAGATGGGTCGCACTGCGTCGCACAGTGTGCTCAAGGTGTGCTAGGCCTTAATAACCGACTTGTGTGGACGTACCCAGACAAAACCGGACAGTGTCAGCCATGCCATCCTAACTGCACGCAAGGGTAGGAACAAGATAATCCTTATTAGATAATAATGATTACAGTTATTTAGTAACAATTAGCCTATTATTATTATTTTTACACAACTGGTATATTATAATTATTCCAGTGTTTCCATAAACATTGAGATTTTATTACATTACAAAGTACATAATTCAATAGTAGAGTATTAATAATAATTATTAAAGTAAATTGAATTAAAATATTATTATACGTATTATTATTTAAATAATATAAATGATTTGTATTGTTATTTATATTTTGGTTTATGGTTAACAGAATCCAGTTGGTTTAAACAAGCAGAAATACAATACAATTATGGGGTCACAAAATAAAGACTACCACTAATTTTAAAATGTTTATGTTATTATAGGTGCAGTGGACCAGGACTGGAAGGTTGTGAACCAAAAGGGTACAGTAGTTTATGTGTTGTTGTTACTAGACTACATAAAGTTCATAAGTCATTAGATAAAATGCTAAATATGTAAAAGTAAGAGTAAAATTTAGTTTTTACCTGTTGAATATCAGAGTTTCACTCAAAAATATGCAAGTAAAATGGGTCGCAAATGCGGTTTCAATTGCTGACTTCATTTTAAATGTGTTTTATGAAGGTAAATGATCTGATATGCTCTCTCTAGCTCTCACATGCCTGTAGTGGCGGCTGGCATTGTCGGAGTCATGCTGATGATTCTGGTCCTCATCCTTTTCATCTTCGTCATCTTCCGCCGACGACACATCAGACGAAAGAGAACTCTGCGGCGCCTCCTTCAGGAGAGAGAGGCAAGCCCCAAAAGTGTATAACAGATTAAACAACTTGATTGAAACCCCAATCTAACCATATTTACATGATTCTGCAGTTGGTGGAACCGTTGACTCCCAGTGGTGAAGCTCCCAACCAGGCTCTCCTTCGCATCCTAAAGGAAACAGAACTGAAGAAAATAAAAGTCCTCGGGTCTGGAGCATTTGGCACAGTCTTTAAGGTACGTTTATGAATAAAAAACACACTCCAGCCTAATAAAGCTTTGATGTATTAAATGTGTATCTGAAACATTTCAAGTCAACAGGACATCAAAATGGACCATATTCACAAACACACTACATTTTCTCCTGAATTTCCTGTTTTAAATGACAGAAGTTATGACAGAAACATTTCCAAAGTCTTACATGTTTTTCCTCCTAGGGATTGTGGATTCCAGAGGGTGAGGGTGTGAAAATTCCTGTTGCTATCAAAGTTTTGAGAGAGGTCGCATCTCCCAAAGCCAACAAAGAGATCTTGGATGTGGGTATCGTGCCATGTTTACTAATGATTAACAATTGTCCCTAATAACCTTGCATTTAAAACGTATGTTTTGATGTTTCAGGAGGCATATGTGATGGCCGGTGTGGATCATCCACACGTGTGTCGTCTGTTGGGAATATGCCTCACGTCCAACGTCCAGCTCATAACCCAGATTATGTCTTTCGGCTGCCTGCTGGATTACGTACGGGAGAATAAGGATAATATCGGCTCGCAAACTCTGTTAAACTGGTGCGTGCAGATCGCCAAGGTGAGTTTAAAGTTGTGTGTGTCCTTCTGTATGTCAGCTGTTTACCCTCAATATACAAAAATATAATCACTGCAATTGTTAATGTAACAACCATTCAATTTAACCAGGATAGAAACATATTTGTGTGAAATACATGTGTGAAATAGTTATTTAAAGTCTAGAAAGTAATTCCAAGATGCATAATTCTGTTTGCTCTATATATTTACTCTGTATATATATTATTTGTATTCTAGGCACATTACCGTTACATATACCGTTATTTTAGGGTGTTTTAAAAGTTTGCAAGTCTCTTATGCTGCACCAATACTGCATTTATTTGATAAAAAATATAGTAAAAACATGAATATTTTGAAATATTATCACAATTTAAAATAACTAATAAAATATAATTTACTCTTGTGATGCAAAGCTGAATTTTCAGCATCATTACTCCAGTCTTCAGTGTCACATGATCCTTCAGAAATCATTCTACTGTGCTCAAGAAACATTGCTGATTACTATCAATGATGAAAAAAGTTGTGCTGCTTAATAATTGTGTAGAAACTGTGATACTTTTTTCAGGATTCTTGGGTGAGTATAAAGTTCAAAAGAACAGCAATTGTGTGAAATAGAAATCTCTATTTACATGATAAATGTCTTTACCGTCACTTTTGATCATTTAATGCGTCCTTGCTGAATAAAAGTGTTCATTTCTTTAAAAAAAATGTTTTACTGACCTCAAACAAAAACAATAGTGAATAAATCTTGCATAAACCTCGTACATATACCAAGTGCATAAATAAATATTTATGTGTTGAAAATTATTTATAAATAACTAAACTAAAAGGTCCTGCGCTCACAACACTCTCATAAATAAATTCCCTGCATTTCCTCTTGAAAACAGCAAACTAGTGATTCTGAAAGTGTCTGGGAATCAGCTGATTGGACGCACACAGCATTGATTGACATCTTTGGAATTTCAAAAACATTTTGACCCTTCTCAACAGGGAATGACCTACTTGGAGGAACGTCACCTGGTCCATCGTGATTTAGCGGCCAGGAATGTGCTGGTGAAGACTCCTAACCATGTGAAGATCACTGATTTTGGCCTGGCCAGACTCCTGGGTTCAGACGAGAAGGAATACCACGCTGATGGAGGGAAAGTAGGTCATGCATGAACAATCCACCGATTCACAGCGGGAAAACAATACCGCATGTAAACTGAAATGCATTTCCATGTGTATATGTGTGTTGATATTTACAAGAAAGTATTAATTGAAATGTTTTAGGTGCCTATAAAGTGGATGGCTCTTGAGTCGATTCGTCACTGGACTTACACTCATCAAAGTGATGTCTGGAGTTACGGTTCGTGCTTATCTCTACATATTATACAATACGAGCTGCATTCATTATTATTCTCAAGTCAGAATTGTGAGATAAAAAGTCACAATTATCTTTTTTTATTCTGTGGCAGAAACAAGCTTCCATAGATCATGGGCAAAATGGTATAAATCAATGCAAAAGTCAACATACAGGGGTTCCACAATTCAAATATTAATGCTAATTCAGTTTTTACCCGATAGCCACTAAAACTGTCGTGTTTTTGGGAACACTTTGCAAATAGCTAATGCATTAGCTATCACGAACTACACTACGTTAAACCTCATGTCCCCCCTGAGACGAGAGATTTCTGAATTGTGTGTCTGGAGAAAAAGCTCAGATGACTCAAAAAATCATCATTTTTTGGCCAGATTCTAGAGACTCCAGCCAGTAGGAGGAGCTCGTTCCGCATGTTTTCAACCCGCCCATAGGGGGATCTCACGATAAAACGGCGTCTTTTCAGTTTCGAGTCAACTAGTAGCCTAGTTCTTCCGATACTGCCCTCTGTAACCGGTAGGCGTGGCTTGGGAGTGGCCTCGTAGGGAAGCGAAGCAAGTGCATTCTGGGAGTTGTTGTCTTTCATCCACATGAGCCAAAAATACATTTTCTGTCTTTTCTCAGTCTAGAAGGCAGCAACTTCTAAAATAATTTCACATTTCTACTACATAAATGACCCAAATTTAAATACACATTCATCTTTCCAGCGGTAAAATATCCCTTTAATATCCAATGCATTAACAAATTCAACTATATTGTAAAGTGTTTATTGATATATTTACCTGTCCTCTTCAGGGGTCACTGTCTGGGAGTTAATGACATTTGGATCCAAACCATATGATGGAATCCCAGCCAGAGAGATTGCAGATATTCTGGAGAAGGGAGAGCGTTTACCGCAGCCGTCCATCTGCACTATAGACGTGTATATGATCATGGTCAAATGTGAGTGCTAATGTTGCAATCATAATTCAGAATGTCATATGGAAGCTTTAAATACAAGTATTGAAAAATCCTGTCATAGACATTACAAATATAGGTAACACCTTATTTCGATGATCCACTTTAGACATTCTACTAACTATAAGTAACTTTGCAACTACATGTCAACTTATTCTACTAACCCTTACAGTCTTGCTGATACTCTAATGAGAGTCAGTTGACATGTAGTTGCAAAGTTACTAATAGTTAGTGCAATGTTGAAAGTGGACTATTGAAATTAACCCAAATATTAACATTTCAGAAGAACATGATTTGTATGTAACATAATTGCATAATATGTAACAGCATTTGAAGGTCAGTTGACATGAAAGAACACACATTTATATCTACATCTAGGTTGGATGATTGACGCTGACAGCAGACCTCCCTTCCGCGAACTTGTGGCAGAGTTTTCAAAAATGGCCCGAGATCCGTCTCGCTACCTTGTCGTTCAGGTAGTTTTCACAAAAAGATCTGTGCTTTCCTCCTGGGAATGAAAAATTAAAATAAAATCATATTTAACTGACTATTTTTGCAATTTAATAAAGGCACAAAACGTACAAAAAATAAAAATGCAAGAAAATTATATTAAAATGAAATTTATTTAATAGGTTTTCTATGTATTGTAAACAGTAATATACAGTTTCTGAAAAAACAGCAATACATATTTTCTTGACTTTATGATTATTATATTTTCAATAATTATGATAAATGATTTAAAATATTTATGAGACTTTTAAACTAAATTTGAAAAGTTTAAATATATATTAAATGAATTCGCATAAAAGTCTTATCATTAACCAATTTTTGGAAAAAAAATTCCCAATAATTACGATTATTTAAACTCTTTGTTATAATTTTTTACTTAATTATAAGTTTAAATATATAAAAATGGTTTATTAACCAGTATTTGCAAATTATAGTTTTTTTCAATAATTTAAATTTTTTATATTTAAAATAAATTTGAACTGAATTTTAAGTTTAAATATTTTAAAAAAAAATTCACATAAGAAACAGTTTATCATTAGCCAGTTTTTGCCAATTATTGTTTTATCCTTATAATTATATATTTTTTTAAATGCTTGTGACAAAGTTTAAATGTTAAAAATTACTTCACAAAAGAAACAAAGTTTTATCAATTACCAATTTTTGCCTTTTTTTTTATTATTTTTTATAATTGATATTTTTATATTTAAAATAATTTTTAACTGAATTTTTAAAGTGTAAATATATATATAAAAAAAAAATTCACATAAGAAGAAATAAATTAATTCACATAAGAAGATTGATCATTAAGCAGTTTTTGTTGCTATTAATTTTCCATTTGACCCAGGGAGATGATCCCACATACCTGCCCAGCCCGACGGATTCCAAGTTCTTCCGGTTGTGGATCAGCACAGAGGATATGGATGATGTGGTAGATGCAGAGGAATACCTGCTGCCCAACAAAAGATTATTCAACCAGTCGACACAACCAGTGTCTGAGAATCACAATCCAGCCGTCAGTATCTCTGTCTTACACCTGGACAATGCATCATTTTCTATATAAGGCAATTACCCTTCATTAGACATGATGCAAGATGACTCATTCATATTTTGTGTATTGTTTTAAGGACAACTATACGAATGGTGTGATGTTACGCTACATTACGGACCCCACGCATAAAGACCTTATGCTGCCAGGTATTATGTTGAATTACTCTTATGCTTGTCATGTTATTTAATAAGCTTTAAAAATGATTTATGAAACCAAACTGAGAGAATATAGATAAAAGTTGTATTAATTAATAGTATTCATTAATTTTTTTATTATATTTGATGTGTTTATTTCAATATTGTAACTTTGGGCTTATATATATTTATATATAACTTTAATTTAAAAAAAAATCTCTTTTAGTAATTTTTTCACTACAACTTTTCATTTAATGCCAAGGCAACATTTCTAATTTTCAGTTTAATTCACATTTATTTCCTAATTTTTTATATTTTATACTTTATTTCAGTTACCGACTACAAATTTAATACTTGTAGCTTAAGTTTTTGTTAACAATAAGAATACTATAGATGGTTACACACACTCCATGTCAACTTACCAAATATTGTTTATGTCATCGTCCCATATATTAGGCAATTAAAGTTCTAATTTCATAATTTTATTTTTGCCTTTATTAGTGGAGCGGCTAAGTGCTTATGTTTGGCAGAATCGTTCAGTTTATGATACAAGCGTGAAAATTGGCATGAGCAGTCTCCATGGGTCACTTGACAAGAAAATTGTCCGAGCCACTTGAAATTTCAAGATGGCGGCCATTTTTCAAGATGGCCGACACCTTAGTGGAGCAGTTAAGTGATATAGTGGTTTATTTGGTGATACAAGCGTGAAAATTGGCATGAGCAGTCTCTGTGGGTCACTTGACAATAAGCCACCTACAGTTACTTGAAATTTAAAGATGGTGGCCATTTTTCAAGATGGCCACCACCTTAGTGGAGCAATTAGGCTTAAAGGACAATTCCGGTATTTAACACTTTGAGTCTATTTTGTAGTTTGTTTTGGATGAACAAGAGTGGTGGACAAAGAAATTTTGACAATGGTTCCTGTCGCGACTTTTTGACTATTTTAGAATTGCCCATGACCACTTTAGAATAGGAGTCTATGGCCATGCACAAACATGTCCTTAAAACAACCCTTAACGTTCGTTTTCAAAACTGTGCAACTCACCGAGTGGTTAGTGGTGTATATCGGCGCAATGTATGATTTCAATCCGTTTATTTTTCTATAGTGGAACTATTTTTTCAGATACCTCACAACCGCGTATAAACTTCCGCTCTTCCTCAACTTCCGTTGTTCTGCTCACGCTAGCCTTCTGAGAGACAGAGAACCGAGCGAAAAGACCTAAAAGACTACAATCAAATGTAAACAGCATCCTTTCCGTTTCCGGTAGCGCAGTAATATCAACGAGCAATGAGTCCTCCAACGGAAATCAATGGATTTGACAAAATGCCAAATAAAACACGACAGAAACTGTATTTCGCTACGCTACTTGTTTTGGAACATCAACGAACACCACTAACCACTCGGTGAGTTGCACAGTTTTGAAAACGAACGTTAAGGGTTGTTTTAAGGACATGTTTGTGCATGGCCATAGACTCCCATTCTAAAGTGGTCATGGGCAATTCTAAAATAGTCAAAAAGTCGCGACAGGAACCATTGTCAAAATTTCTTTGTCCACCACTCTTGTTCATCCAAAACAAACTACAAAATAGACTCAAAGTGTTAAATACCGGAATTGTCCTTTAAGAAATCATTTAGTTGGTGATACAAGCATGAAAATTGCCATGAACCTAATTGCTCCACTAAGGTGGTGGCCATCTTGAAAAATGGCCGCCATCTTGAAATTTCAAGTAGCTGTGGGTGGCTTATTGTCTAGTGACCATCAGAGACTGCTCATGCCAATTTTCATGCTTGTATCACCAAATAAACCACTATATCACTTAACTGCTCCACTAAGGTGTCGGCCAACTTGAAAAATGAAAAATCTTGAAATTTCAAGTGGCTCGGACAATTTTCTTGTCAAGTGACCCATGGAGACTGCTCATGCCAATTTTCACGCTTGTATCATAAACTGAACGATTATATCACTTAGCCGCTCCACTATATATGCAATTAATATTGTTGTTTCATCGGCACATTTCATCTTCTCTTTCCCCACAGAGTACATGAACCAGGACGTGACTATAGCAAGCAATATGATCAACCCAAACTACGAGGGTCCGGCCCGTAGACAGACAGAAAACGGATACGTAGACACGTACGGCTGTAAACCCGAGGGTCCGGAGTACCTGAACACGTCCTGCTCTACTCTACCACGATCCCCGTGTGCCAGTCTCGATAACCCCGACTACCAGCAGAACTTCCTACCCTCTTCCACCAGCGACGTCCTTTTCCTTCCTGCAACCGTGAACTTACACTACCTGGGACTTAGCAAAGCCATGCAGTCTCACGTACGTTAGATAAACGGGACGAAAACATGAATTGCACTGCCTGAACTTCTGGGAGTCACACACAAACATGTGTTAGTATTGCAGCTAGAGAACATCAGCGAGCCACGTCGCTGTGAGGACGTCCGGAAATGCTTGAAGGCGACTGCCGTAATGAACTTCTTCTCGAAAGGAAGAATGTATGAGACTGTGAGTAATGTGTTGAATGTCAAGCTAGAGCACATTTCAGTATTTCTCTAGAATGTGAGTAATTAATGCTTTTGATGAATGTTGCCGTCTGATGTAGCATTACTTAATTTATTGAACCCAAATCAGCTTTTAACACTTCATATTGTTTAACTGTTGTCATTTTTAATGTGATTTAGTAATTAACCCTGGGTAGTATTTGTAAACGCTGGGTTAACATTAAACTAGCTAAATAACATGGATTGGACAAGTTGAGAGTGTGAAAAGCACACGACCGGTTTTAATTGCTGTCAGTTAACGAATATCAACATGAAATGGTGCTCGCAACCCCCATTTTACTTCTGAGATATACACTATCATTCAAAAGTGTGGCGTCAGTACGATTTTTTTTAAAGAAATTATTTTTAAGATAATTAAAAACATTAAATTGATCAAATTGATCAAATGTGACAGTAAAGACATTTATGATGTTACAAAAGTGTGTTTTTTAACATTCATTAAAGAATCTTAAGCAAACGTATCAGTTTCCTGATTTTCAATCTGTTTTAAACATTGATAATAACAAGAAATGTTTCTTAATCAGCATATTAGAATGATTGAATGTGACACTGATGACTGGAGTAACTAGTATATTCAAAATTGAATTTTTTAATATACAATATATAAATAGAAAAGTTATTTTAAATTGTAATAATATTTCACAATATTACAGTTTTTACTGTATTTTTGATCAGATAAATGCAACCTTAGTGAGCAGAAGAGAAAAAAAAATCGAACCGTCCCCAAACTTTTGAATGGTAGTGTAAATATTGAATAACACAGGATATTAAACGAGCAAAAATGTGTGGCAGAAACTCATTATACTGTCATTGATTGTGAAAAATTGGGCGTTACATACCAGAATTGAGTCAGAAGGTTGGAAAGGAGGATCTCTTGATGACTGGAAAGGAAAAGGTTAGTCAGACGTCGGCTGAAAAGGAAAGTTGTTTTCGAGGCAGAGCCAATTTGGTCAAATTTTTATGAAATATTACAAAAACAGGCATGTTTTTATTAAGAATAAACTGCACAAATGATTTGTGCACAATGATGTGAGGAATGAATAGTGTGAACATCATGTTGACTTCTGAAACAATACAAATATTCATAATTCTTTGAAATATTCAAGCACAGTGTGAAAATCCCAGAACCAGAACTGTCTGAGTAACAACAGAAAAGCTTGTAAATATAACATACGCTTTAAACAGTTAAGAAATATGTAATTATGTCCACAAGTAAAATTCACAGACACGATGCATATGTACATAAATGCTACCCTCTCAATTAAGGACCCTTGAACCCTGGACTGTACTTAATGGACTCTCAAATTAATATTTCAACTGACCATCTACATTTGGTTTGAATAATTTAACAATTGGGCCTTAAAGAAAAACACTTAATATTAATTGAAAGAAATGCTGAAGGGCTAAAAGGCTTTTTGATGTTTTTCATTCTGCTTTAAACAGCTGAGTTAACAAATCAGACTGCTTGTTTTCTGTCCCCTGAGACACATTCTCACAAGTGTGCACTTATCAGACAATCTACTTTTACATTTCAGGGGGAAAAAAACAGGCCATTATGATATTTTAACTCTGCAGGGTCCCATCAATATTGAATTAAGCTTTACTTACAATTTGTTGGAAACACCCACTACATTTTAAATGGCAGGAAATGTTCAGAAAACGCTGAATACATTTTTGTTACACTTGATAGTCCACTTTAGACATTCTTCTACTAACTAGAAGTAACTTTGCAACTACGTCAACTAACTCTAATTAGAGTAGGAGACTATAAGGGTTAGTAGAATAAGTTGACATGTAGTTGCAAAGTTACTTATAGTTAGTAGAATGTCTAAATGTCTTAATGCAAGTTTGAGTGTGAAAGTGATTCAACTTCAAACCTGCATCCACTGCGAGATCCCACAAAAACATCTGCATCATTTTAGTATGTAAACATAATTCATGTAGCTCAATCTTCATGAGATCTGTGCAGATCTACTGCATTATGCACCTGTGAATGTCAATCGTTTTAGAAATTTAGCAACATCAACGTGGTTTCAATCTGTATGGACACTTTGTTACATCTCAGTGTTATTAAATTAAATTGTGTTGAAATGTGATAATGAAGTCTTGTGATGTGGGCTCAATTCAGTTATTTTAAGTGCATTAAAACACTGATTGCCAGAGGAAGTCTGTGTAGACAGAATGCAATGGCAACTCCACAGGTAGGGCAGATAAGATACTAATTACAAATCCCAAAGATCTGTAGGTGGAATCATTTCCGTAGATTATCATCATCATCATCATCATAGCAAAAATGTTAAACCTAAAACAATTGATTGACCAGTAAAATCTCAAAAAGCAAATAAAATGAACAAAGAGTCACTATTAACATATATTTATTATATATACTGTAAAAGCTAGACATTTCTTTTTCAAATATTTACATGATCAAGCTTCACATACAGATTAAGTTGAATCTTGCAACATGGCGATTTTAGTAACTCTCCATTGAAACCAATCTGTTACAGTGTTATCCTCCTAAACCCATCTGTACTTCATGGCAAACATGCATAGAAAAGACTTTTTAAAGTCTCTTTTAACACTAGACTCGCTCTAGTGTTTGTATGAGCATCATACGGATGGTTTTCATTGCAGATTCCTTCTGGTTAAACCATCGTTTTTTACCGTGGTCCTTCACGCCGTGGCTTGTTTCATCAAAGCGTTCTCCCCAAACGTTTCCTTAAAGAAGACAACGTGCTCCTCACAGTGCTCTCCTGGAACAGGAAGATGATGTCAAACGAATTCCAATCATGTGCTGATATTTCTGCTCTAATCAAGTTTAGCCCCATTTCGTGAGCACGCATCAGTCATTCATCAAAACCACCTACCTTGGTTAAAACCAGGATTACCACGTAATCGCATGTTCCTCTGCTCGAAGAAGCGGAAGATGGTGTAGAACAACATTGTGTTGTTTGTTTGCCGCGCAGCGTCCAGAAACTTACGAGCGGAGACGTTGTCGTGGCCGCCGACGCTTCGAATGAAGCGCAGAGCGGCTAAAACCTGCTGCTTGGACAGAAGAACTTCCACAATCTCATCATTAGCGGTGGACAGCCTCTGTGATGCACACAAAAACACACGTCAATCGCTCAGAGAAAGCCAAAATGAAGCTTGATTCAAACTGGATGACCGCGAACAGTGTTTTAGGCCAAACAGAGGGGGGAAAACTAAAAGAAACGTACACTTTAAATCATCTAAACTGAACATGCATGCGAGTATAAAGTGGTTTCCGTACCTTGAGCATGTCCAGAGAAAGCTGGTGAGCAGGAGGATACGTGCTCTCCAGAGACAGCAGCAGACAGGCCTAGAAAAGCAGAACACGTGAGCCAGCAACATCAATGAGAAGCCATTATTGAAGCATATTTAAGAACACTAATTTAAGACATTGAGTTTGGAACATGGAAACCTCACCAGTGGTTTGGAGTCGCTCAGGACGTGATACTGGAGAAACTGGTGCAGCATGTAGAAAAGATTGTGCTGGACCAGAGTTTTGATAACCAGCTCATACAAATAGTGCTGGAAACGAAAGATAAAGAAAGAGTCACTGTATATTACACACACGACACACTCGAATCTTGCTGTGACAACAAGGCAATTTGACTCAATTATGATTCTTTATTAAATAACGCAAATTTAAGCATATCCAAACATATCCAACCCAAATAGATAAAAAGAAAATCAAGCTTAGTAATTTTAAAAGCTTTTAAAAAGGTTTATATATGAATTCTAAGCCTTATTATACTATATTATTTTGAATTAAAAACACAATATTAATGGTCAAAATATAATTGCTCACATGTAATGCATTAAGGAAAGTGAACAGTGTTTATTTGAGTATTA
Source organism: Rutilus rutilus (assembly GCF_951802725.1). NCBI lineage: Eukaryota > Metazoa > Chordata > Actinopteri > Cypriniformes > Leuciscidae > Rutilus > Rutilus rutilus. Next base: position 7,089,558 of record NC_140228.1, read on the forward strand.
TTTATATACTACTAGTATTTCTTATTTTGTATTAGCTTTTATTTTTACATTATCACTTTAAATTTGAAGTTGTTTTAATAATGTGCTTTTGTCATTTATAAGTTAAAATTTCTATTTAGCTTTTTATTTATTTTATTTAATTTTGAGTAATTTTAGTACTTAAACTTGTTTTATTTAGTTGATACTTTTCTAATGTTCATTGAAGTTTTTTTCATCTAATACTTAGATTTTATTTCAGCTTTATTTTAATGAACAAAAACTGTTAGTAATAGTAAAGCCTCTCTCTCCCACAACTTTTTTGCTCCCTCCACTGTCCTACAAATAAAGTCTAAAATGCTCATAAAAAAAGTTAAGCCTTAAGCTATGTTCAGTTATTGCACCGAAACCCAATTTGTTCCAAAGGGGCTGAACCTGCGGTTTGTGTCTCCAAGTTTCTCCAAATGACAGTAATAGTCATTCATATTATGTTCAAAGGCATAGTGTATTTATGGAACGCCCCCAATATAAAAGATGTTGAAGGGTTATGCGTAACGCTGGAGGCCACAGCAAAGATTATCAGTTACTGAAGAAGTTCAAGGCAGAATGTGTCTAAGCAACTGCAACGCCTAGCAAAACATCCAACAAACACCTGAGGGTCAGTTTAAGGTGAACCGGAGATACAACTAACAGTTATACCAGAGCTTATAAATGAAATGAATGGTTCCGAGTGACACACCAACATACTGTATGAAACTACTAGCTACGATTAATGTTTAGCAATGTTTACATGTAACAGATCCATTCAAGATTTATAGCTTGTAGTCTGAATTGAGATATTACTAGGTAAAAAAGTGATTTATCATTGTGTTGTTTATACCTGAACGGGGATTTGACACTGGTTAAGGGAGCGAATGTACTCCATGAGAACGGCGATGATGAATTTATGCTTCACGTCCTGTTCAAAGAAGACAATTTAGAGCATTAGAACATTATCACAACATTAGCTTTCCTTTAGACTGAGATTTTTGAGACCTACAGAACTAAAGAAAAAGTGCACACAATTGCCTTCTGAAACGAAATACAATCCTCGTTTACCTTCTTCTCGGTGAAGTCCGACAGCACGTGTGTGTACATGTCTGACTGGTCTATCACAGCCTGTGTCCGGACAGGCCTTTTATGAGAAGTGCTGGAGCGGCTGGGCCCTGACTCCATAGCCTGAGGAGAGAGAAAAAACAGGCCATTTTTACAAAAAAATTACATTTTCTATGAACACCACAGTCAAACATACATACATGGAATATACTGACCGCAGTGTACGCTTGCTCTGCATCCAGGTATTCTTTGTACACTTGGTTGAGTTTATCAAACACTGTAGCCACCACAGAAAGGTTCCCTTTATCGCCACCTATAAGCACTGAAGACCAAGACATGCATTTATCAAAGGGGTGGTATAATCTCCTTTTCACAAGATGTAAAATAAATCTCTGAAGTCCCCAGAGTGTGTATGTGAAGTTTTAGCTCAAAATACCTCACAGATATTTTTATATAGCATGTTAAAGTTGTCACTTTTTAAGGTTTCACTTTAAAACAATTTATTCTTAAAGGCACACTGTGTAGAAATTGTGTTTTTGTCAAACAGCGACCCCTAGAGTCGCTGTGGAATACTTGCACTGTCGTAAATACGATCATTTCATTTCTTTACTTTTAATGATGATGATTGTGTGTTAAGCGTCTGCGACTTACTTTCACTTTGATTTGCGATAGTTTGCACGTTGGCTTAATGAATAGATGCTCAGCTTCTCATCTGCGGTGATGCGTGTTCCAGTAGCGTCATCATATCTGGCTATTACATTACATAGCCTATAACACGCTTTCACGCGTTTATTTATTTATTTTTTTTGCATTTTTGGGAGGAGTACAATTTACATATGTGGTTTCAACAACCAGATGCATTTACACTTGTTCAGTTTCGTCTGGAATGCGTCTCAGACCTCCTCCTGAAGTGGTTTGAGCGATGGGATTCAAATCCGTCTCGAATGCGTTTCGGAGGGCATTTACACCTGGTCTTTTCACGATCGGATAGCTATCCGATCTGAGAAAACGCATGAAGTGGCCAGGTGTAAACAGCCCCCATGACAAAAACATACGCACGAAAGCCGAAAACAAACGCTGGTTGGCCTCTCACGTCCAGATTTGAGGAAGTGGTGGGGGAAGTGACGTATGCCGTAAAGCAGTCGAATTTTGTAGTTCTTCTTGTGCTCGGGTTACTACCCGAACCCCGAAGTTACATAGTGCCAGTAAAAGCGATACAGACCCCGTCAGGCTATGGCAGATGTGTCATTCAACCTATTGTAAGTCGATGTACCATCACAAGGGTCTTGGAAATATATTATGAAGGTTGAAAAGTTACACGGTGTGCCTTTAAATAACTATTATAAGGTATTTTTACTACAGTGGTCTGATGCTTACTTTGTGAGCATACAGACAAGATGACCATTTTGCAGTCTCGCCTCCGCAACAGGAAGTCCATGAGTTTGCCTTTATCCTGGAGGAGATTCAGCGTGGGCTGGAGCTTCACCTGGAGGTACCACAGATATCCTGACGCACAGAGAACATATCATTACTCTCAATCACAACATAGTTTTGATTTGATTTGTGCACTGTTTAGTAAAGTACCTTCGCTAGCACTGATGATGATATCTGGTTGAAAAACACTCCAGGAAGATGAATCTTGAATGTTAAGGAAAAATTTGAGAAGGTAAATATGGTATTGTGCATTTCAGTTTCAGTTGACAGTTCGCCCGCAAGGATACAAAGTTCGCAGGGCACAGGGGCCTGACTTGGAGCGGCCGCAGGTCCTGTAAGGGTGTGGAAAGAGAAATTACCTTCTTTACACTTTCAGAGAAGAAACCAAATAGGTAAAGCTTGGAATAGTGATATAGTTAATCACTGAAAGTGAGGTGTCGCTTTGAAAATGAATTAAGTGTCTTGCTGAAACTCTCCTCACCTGTGAGAGGGATCTTGAAGGGGTTGATGGATCGCGCAGGAAGCACAGGCTGATGCACATTTACATTGCCATCTAATTCCCTTAGTTTTATATCATAAATGAGTGAAGTCTGAAATGCAGAAAGACATTACAAACAAGGTACAGAACAGATCAGCTCTTAATTTTATGCAGGTTTGCTAATAAGGTTATGTAGTACTTTTACATATTTATTAGGGAAACACAATACATCATTACAATCTTGGCAGATATTAGAGATTTTTTACTTATTTGTATTGGTTGAATACCAGAGGATTAGCAAAGCAAAGCACATTGTTAGTGACAAGGTCATTATGTACAGTATAATGGGTTAAAGTGCCCCATTATATTATTTTAAAGGTTTCTAATTTTGTTTTGGAGTCTCCTACAATAGATTCACATGCATCCAAGGTAAAAAAAAAAAAAAAAACACTTCAATTTTCTCATAATATACACTGCAGCATTACCTGTTTTCTCACAGTGTCTGAATTTGGTCTCTTTAAACCCCTCCTTTCCAAGAGCCTACTCTGCTCCGATTGGTCAGATGGCACAGTCAGTTGTGATTGGTCGACCACTTATAGCATGTTTCGTTATCTAAACGCCTATTAGCATTTCTGAATTTCAGCTCTGGATCTCCCTCAGCACTTGATACACAGTGATACGAACAGTAAAGATGGCGTCGGTTTTACAGTTTCAATTTAAGACCATACGCTGACATTATGCTAATTTGTTACAAACCTGAATTGGTTCATACAGGAAGTAAGACTAGAATTACCGACGACTCGTTTCAGGCAGTTCAGACAATAAACTTTGCAGACCCTTTACATTCACAAACAGCTATATTACACACTCCATGAAAGGTAATGTCAGAAAAAGCATAATGGGGCACTTTAATATCATCTGATTAAAGATTGTGCACTTGTCAAACTCACCTGTGAGCTCTGATGGTGCACCACAACTAGATTATCCACCACGTTCAGTGCAAACTTGCCCGTGGTGTTCAGTTTGAGCACATGAGTCTTCTTACAGGTGCCTTCTCTACAATTAAAACAAAGCAGGAACAGGTTAGAAAAACAAAAATGCTTAAATACAGATCTGAACATGGAAAAAAAGAAGGCCAGTAATATTGTTTAGCTCATTGTGACCTTGGCAGATGATAGAGGACCACCTCTGCTCCAGGACTGTTAGTGGTTCTGGAGTGATGCTTCAGGTACATCACATACAGCTGATCATAACTACAGTTGAGAGAAAGAGTGTGACCACTGGGCTTCATGCATTATTGCATTTTAGTTCATAATCCAACATGTCAATTGTTGGCTCAAGTGCTCATACACACATTGTGGCCACAGCGATGTCACGTTCAGAGAGGCTGAGCTTGGCTGGTTTGGGAACGGCTGGCAGCTCAATTTCAAACTTGGACATCTTTGACATGGTCGCACTCTAAAGAAAATCATGTTAAGAGTAGAGAAGCAAGTTTTATGATATAACAATCCAGTATCAGAAACTCAAAGGGGCTTTTCACACTGCGTTTAGAAACTCAAAGGGGCTTTTCACACTGCGTTTAACCCCAGGTTATCGCCATTCTAAACCCTGCTTTTAACCCCGGGTAAAGGAACAGGGTTAGCATCGGTTAAAAGCAGGGTTAGCATAGCTTTTACTTGCTTTGGAGTGAGGTTAGCACTATTTTTGCGCTGTTGCCCCCACATTGCATTGGCAAAATTGTACAGTGTAAAACGATGCGGTGTTAGAATGTTAGCTAGACGCTTAGCAACAGCCAACCAATCGCATGCCTCATATACACGTGCTTGGAAACATGAATGAATGATGTTGTATATAAACAGTCGTTTCAGCGTTTGAGGGGGAAAAGGTCAAATAATGACAGAAAACTCAACAAATGGAAGGAAGAAGGTAACATTTTATTATTACCTTTATAGTCCGAAAAGCCCTAAACATGATAGTACAGTCAGCAATATAATATGAGGATGCGCAGAGCCTAAACAGGTTCTGTGTTCTGTTCATCCAATCAATGACACCGCAAATAAAAGATAGTATAGTAGTATACACTATAGCAGTGTATAGTGTGAAACAGCAGCTTATGAATATCCAGGATTAATTGTTAACCCAGGGTAAATTACAAACAAGTAAAACGTGAAGCAAGATAACCCAAAGAATGACCCAGGATTAACTATTTCAAGTGTGAAAGCCCTAAAGTTACTGAGAAACACTTTATACAGTTTGGGTACAACTGAAGTCAATCTGTTTTACTGTTGCCCTCTTGTGGTTCAAATCTGCAGATGCAAAACTCTTCATGCTTGAAAATAACAATAAACAAAAAGAGACCAAACTCACTTTGAAAGCAAATGGCTGCAGCACATTGCCCTGTACGGTGGTGGAAAGGAGAAGAACGGCCGTCTCTGGGCAATACATGTACCAGTTCACATTGATGCTCTGGCTCTTTAAGAGCTTCAGGGTTCGTTTATCAGGCAGCACCTGAACAGAGGAAAAACAGGGATTCTGTATGACTTACTTTGTTACAAGAAATACTTCAGTTAATTTACTGATTTGATGTAAGGCGTCACCTCACCTGATAGAATTCTATTCCCTGGTCAGTGACGAATACAATCTCATTCCAGTTGGTCCAACAAAACCCGAGAATACTGGCATTCTTGGTCTGAGGATGGTAAATGAAAATAGCAAAAATATGTATTATGTATTCAAAATGTCTGGTCAGCGCCGGTTAGATTTTTAAATGTTTTTGAAAGAAGTTTTACCAAGGCTGCATTTATTTGATCAAAACAACAGAAAAACAGTTATTTTGTGAAATATTTGAACAATTTAACATTATTAAATTAAATTATTTAATAGCTTTTAAAATGTAATTTATTGCTGTGATGCCAAGCTGAATTCTGATCCTTCAGAAATCATTCTAATATGCTGATTTGGAGCTCAAGAAACATTTCATATTACTATCAACGTTTAAAACAATGTGCTGCTTAATATTTTTTCCTGAAATCATGATACTTTTTTTTTTTCAGGATTCTTTGATGAATAGAAAGTTCAAAAACACAGTATTTTTTTTTAAATAGAAATATTTTGTAACATTAAAAATGTCACTTTTGATCAATTTAATGCATCCTTGCTGAATAAAAGTATTAATTTATTTTCTTTTTTAAACAGTGATCCCAAACTTTTGAACGGTACTGTATATACATAAATAAATACATATATAAATAAAGAAAGAAAGCAAATGAAAACAGCACTTGTTAACGTCAATCTTTGTTTGTTTAGGGATATACCTTGCACTCATGGGAGAATTCCAAGTGTGGATAGTCAGGAATAAAGTTTATGAAATCCTAAAAAAAAAAAGGAAAGAAAGAAATTCTGTTAAAGGGAACCTGCAAACAATAGATGCATTTATTGCGACAGTAACCACCAATGAATGATACTCACAACTGATTTTGTAGTGCGCTGCACCGCTAAGATTTTGTTCCCCAATGAGAATTTGATGCACTTCACCTCTCCTTTGTCATCCATTCTGTCAAACAAAACACAATTTAAGGATCATTTCTAGTGCTGTTATAGTTAACTAAAACTATTGCAAATAGTAACGAAAATAAAGCTGATATAAAATAAAATAAAATATAAATATTAGAGGAAAAACTTAAAAGAAAATGAGAAATGTTGCTTTGACAACTGAAATAAATTTCAGTTTAAGCAAACTAAATAAATTATGAATTATTAAAACTGAAATAAAAATGTATTAAAGCTATATAGAAATAATAAAAACTAAATAAACTAAATAAAAATAACAGCTAATTCAAATATTAACAATTACTGTACTTAATATTAGCAAAAATAAAAATAAAAACAACAAAAAATAAAAAATAAAATCATGCAAATGAGAATATAGAAAAATGAAGAGTCTAGTTGACTTACCTGAAAGCCACTGAGCTCTTGTCATCTGGTCCTTTAACCACAACACCTGTGGCCCCACCAGATCGTACAGCAAACACCTACATCACATCAAACATGCACTATTATACTCATAAAGCATAACTCATCATGACAGATAACTAACATACACTTATGTGATAAGTGTAAATTACACATATGTGATCATTTACCCTGATACCAAAATGTGTTGTAAATGTGTTCCATGGAATTACCATGATATTAATTGAAGCAAATTGTAAATACTTTTATACATGTATATAATTATATCAAATACCAAAGTATATGCAAAAGGACTATGGTATTATTAACTTATAAAACAATAAACCTGATGACTACAATGCATGACAAAGTTATTGCACATAATACAGTTACAGTGAAAGAGTTAACATTAATCTAAATATTAGTATATCCATAAACTAAAAAGGCTAATCCAGTTATGCATTATCAATTCATATTCAGTATATGATGAACACTGCAAAGGAAAACATAGGAAAGCTGCCTATCGACACAGCATTGATATCTCTTTATACTGTCATGTAATTATTACACTTCAAATTATTAAACGTGTTCTCACCTGTTTATTCGCCTCGTCAAAAAACACATTGTTGACGCTCGACGCGTTCTCAAACTGCACGGGGTTTTCACTGAGCTCTAGATAATATTCGTCACTCATATCGTTTAATAAAGAGTCCTTTATTAATCCGCAGCGTTGTGTTTTTACTTTAGCTAGTGTTTCCACTTCCGCGTCCGTCAAGCGTGAGGCAGTCATGTGACGAGCAAGCGGCCATGTGACGTCATATGTAAATTAAATTGCTCGTGTAAAACTTATAAGACAGTATAACACGCTTTTTATTATTTTTTATTTCAAAGTTTCATGTATTTGTCAGAGCCGTAATCCTATTTGGCGTTTTATCATACAGTACAACCATATTTATTTGGTATCTTTTTATGTAGGCTAAGCAAATTCAACGGCTCAACTTTTAAAAAATACACTCTGCTCTTCGTTTCATGGACTTATCACACGACAGCACCGACTTTAATAATTTAATAATTTTAAAGCGCACACCGGCAAACTCTCAGTTGATCAGATAATCTAATCACCTGAGTGAAAGACGCGAATCTACAGAGAGAGAGAGATCCGAGTTTTTTTTATTTGTTTTTTATTATTAATTGAGATAACAGAAAAGGGGAATACAGAGACATTTGAAGGAGAGATCCGAGTGTCAATCTAGTTTCATATTAGTGAGAGAGAAAGCGAGTGTTCATATTTTACAGCTTTAGGCTACGCCAGACATAATAACACCCTAATGGACAGTTTAGGTAAAACTGTCAATAAGACGACATCACTGAGCCCACTTGCTCAGGGTAGCATGAAGGTTTCTCTAGAGGAGAACAGCTCAGCAGGTGAGACTGAGATTCAATTCGAGACTGTGATACACAACATTGACCATGCAGGGCCCACTGTGATAAGGGAGTCCCACAACACCCAGAATATAGTATATAGGCTACTGTATTGTATAAAAAGTATATACTTGACTTATTTGTATGGGCTAAGGCTATACATTGTGTGTGTGTGTGTGTGTGTGTGTGTGTGTGTGGATCCCAATCCATCGTTCCTCATCTATCATCATTATCATCATTACGCAGGTTTCCAGTCCATCTCTATCAGCTCTACACCGGAGAACATATCCAAAACCTCTTCGTTCCTCTCTGAGGACATAGATGAGAAAGAAGGCAAGCAGGCTAATAGAACAAGCTCTCTGGAAATTATCAATATTTACAGACAAGATATATGGGGTTATGAGAACTTATCCAATCAAACGGCTTCTCAGTGTGTATGTAGGCCTACACTTTGCCAAATTAAGTGCCTGTTATTACTGAAGAGCCATCTTTGGGTGAATTTAAAACAATACAAATATGCATCTGACAGAATAATGCACGTTATTTTTGTTCAATTTTCTTTTTCTCTTTCCTCACTTTAGAGAAACATACAAATGGCAACAGGAGAAAAGGGTTCTTCAAGAGACTATGGATGGCTTACTTACTTACTTGCTGCATAAGTCTACCAGATCCAGTCGAGTCTCCCTCTCCAAACTAGTCATCTTAACAGCCAATCCTACGTTTAGCCGCCCCTTCTGATCCATAGATGAGAGAATAGTATAGTTGTTAACATTGATAAACTCACACAAAAAATAACCTGTACAGAAACATTATTGAACACTTTAAAAATGCCATAAAGAAATATTTTTGGTGTCTCAAAGTACCTTTCAGTGATCAGTTCTTAAAATAATCTTTTGTTTCTTAGTGTGAAGAACATTCTAATAATCTACAGAACTTTTTCCACTATATAAAGAACCTTTAGGAAATTTCTGTCATCATTTACTCACCCTCAGGTTGTTCCAAACCTGTATCAGTTTCTTTACTCTGTTGAACACAAAAGAAGATATTTTGAAGAATATAGGTTACCAAACAGTTGTGGGGCACCATTTACTTCCATAGTAGAAAAAAAAGTCATTGGAAGTCAATGGGGACACTGTTTGGTTACCCATATCCTTCAAAATATCTTCTTATGTGTTCAGCAAAGGAAAGAAATTCATACAGGGTTGGAACAACTAGAGGGTGAGTAATATTCCTCCCCCAGGTTTCACAGACAAGGTTTAAGACTAGTCTGACTAAAATGCATGTTTGATCTGTTTTAACTGAAAGCAACTTTCACTGACATATCTTAAAATATATCAGTGCCATTGCTTTGTCTCAAGATGCACACAGATGGAAAGAGACTGTGAACACACTGAATAGGATGTTTAGTTGGTGAATAGCATAGGCTACTTTTACACAGTAGCGATAACGTTAAGCGCACCAGAATTAAATATAATATTCAGAAGTAAACAGTGTAGCTGACTTACAGATTCAGTTAACATCCACAAATGAATAAGCGTGACGATTCAGAGAGCAGGCTACACAGTGAACTCCGAGAAAACGTTCTGGTTTATTTTGTAGTTTAAATGTTATGATGGAAGATTAATTTGTCAGATTGTCAAATAACCTTAATAGCATGATCTATTGATTTCTAAATGTGTGCTGCTTTTAGCAGCATGCACACTTTCTAGTGCACACTGTGCTCATCAGTGTGCAGTGTGAGAGGGGGAGTGGCCAGCGGCTAGAGCGGCAAAAGCCAATGTGTGCCTCTTTTACTGAGATATTTAACGATATATTTTGCATTTCTAATCCAAACAACGTCACACTTGGCACTGCACTTACTCGTGCCCGTAGCAAGACACCTGTCAAGTTTGAAATCCATCGGACTAACGGTTCGAGAGATACGTGAATAACAGACACACAGACACATACACACACACACACACACACACAGACAGACTAGATGTTCCTGTAATTTATAGATAGATACTAGTCCTCTGAGGTCATTTGCACTACATCATACATACAGTATTTTTAAATGTGTGCTTTGCTGCAGGGTTACTAATCATAATTTGGTCTGGATGCTCCAGCTGCGCTAGTGGTGTCGATATTGATCCTGAGGCCACACAAGCACACTATTGATCTCACATACAGACATTTAATAGACTGAGTTACAAAAACCAGACAATAACTGCTGCTCAACCAACAGTATGTGAGCAGTTTTCCTCCAAACTATTCAGAACGATCTCCAGCTCTCTGAAGCATTTCACAATGGGTTCTTTATTTCGCAGTGAGGAAATGTGCCTCGTGCAGCTGTTCTTTCAAACAGAATCGGCCCACAATTGCATCAATGAACTTGGTCATCTTGGCTTGGTTCAGTTTAAAGATGTAAGTAACCTTGATGTGTTAGTGTAACTTCTTTCGACTGTCTAGTGACCACAAAGTCTGTGTTGTTGAACTGAAATTACATTGTTTGAGCATCAGGCCATGAGCTGCTAAATGCTCTTTAAGTTGTGGTTTATTTTGTAGTTTAAATGTTATGTTGGAAGATTAATTTGTCAAATAATATTAATAGCATGATCTATTGATTTCTAAATGTTTTCTGCTTTTAGCAGCATGCACACTTTCTAGTGCATACTCACTACATCATTCTTCAGTTTATATTGAGCTTGTATTGTCACAGAATTTGATTTCTCACCATTGGCTGAATCGATCAATGCATAACACTGCAGAGCAAGAAAAACTGGTTGTGTACATTATGTCGGTAAATTAATCCTACTGTAAGTCATCTAAAATAAACCAAAACCATGTTAGAATTCATATGTGTTTTAATGATCTTCTAGCTGAATCCTGGTGTAACAGCATTTCAGAGGCACTTTGTGAAGGAAGTGAAGAAATGTGAAGAAATGGAGAGAATTCTGAGTAAGAATGTATACTTTATTATAATAAGCTGGTTTACTGTATTTATTGATATACTGAACACTATATATATTCTGATCTCACAAATAAACATTTGTGCTGTAAATTTCATTTATTTTTAAGCATTTAATATTGCAAAAATGTAGGCTATATCTTCTCTGTTTTACATATTGTGCAGATGTGATCTAACAATAAAACTTTGATTTACACTTGAATCATATTCCCAGGTAGTGTTACGCATCACAATTAACGTGAGTTACGTGTACTTTATTCAAGTAACGCATTACTTTTAAATTTACAACAAAATATCTGACTTCCTTTTTGGTGATTCAATTCAACCATACTTATAAGCAAAAATAACTTTACTTAAACCTCACGTTTGTGTTTTTAAATCTTTTGTTTTTATAGCTGAAGTGTTGAAATTTCTTCTCCTGAATGACAGCAGAGCTGAAAGCTTTGTTTGAGCTGCGCTCTGTCTCTACTGTACAGGCGTGCATTTGCACTTCTTTCAGCCTGAGGCTTCTGGTATGGAAATGGCCTTTACAAATGTCAAAAATAGAACTTTTAATTTGGTTTGTTATAAAAAATAAAAAAACAAGCAAGTGAGCCCAGCCCAGGTGAGAAAAAGTAACGTAATGCATTACTTTCCAGAAAAAGTAACTGAGTAACTCATTTAGTTACTTTTTTAGGGAGTAACACAATATTGTAACACATTACTTTTAAACGTAACTTTCCCCAACACTGTTCCCTAGATTAATTTGAAACCCTTTGGATATATTTACCTTTCTTCAAAGATAGTCATGTTGCTTTCTCTTGAAATTGTACATTATTTAGGATATCTTGAGAAGGAGATGATGAAATCTAACATCGTAATTGCTGCAACAAAGGAGAAGGAGATGGTTCCCTGTCCCAGAGATGTTCTGGAGCTGGAGGTGAAAACAACTCTTGTCATTTTGTTATTATGCTGCTATTTCTATTTGGAATACTTGATTCTGATTGGTCAATCATGGCATTGACCAAATAAATCCCTTACTCTGTATTACAATTTGACACACAAACAGAAATTCAGAAAGTTACTGTGACATAATGATTGTCTTCAAACCTTTAGTCCACATTTGAGAAGTTGGAGAAGGAACTGCGAGAAATCAACTGTAACCACGACACACTCAGACAGAACCTCATTGAGCTGATGGACATCGACTCTATGCTGAGGATGACTGAAGACTTCTTTGAGGAGGTGAAGATCTTGAGATCTCAGAACCATTTAACTTTATATATTTATATAGCCCTGCTATTATAGTATTTATTATTATTTTGAAATGCTATTTTTCATTTCAGTTTTAGGTTGTTTCTTTTTAATCTTTTGATATGGATTAAATAGATTTTTTTATTTCAGTAATTTTAGTACTTCAGCTTAAAATGATTTAGAAATAATAATTTGAAATAAAAAAATATCTTTCTATGGCAGAAATAGTAAGAGTAGTAATCTGTTTGACTCAACAGATCCCAACAGTAATATTCAAACATTTGCATATTTAGTCAACTAAATTTATCAATTTGATTTATTTAAGCTTGATCTTCAGGGCGTTTCACCTTCACTGCATCTAAGAGTCAAATGTACAATTTTTAACATTATTTCAAATGCTTGAGATTAAATGCTTTGACCTTAAAAAAATGCAAATTCTTTCTTCATTTACTAGCCTTCATGTTGTTCCAAACTTGCGTGGGATTGAAAGGAGTTGTCCATAATACTCATTTCCATGCAATGAAAGCAAAAGCTTACCATGGACAGCTTGATGTACTAAAGTTGTGTTGACAATTGCTTGTGTGCAGGCCGAGTCACTGCTATGCTCTGAGCCTCCTTCTGAAGACTCAGTGTATATGACTGTCTCGTCCTACATAACCTGCCGCAGAATCAGCAGTTCCAGCACCTCCGGACCTCTAAATCTAGGGTACATTTAAAAGATTTTGTCCAACTGATACATACACGCTTTAAAATAAAGATTCCAGTTAGAACACAATTTTTGTTTACAGCCTGACCTAATTGTACTGCTAATGCCATAGGCCTATCTGTACGCATTTTAAGTTTTGTTGCAGGTGTTATCAAACAAGACAGGTTTCCTGCTTTTGAAAAGGTTCTTTGGCGCCTTTTTCATGGAAATTTCGTCCTTCGGCACGTAGAGATACAGACCACTGAGGAACTCCAAGCGGTGGTGAGACTATCATATTTTTAATGGGTATTTTAAAGTGTTTAATGTTGTTTATATGTCTATGTGATGTTTTTAATTTGCTTTAAGATAAACCATGAATTCATCAGTCAACACCTGAGTATCTTCCCCTTAAAATGACAGATTACCAAAGACAGGATGCAGGAAGACAGGACTTATTCTGAATAATTACTTCACGACCGCTAAAAAAGTACATTCTATATTTATGAATGTGTGTAGTATGAATGTAATCCAGATGAACTACATTCGCCATGTTGTCATTATCAGTTGTGTCACTTCACTGCCATTCATAAATCCTCTCCCCTGACCTCATGGGATAGTAAAGTGTCCAGAATCAAGTCGGAAGTAGTCATTCGGGTACTTTTGCGTACTCTTATGAGTACTGTGAATACTTATTTTGTCACATACTGTTTTTTGCCTACTATATATATGCTATTAGGGAAGTATGCGATTTCGGATGCTGACAGTCTCAAAACGCCGTTTCCAACCGTCACAAACATGTAACCAAGCCCATCAACGTGCAGCAGCTGTCTGACTCTGAGATGGCGAATGGCAACATGGTTTGTGTAAAATTAACAACACATCATTAGCTATTTGCTAATGTCATATAATGTGCACATGTAAATGTGACTTTATAGCTTTAAGGGCATTCTGTTACGTACGCACGTGGGGGGCGTTGCCCTAGGAGACTGGGGCGGTTGCGGGGAGTTTTGGGAGTTTGAACACTTGCCTGTATGTTAGCTGCTGCACGATTGTAACAATACAAAGTATTCATTGAACCCTGAGACTCGTGTGGACATTTGAATTATTTACATGGTGTCAGAAGCGTTTGACGGACACATTGCTTCACTGAAAAGATGGCCAAGTTTCATCCTCCGGAAAGTTTCGCTTTTGATCGTCCAAATGAATGGGCAGACTGGAAGCAACGTTTCCTGCGATTTCGTCTGGCCATTAAACTGAGTAAAGAGGATGGCGAAGTGCAGGTCAGTTCGCTGATTTATGCCATGGGGCCTGAGGCTGAAAACATTTTCAAGTCTTTCACATTTGAGACGGAGGGGGATGAGAAGAAGATTGACGTTGTGTTGGGAAAATACGACGCATACTTCTATCCTAAACGCAACGTGATTCACGAGCGCGCCTGTTTTCACCAGAGATCGCAGCGGCCCGGTGAGAAAGCTGAAATGTTTATCAGAGCCCTTTATGAGCTATCAGAACACTGCGACTTTGGTGTAAATAGAGACGAACACATCCGCGACCGCATTGTTGTGGGCATTTTGGACAAGGATTTGTCACGTAAATTGCAGCTAATGGCTGATCTTACACTTGCCCAAACGATTACAACTGTTCGCCAGTCTGAGGAGGTTGCACTCCAAGTTCACCTGCAGGGGGAGTCACATGCAGCAGTACAGGAAATCCGCGGGAGAGGATTAGGCAGAGGAAAGCCCAAGTGGAAACCTAAAAAGAGAGAAAATGATCAAGGAGACTCAAACTGTGGAAAATGTGGAAAATTGAAACATAGAGATCCGGAAAGGTGCCCAGCCAAGAACTCCACATGCAACAAGTGTAAGAAGGTGGGTCACTGGGAAAAGAAATGTTATAGTAAATCAGTCAGAGAAGTGACAGAGACTGTTTCACAGACACCATACTTCCTGGGTGCAGTCACAAATGAAAATGGAAGTGATGAACGATGGACAATACAGTTTACAATTGGAACAACACCGGTCAAATTCAAAATTGACACGGGTGCAGATGTAAACATTATGGGAGCAGAGGCGTTCAACAAACTAGTTCCCGATAAGAAATTGGAGCCATCTAATATCACACTGTGCAGTCCAGGTGGTCAGTTGGACTGTTTAGGAAAGTTCCAAGCCAGCACAGAATATAAGGGAAAGCCATACTGTTTTCCAGTATACGTCGTCGGTGGCCGCAACGCGAACAATCTGCTAGGCAGAGCCACTGCAATGACCATGGGGCTTGTGAAACGTGTCGAGGAAGTCCACACAGCATTCGGTGAGCACGGAACACTCAAAACCGAACCTGTTAAAATCCTGTTAAGAGATAATGCTGAGCCATACACAGTGCACACTGCTCGTCGTGTCCCGTTGCCTCTACTGCAAAAAGTAAAAGAGGAATTAAAACGCATGGAGGAAAATGAGGTGATTGAGCCTGTGACTGAGCCCACTGACTGGTGTGCGCCTATGGTGCCAGTTCCAAGGAAAAATGGGAAGGTGCGCATCTGTGTTGATTTGAAGAGGTTAAACGAGGCTGTAAGGAGAGAGAGGTACGTCCTTCCAACTGCTGAGGAAATTACTGCTAAACTCAGTGGTGCAACCATGTTCACGTCACTGGATGCCGCCTCCGGGTTTTGGCAGATACCTCTGCACCCTGAAAGCACCAAATTAACCACCTTCATAACACCCTTTGGGAGATATGCGTTTAAAAGACTCCCATTCGGAATCACAAGTGCTCCGGAAATCTTCCAACGCAAAATGACAGAGACCCTCAATGGCCTGGTAGGCGTGGCTATCTTCATGGATGATGTCCTCGTGTATGGAGATACTCCAGAACAGCACGACCAACGTCTCAGCAAGGTGCTGGAAAGGATCGAGTCAGCCGGCCTGAAGCTAAACAAAGAAAAATGTAAGTTTAGGCAGGACCAGCTTCACTTCTTGGGTCATGTCATTGACAAATCAGGTGTGAGGCCCGACCCTGAAAAAGTCAAGGCAATCCGCGAGCTCCCACCACCACAGAACGTGCAAGACCTAAAGCGTATTTTGGGCATGTTCAATTACTTGGGGAGATACATTCCAAATTTGTCTACTGTGTGTCAGCCACTTTATGACCTGTTAAAGTCCAAGTCAGTATGGACATGGGACCATTCTCAGCAGGAGGCATTCCAGCGGATTAAAGACATCCTGTCCACTTCTCCAGTCCTGAAGTTCTATGATGTGAACCGGCCTACTGCTGTCTCAGCTGACGCCAGCAGTTATGGCATAGGCGGAGTACTGTTGCAGCTACATGAAGGGGAATGGAAACCTGTGGCATACTGCTCACGTCGCCTGTCTGATGCCGAGACCAGATATGCACAGATTGAGAAGGAGTGTTTGGCGAGCGTCTGGGCCTGTGAGAAATTTGGAAAGTATCTGTGTGGCCTTGAGAGCTTCAAATTGGTCACCGACCACAAACCTCTGGTGCCCCTCATGAATCAGAAAGACCTGGACAACGTGCCAATACGGTGCCAAAGACTACTCATGAGACTTATGAGATTTAAACCGATGGCCGAATATGCACCAGGGAAGACCTTAACAGTGGCCGACACACTCTCACGGAGTCCACTACAGTGCCTGGAAACGGAGACTGACACTCACTCAGACGTAGCGTGCTATATAGCAGCCGTTGTAGATGCCCTGCCTGCAACCCCACGTAAGCTTGAGGCCATAAAGACAGCTACGGCAGCCGACTGTAACCTTCAACTGGTGTTGCAGTACATAAAGTCAGGGTGGCCAGATTACATAGGCCACGTCCCAGCAGCAATCAGAGAGTATTTTCCAATGAAAGCTGAATTATCTGAATGCAATGGGATCGTCATCAGAGGCAGCCGTATGGTGATTCCTGATGTGCTGAGAAATGACATCCTGAACCGAATACATGACGGACACCAAGGTTTGACAAAGTGTAGAGAGCGAGCCCATGCGTCTGTATGGTGGCCCAGCATCTCATCAGCAATCCAACAAAAGGTCCAGTCCTGTCAGGTATGCCGTGAGATGAAACCCAGCCAGCGGAGAGAACCTCTCATCTCTACCCCCCTTCCTGACCGGCCTTGGAAGAGACTTGCTATGGACCTGTGTGATCATAACAAACACACTTACCTTGTCGTGTCTGACTATTTTTCCCGGTTCCTGGAAATACTTCACCTGCCGACAACCACTGCCTCGCAGGTAATCTTGAAGTTGAAGACAGTGTTTGCAAGATTTGGCTGTCCAGATGAGGTTGTGTCTGACAATGGGCCTCAGTTTTCATGTCAGGAATTTAAAGACTTTGCAAGAGAGTTTGACTTTATACACATCACTTCTAGTCCACACAACCCTCAAGGGAACGGACATGCAGAGAGAGGGGTTCAGACCGCTAAAAAAATCTTGACGCAGAAAGACCCTCTGCTTGCCCTTATGTGCTTTCGGTCAACGCCTTGCACCACCACAGGCGTGAGCCCGGCAGAGCTACTCATGGGCCGGAAGATAAAGACAACCCTTCCAACACTGGAGGCAAATCTACAGCCCCGATGGCCTGATCTGGAAACGGTCAGGACTAAGGATGCATGGGAAAAGGGGAAACAAGCATTCTACTTTAATCAGCGCCATGGAGCTAGGCCCTTGCCTTCTTTAAAGCCAGGTGATCCCGTCCTCATGAAGCTGGATCATCAGAAAGCCTGGAGAACACCTGCCGTTGTCACGGGAGACAGCATCACACCACGCTCCTTTGTTATTGAAACACCTCAGGGAGCAACTTTGAGACGCAACCGGCGTCACTTGCAGCATGTTCCTCCGGCAGCTGGAGACACTCACCCTTTAGCTCCAGATGGACTACAGCAATGTGCTGCCACACAGCAGCCTGACCCCGCAGTCTTCGCTGACACCGCATCACCAACCCCCAGTCTCAAACCGCCAGAGACTCAGACTGGACTGGTCCATACCCGGTCTGGTAGACTGAGTAAACCCGTTGAAAGGTTGAATCTGTGAAGGTGTGGCTATTTTGTTCACCTTTGGAGCCATGCACTGTGGGGAGGGGAAAAGATGACAAAGGAAATGTTTGTTGATTTTGTGGACTGAAAAGTTTACACTCCGAAGAGAGCTTATGTTCTAATGCTCGTTTATATATGGCACAGAGTTATGTTTGATGAGTTAAGCCTACTGATACTAGTGCCTTACTGTTTAATCAAGTGCAGTACTGTTCAAATGTTCAGTTATAGGAACAGTCAGGATATCTTCGGTATCTTGTGTATCCTCAGAGAAAGAAACAAAACTTAAAAGGGGAGATGTCATATAATGTGCACATGTAAATGTGACTTTATAGCTTTAAGGGCATTCTGTTACGTACGCACGTGGGGGGCGTTGCCCTAGGAGACTGGGGCGGTTGCGGGGAGTTTTGGGAGTTTGAACACTTGCCTGTATGTTAGCTGCTGCACGATTGTAACAATACAAAGTATTCATTGAACCCTGAGACTCGTGTGGACATTTGAATTATTTACAGCTAACATAGACAACCCAAAGGCTAATTATAGTAAATACAATTATATGTCCGACGTTGTAGAGAGCGATAACGCATTACCATTCTGATACATTGACAGACAATCGTGTATAATTCACTCTTCCTCTTCTTCTGAATCAGTTTCTGGTTCAGACATATATGGCTGAATTAAACCAATATTTTCACTTGAATGGATCGGGTAACACTAGTCCGAGCTGGTGTGATTGAGAGACTATTGCTGCCTTCACGTGATATCGGAAATTTCATACTTCCCACTTCTGAAATCATGATTCCAAGCTCGTCACAGTGCTTGTTGTCGGAAAGAACAGGAATCATGGAGGTCACCAGGTTTATTCTTGCCTATTTTTAGGGAAAATCTTATTAAAGCCAAAATGATTTTAGCTTCCCATTCATTGAAAACCGTATAAACGTTAATCGCGCTAGATAGCTTGCTGACGATTCTAGAATTTCGGTCAAATCCGCCATGTTTTAAGTTTGTGGCGCGCCCATCGCGGGAACTTGGGTATCAAAATTATCCCCGAGCTTCCCAGTGGTACGACTTGAGACTGAGGGCGATCATGTATAATTTTTTAACTAACGATTATAAAGGCTATGACTATGATTTGCATATTGGCATATTACTAAATAAAGCAAGGGTGAAGTTACATTCAAGCTATTTTAAGGTATGAATAAATTATTTTTAGAGGGAAAAACATTTGTTATTTTGATTATTAAAGATGAGTTTTAAGGGATAAAATTATTGACTGTAGGGGTCTTTAAGTTAGGCTATTTTTATTGTTATGATATTCTTTCTCACTCAAAACATGGACTGTCAACGCTTAACACTTCTGCAACATAAGTGCATATTTTCATTCTATATTCTCCAACACCAGAATCCAGAATCCATTATCTATGTCTATCAATATGTGCTCACTGCTCATACAAGCTTGCTCTCAGATTATCAGTTCACACCACACGTGTGGCTATATGTGAAATATATATTTCTCTATGTATGATGAATAAACTAATGCACAGTCTATTTGTCTGTGTTCAGTTTATCTTAAGTGATCAGTAAGTGTGTTTTTTAAACAGAGAGGAGCTGTGAAGAAGGACGTGTTCATCATATTTGTCCAGGGAGAACATGTGCGAGAAAAGATCAGAAAAGTGTGTGAAGGGTGAGAGACATGGTATTTCCACACACATTACATACCAGCAGTAGAAATATTCTTTAAAAACAATGTTAACTTAGATAATTCTGTATTTCAAATAAAATTCAATAATTTTTCTTATTAGAAGTCTTTATTTTAATATTTCATTTTATTTTACAAATGAAAAAAGAGTTGTAATATCACTAACAATAACACCAGTGAAAATAAAATGAATCAATGTAAAGACAAAAAAAATATCTCACGAATATTAACACAAATAACTGTAATCTGTAAATGAACTAAAGAATGTATAACTTTTTAAACATGGTCAGACAATCTTGTTTCACTCAGTTTTTTAATGATATGTTTGTCACCATATTTAGAGAATGACAGTAGCAGTTTAACTTGGTCAAAACAATCCATGCATATATAAATATGAATGACTCTAATTTTATCTGATGGCCTTATTTGCATTTGCTTGATTTGTTTAGAATTCTGTGAAATGATCTCATCAAAATGATTCCTACAATCCTTAAAGGTTTCACGCCAGCTTGTACTCATGCCCCAAAAGTTTGTATGAGCGCAAGAAGATGAGCAACAACGTAAAGTCACGAATGGAAGATCTTCGAATGGTGAGTCAAATGACTGATTATTTTTCCTCGCCACGTGTCTTTTCAAGTGTGTTTTTCCACCAATGATCGATATTCAAAAATAAACGTAGGGAATGGCTATGTCCGTGTTTTTTTCTACAGATCATGAGAAGAACTGAGGAATATCGCGGTGGTGTCTTGACCAGAGCAGCCGACCACGTCCAGGAGTGGAGCAGCAAAGTGAAGAAGATGAAGGCCATCTACTACACACTGAATCTCTGCAACATAGACATCACGCAGAAGTTGATCGTAGCAGAGATCTGGTGTCCCGTGTCAGATCTCACTTTAGTTCAAAACGCCCTGATTATGGGATCAGTATGTATGTTTATACACTGCCTTGAAGAAATTTTCTGCAGACCACCATCACTAATAATTCAAAACTATTTAAAAGTCTGCAAAGTAAAGTGAGTCGCATGTTAAAGTTAATGTTAGTTTGAGCAGTTTTGCCCCTTTGCAAGTGGTTTAAAAGATAGAAAGTTAAACAAAACTATTAGCTTAAATACTGCAAAATATGAAATGTCAAATCGTATATGTAAATGTATATGTACATTGAATATAAATGTTAAAGTTAAACTGATCTTAATTACAAATTATGTACTTTACTTGAATGGGATATTTTTAAATATTAATAATACTGTAAATTTTACCCTTTGCAAGTAGTTTCATACTCTTGACTCCACTCAAACTGTTTGTACTGCAGACATGAATTATACCTCAAGTCGTGCAAGTTTCTCATATATGTGTGATTTTCACGTGTTTTTTTTAGGAGCAGAGTGGTTCCAGTGTGACCCCAGTCCTGAACCGCATCCAAACCCAGCAAACTCCTCCAACCTTCAACAGAACCAACACATTTACTGAAGGATTCCAGGCCATTATTGACGCCTATGGAGTCGGTACCTATCAGGAGATCAATCCAGGTGATTGGCTGTTACTCTTGCTAATCTTCTATATCATTTCTGATCCATCTATCTATCTATCCATCCATCCATCCATCCATCCATCCATCCATCCGTTTGTCTGTCTGTCCATCCATCATTTTCTATCTATCCATCCATCCATCCACCCATCATCCATCCATCCATCCATAATTCTATCCATCCATCCATCCATCCATCCATAATTCTATCTATCCATCCATCCATCCACCCATCATTCTATCCATCTATCTATCTATCCATCCATCCATCCATCCATCCATCCATCCATCCATCCATCCATCATCCATCCATCCATCCATCCATAATTCTATCCATCATCCATCCATCATTTTATCATCTATCTATCTATCTATCTATCTATCTATCTATCTATCTATCTATCTATCTATCTATCTATCTATCTATCTATCTATCTATCTATCTATCTATCTATCTATCCATCCATCCATAATTCTATCTATCTATCTATCTATCTATCTATCTATCTATCTATCTATCTATCTATCTATCTATCTATCTATCTATCTATCTATCTATCTATCCATAATTCTATCTATCTATCTATCTATCTATCTATCTATCTATCCATCCATCCATCCATCCATCCATCCATCC
The DNA here is from genome assembly GCF_951802725.1 of Rutilus rutilus. Taxonomy (NCBI): domain Eukaryota; kingdom Metazoa; phylum Chordata; class Actinopteri; order Cypriniformes; family Leuciscidae; genus Rutilus; species Rutilus rutilus. The sequence goes on from NC_140228.1 coordinate 7,111,674, forward strand.
ATCCATCCATCCATCCATCCATCCATCCATCCATCCATCCATCCATCCATCCATCCATCCATCCATAATTCCATCCATCCATCCATCCATCCATCCATCCATCCATCCATCATTCTATCCATCCATCCATCCATCCATCCATCCATCCATCCATCCATCATTCTATCATCCATCCATCCATCCATCATTCTATCATCTATCTATCCATCCATCCATCCATCCATCCATCCATCTATCTATCTATCTATCTATCTATCTATCTATCTATCTATCTATCTATCTATCTATCTATCTATCTATCTATCTATCTATCTATCTATCTATCTATCTATCTATCTGTCTCTCTGTCTATCTATCTGTCTCTCTGTCTCTCTGTCTGTCTGTCTGTCTGTCCTTGGACAACTATCTTTGTGAGGACCAGTTTGAGTTTTAGACCATTGGAGTGAGGACAAAGAGAGTAAAGTGAGGACATTTTGGCCGGTCCTCACTTTCTGAGAGCCCTTTAAAGGCCTGTTTGAGGGTCAAGACTTGGTTTTAGGGATAAGGTTATAATTAGGTTAAGGGTCGGGTAAGGGTTCGGGTTAGGCACTTAGTTGTGATGGGTAAGGTTAGGGAAAGCGGCTAGAGATTGCATTTTGTCAATGAATGTCCTCATAAAGATAGATGTACAAGAATGTGTATATACTGTATATGTATATGTATAAAATATATATTATTATTTATTTAATATTTTTTTGCCTCATTTATTTTCTCAGCTCCATACACTATTGTCACCTTCCCCTTCCTGTTTGCGGTGATGTTTGGAGATTGTGGTCATGGACTGCTGATGACACTGTTCGCAGTCTGGCTCATTACACAGGCCGAATGTTTACGAAAGATGAAAAATGAGGTATTGAATGGCATGAAATGTCAATGTCTCATAGTTTTTGTTTGCATAATAACATCACTTTTTAACCCTGGTTAGAGTCTTGTAAGCTTTGATTTTCCTCCCAGATTACCGATGTCCTGGTCGGTGGACGCTACATTATCTTGCTCATGGGAATGTTCTCCATATATACTGGACTGATTTACAATGACTGCTTCTCCAAGTCCTTCAACATTTTTGGCTCTTCCTGGCGTGTGCGACCCATGTTCTTTCCTCACGGGCCTTGGCAGTACGTACGCTGGACGCTTGCAGGCTTTAAAGTTACTTTGTCCTTTTCCATTTTGATCATTTTTTTGCTTTGTCTCAGAAACAAAACACTGCATGATAATCACCATCTTCAGCTGAACCCAACTGTGCCCGGAGTTTATTCTGGTCGCCCGTACGTGTTTGGAATTGACCCGGTCAGTGCATATAAAATCTTGTTTGTTCAACATTACGTACAGGATTTCTTTCCATGATCACTTTTTATTTAGATATATACATTAAGTTTTGTTTTTTGACATACTACATGTAATCCTTGTGTGTTTTTACAATGAAATTAGAGATTGAACAGAATTGAATTTGGTTGTCTTACTGTGTTTCATCCACAAGGTGGTGAGATTTAGTTGTTCTGATGCGTACATTAAAGGGATAGTTCACCCAAAAATGAACATTTTGCCATCATATACTTACTCATCCTTAAGTTGTTCCAAACCTGTATGAATTTCTTTCTTCTTTTGAACACAAAAGAAGTTATTTTGAAGAATGTTGGTAATCAGACAGTTGACGGCACCCATTGACTTCCATAGTAGGAAAAAATACTATGAAAGTCAATGGGTGCCGTCAACTGTCGGGTTGGGATGTTAATTTATGCTTTAATATTCATCAAGTCTGTGTAAACCTGATAACTTACATTCACATCATAACAAGCCTATGTTCAATTCATTTTTGTTTTAGGTTTGGAATATTGCATCAAACAAGCTATCCTTTCTAAACTCCTTCAAGATGAAGATGTCGGTCATACTGGGAGTCAGTCATATGCTCCTCGGAGTGACCCTGAGTTTGGTCAACTTTGTGTGAGTATTTGATTATCTCATATAAACTAAGGCAAAGTTACATTTTTAAATCAATTAGATTGTCAAATGCAAATGCAAAATATACATTTTTCATAAGAAAATACATTTTATGATATGAAAATGTAGCTTTGTTTATTTTGTCTAATGAAGAAAAATGAGAAGATAGTTACTCGTATATAAATCTAAGTAGTTATTATTAAAAAGGTAGTGGTACAGTATTTGATATTTTTAATCTTAAATTCCAGATCAATGAGTTCTTAGTCAGAAATCTTGTTTTGTTTTCCTCATTTCCTTTTAACAGACATTTGGGGAAATTCCAGGACATTTTACTTCAGTTTGTTCCACAGCTGATCTTCATGCTCTCTCTCTTTGGATACCTGATCTTCCTCATCCTCTACAAATGGTGCATCACCCTGCGCTCTGAAATGGCTCCCAGCATCCTGCTGCTCTTCATCAACATGATGATGTTTGATTACCAGCCGGAACACAAGTTTCTTTACAGAGGACAGGTTTGGATTCATTGTTTGGTTTGACTGGCTTCACGTAGCCAAAGAACTCAGTATGACAGATTATGAGCGATGCTGTTATCCTCTACAGAAAGCTGTTCAGATCTTCTTGGTTGTGACGGCTGTGCTCATGGTTCCTGTGCTGCTCCTGGCCAAACCCCTCCTCATCTACAGGACCCGAATGAAAGCCAGACACCAGGTGGGTGAGCAGAACAGAGCAACCCTGGCCCAAGATCAGCTAATGCTTCTTTCAACCAGGGTTAGTAAAAACTAAGACTAAAACTAAAGCTGAAGGAAAAAAAAAAGACAAAAAAAAAGACAAAATACACAAAAAAATGTTGTGACCAAAAAAAACAAAATTACTAAAACTAACCAAAATGTAATAAATAAATAAATAAATAAAAATTATGCTTTATAATAATATCTCGATACTAAAATAACACTGTTTTCAATTTGGAAAAAAATTGAAAACAGATAATTTAAACACAATTAAATTATATTTTGAATTAAACTAAATTTAAATGCAAATTAAATGCTTACATACATAAAAAAATATTAACGTGTGGCCCTCGATTTAGGAAACATTGAAAAAAAAAAAAAGCTGTTTAGATAGATAGATTATTTATAATTAAATTTAAAATAATCTCAAATAAATGCAATTACCGCATATACTGTATCTGTATGTGCATAACATATATAAATATATAAAAAAAATCAGTATAAGTACATAAATAGTAATTAAGTTCTGTAGTCTATAACATTTTCTTTGAATTTTAATATTTAGATTTATCACTTTAAAAAAAGTTGCTGCCTTAAATGTTTAGACTACATCAAACTGACTTTAATAAAAGGAGTTGAATCTTGTATAACTTGTAAGTTGAAAATTGCTTATTGATCATGTATTTTTTTCAGTGTTTAGATTTATTAGTGGTTTTATTTTATTTTTAAATGATATATCTCAATACTGCAATATTATAATTATTTTTTTTACTTTTTACTACTGCTTTTTATTTATTTTACATTTTCAGTTTGGCACATTTTGGCATATTTCTAATTTGAAATGCATATAAAAGTAACATATTATATATATTTTGTGTCTATAATAATATATTTAATTACAGTGCTATGCATAAGTTTAGACACCCATACTAAAGTTGACTAAAAAGAGGAATAAAAAATCATCTTTTGGAAACTGAACTTAATGCCTAAATTAAAAAAATTAGGAAAAATCCAACCTTTAAGGACACCAATTTTCTTTGTGAATGAATAATGTATCGTAAATAAATAAATGTTCTTCCTTAAAATACAGGGTGCATAAGTTTGGACACCCCTATGTTAAATTCCCATAGAGGCAGGCAGATTTGTATTTTTAAAGGCCAGTTACTTCATGGATCCAGGATACTATGCATCCTGATAAAGTTCCCTTGGCCTTTGGAATTAAAATAGCCCCACATCATCACATAGCCTTCACCATACCTAGAGATTGGCATGGTTTTATTTCAGTTAGCCTAATAGCTAGTTTGATTTGCATTGAGAGATGATCTTATGGAAAGTACCCCATGCCAATCTCTAGGTATGGTGAATGCTATGTGATGATGTGGGGCTATTTTAATTCCAAAGGCCAAGGGAACTTTATCAGGATGCATAGTATCCTAAATTAAAAAAAAAAAAAATACTTAAAAATACAAATCTGCCTGCCTCTATGGGAATTTAACATAGGGGTGTCCAAACTTATGCACCCTGTATTTTAAGGAAGAACATTTATTTATTTACGATACATTATTCATTCACAAAGAACATTGGTGTCCTTAAAGGTTGGATTTTTCCTAATTTTTTAAATTAAGGCATTAAGTTCAATTTCCAAAAGATGATTTTTTATTCCTCTTTTTAGTCAACTTTAGCATGAGTGTCTAAACTTATGCATAGCACTGTAAGTGATTGTAATAGTGACTAACAAGGTCTCTATGCAGGTGTTTGGAAACAATGATCAGCATGGATCAGATAAGGGTTTCTCCTCACATCAGAAAGATGAGATGGTAAGCTTGTGTTGTATGGAAAGTCTTTAAATGTTATAAACATTTGAAATACAAAATGCTCTTTACATGAAGTATGCTGAACAAGCGATGAGGGCGGATGGTTTGATCTTGTGTTTTTCCTCAGGTGAGCATAGGTGACGTGTTTGTGAATCAGGCCATCCACACGATCGAGTACTGCCTGGGCTGCATCTCCAACACGGCCTCGTACCTTCGGCTCTGGGCGCTCAGTCTGGCTCACGCAGGTTTGTCCCGGCACAGTAATAAAAATAACTCTATCATCAGTTAGAGAATAATGCCGTACTTTGTGTTTGCATTAGTTTCTCAGTGACTGATTGAATCAACAGTGAAATGATTTATGAGAAAATGAAGGTGTGCAGTTTATGAGGACACCTACTGTACAAAGCTCAACAAACACCAGAGCATATTCTAAACTTTTACTTTTACCTTCCCTATGTGGTATTATTTAGCATTATAACTCTACATCTCAATTTAAAAGAATACAGAATTTGATTCTGAATGCTGAAAATTCACCTTTGCCATCACAGGAATAAATTATATTTTAAAACAGATTAAATGGCTATGAACAGTAAGTGATATTATGTCACAATATTGCTATTTTTACTGTATTTTTTAATCAAATAAATGCAGCGCTGGTGAGCTTTTTTCAAAGACATTAAAAAAATCTATTTTCTTTCGTTTTTGCTGACAAATAATTGTCAATTTCTCAGTCCAGGTAACACAGAGAACGAGTAAACATTGCTCATTTACATATACTGTCGACATTGTAAAAACAATACAACACGGATTGAGAATCGGCAAAGTTACACTTTAAAAGGAATTGTTCAAAAATTAAAATTATCCAATAATTTACTCACCTTCAAGTCATCCTAGGTGGATATGACTTTCCACTTTCAGCCAAACACAATCAGAGTTATATTAAAAAATATCCTGGCTCTTCCCAGCTTTATAATGGGAGTGAATGGTACCTGAGATTTTAAAGGGATACTCCACTTTTTTTGGAAATAGGCTCATTTTACAACTCCCCCAGAGTTAAACAGTTGAGTTTTACCGTTTTCGAATCCATTCAGCCGATCTCCGGGTCTGGGGGTCCCACTTTTAGCATAGCTTAGCATAATGAATTGAACCGGACAAGACCATTAGCATCTCTCTCAAAAAAATGAACAAAGAGTTTCGATATTTTTCCTATTTAAAACTTGACTCTTCTGTAGTTACATTGTGTACTAAGACCGACGGAAAATGAAAAGTTGCGATTTTCTAGGCTGATGTGGCTAGGAAATATACTCTCATTCCTGCGTAATAATCAAGAAACTTTACTGCCGTACCATGGGTCCAGCAGGCGTAATGATATGACGCAGCGCCTGATAATAGTCCCCAGCTCAGTAGCCTATTATCAGGCGGCATGCGCTGCGTCATATCATTACACCTTTCATTTTTTTGAGAGAGATGCTAATGGTCTTGTCCGGTTCAATTCATTATGCTAAGCTATGCTAAAAGTGGGACCCCCAGACCCGGAGATCGGCTGAATGGATTCGAAAACGGTAAGACTCAACTGTTTAACTCTGGGGGAGTTGTAAAATGAGCCTATTTCCAAAAAAAGTGGAGTATCCCTTTAAAGCCCAAAAAAGTGTATCCATCCATCATAAAAGTAATCCATAAGACTGCAGGGGGTTAATAAAGGCCTTCAGGGATTGTGTAAGAACATATTTAAAACTTTATAAACTATAATCACTGGCTTCCAGCAACGGCTGTATTACTTTTATGATGGATGGATGTGCTTTTTTGAGCTTCAAACTGTTGGTTGCAATTCACTCCCATTATAAAGCTGGGAAGAGCCAGGATATTTTATAATATAACTCCGATTGTGTTCGGCTGAAAGAAAGTCATATACACCTAGGATGGGCTTGAGGGGGAGTAAATTATGTGATCGTTCCTGTACGTGTGTGTCTGGTCTGCAGAGCTGTCGGAGGTGCTTTGGCGGATGGTTCTCCAGGTGGGGCTGAAGCTCTCCTCTGGTGTGGGTTCGCTCATGCTGGTTCTGCAGTTTGCTGCTTTTGCTGTTCTCACCGTGACCATTCTTCTGATTATGGAGGGCCTGTCTGCCTTTCTGCATGCTTTACGACTGCATTGGTAAGAACAACACATTATTCATAAGCAACGAGATTCCACTGATTCCTTTAACAAAGAAAACCTAGTCTCACCCTCTGTGCTTTATCACACATATGACAAGCTTGCACCTTGCACTTGTAAGTTGCGTGTTAGTCAAGGTATTTGACTTGTTCATGACCCTTGACTTGGGGCATGTTTGTCTGTCTGTTTTTAATCTAATACAGTATATCTGGCACAAAGGTCAAATGTCTCTGTACTTGAAGTGTGTCCAAATGTCAGTGTACTGTTACTAACAATAATAAAAGATCTGTTTATAAAGCATGTTTAAATATTATACAAAATGGGACAGTGATATGAATGTAGTTAAAGTGACTTTTTTTTTTTATGTGTTTGTTTTCAGGGTTGAATTTCAGAACAAGTTTTACGAGGGATCCGGCTACAAGTTCACACCCTTGTCCTTTGACAGCTTGTAAATACACAGCATTAATAGTCACTATTTGTACTATTCTTGTAGTTTTTAGCATAATTATAGTTTTGTGAATGTAAAAAATGCATACTTTAAACCAGGGGACTTCCAACAGGGGTCTCCCAATTATTACGTTTTGTGAATAAAATGAAAATATGCTATAAACAAAAATACTGTATTAAGCTCAACTTAACTTAAACATTGACGTAGAAGTAAGCGTTGATCTTTCATCACAGTACGACGTAATAATGTGACATTAATGTAATGTAAAGCGTGGTTTCAACTTACAGGATGTTTTAATAGTACAATGAAGGAGGAAATATTGATTTCTCAATTCATGACACCAACCCATTTTTAAAGTATTTAAGTAATTTTTAACATTTTTTAATTACAAAATAATTACATTTAAGTAGGCCTACATGTTGCTTATTATTACAGGGTAGTTGTGTAACACTAATAAAAATGTTATCAAAATATTTGTTAATTTTACATTATACAAAAGTGAGTTTTATATATATATATATATAGGGTTGCCATAAAACGAAATGAAAAGGTTAAATAAACCATTTCAAAATGTATTTTTTATTAATGCTGTGGACCATCCTAGTTGCCTGTAAAATAAACTGTACAAGCACATGTAGACTTCAAACTATGTGGAGCAGAATGAATGCATGACCCGTACATGCATCACACGATCTGTCGTACATACACACATAAGAAGTGGTACTCTGTGAATTTGTTAGTTGCTTCCCTAATGGATTGTTGTTAAATGTTTGTATACTTGCACATCACTACGTTACCTATACAGGATGTACAGAACTAACTTTTTCTAAAACATCAAACAGCATTCACTGTTAATGTCAGCATTTTAAATAAACATGAAAAAGACGCTACTATGTTTATGATGCACCATTGACTGGCTCCTGAGTTCTAAATGTAAAAACCAGGGTTTTGTGTCTATTTCCATTTCAATTCAGACTAGACATCCGTTATAAACAAGTATGCTTTTGACGGTTTTCGACAAACCCTCGCATCACGTCAAGACAGAACAGCATCAAGCATTAAAGGTATGTTTATCATTTAGAACTTGACAATGTTTCTTTAATACATAGACCTTTTAGACCTCCAGATATAGTCGAGATCTTTGTTTTCATATTTTCAAATGTTATTGCATTCAAACGCATAAAGGTACAACACAAATGCATACAGAAACAGTCGAACGCCAATGCTTCGATACGCCTGTGATGAGGCTCTTCATTTGTTTTGTTTTTCACTATTCGCTTTATAATTGTATCGGTATAATTTCAAAACTGTGCAAGTTAGTGTAAACCTGGATCCAGTTAATGCCACTAGACTAATAAATATTTTAGTTTTCTATTTTAAAGATATGCTAATAAACTAATAAGTCCAACATGCATATGCATGTAAGATCCGGAATGAAACTTCTGCTAGATTCAGTCACATGACAGACTTTGGCATGTAATTTCTCAAAAAAAAAAAAATTCACTTAAAGGTACAGTAAGCGATTTCTGAGAAACTGTTGAGAGTGGATCGGACTGAGCACCAAAACACTATTAGCCAATCAGCAGTAGGGGGCGTGTCCATTCGTTAGGGGGGAGGTGCCTGTGTTGCATAGCGTGTTGTGAATTTGGGGGCGGGGCTATAGAGATAGGGGTGTGTTTGTTTTGGTGATTTTTAAATATCAACAGCATTTCTCAGAAATCGCTCACTGCACCTTTAAATGCACTTTCATTGCAACCGAGTCTAAAATGACTTTCCACTTCAATCCACTTATCCAACATAAATTCACATAAGTGTCATTCATTTTTAGAAAATCAAAATAGTATTGTGGTCATGCATGAATCCTCAATGTAAAAGATTAGGATACTTCTACATTTGTCATGCATAATGTTGATTATCAATATTTGAGCATCATCGTTACTAAATTATAATACCGCCGTATACCTCATAATGCATTTTTGCACTGTATTACAAGTGGTCAATATTTTTTAATGATATTTCATTCACTTTATTTTACAAAAAATGCAAAATGTCCACAGAAAATAGAAATTTGAAGTGTGCATATCATGGCACATTTAAAGTTCCTTTTACAGACAAGACGCAGATTAAATATGAACTTTTTGTTCATAACACTAACAAGTTGTGTAACCACATTTAAAAAAAAAAAAACTTGACAAAAACAAAATCAACTTGATTGTCGAACCCAAGTGAGATTGTAGTGCTACTTTATGGAAAAAGGAAGCTCTGAATACTCTTTCCATTGAGAAACAGCTGAAGGGCACTAACAAACAGAAAACTAGGATCGTGTGGAGTTGCTGCCATTATCGTAATCGTCGTCGTCAGACTGCTGGTCTGGGGGTATGGCGCGGGTTTGGCTGGCTCGTACGCTGGTCAGTTGAGGGCAGGCGGAGATCAGGTTGGCAATGCCAACGAGAGTCACACCTGTGCCGTCCAGGTTCACTTGACTCAACTGCATACGACACAGGAACTTCAGACCTGAGATATAAAACACATGATGTTAGAGATGTTTCTTTATACTAGAACATGATTTTGGAGGGGATACCAATATGCAATGTACCGTGATCTGTGATTCTGGTTCTGCTGAGGTTGAGTTTCAGCAGCTGCGGACAGTGTACTAGACCTTGTCTGATCACTGTATCGCCAACCTGTGTACTGGCCAAACCCATCACCTACAAAAACAACATGAAATTTGAATTTCTAAATGCATATAAATGTTTATCATTTTCTTTACTGTCACTTTTGATCAATTTAAATGCATCCAAAAGAATTTTTCATATTTAAATCCTGTACCTGCAGATGTGGTAAGTGTGTGATCAAGGCCGAAACGCCCCTGCTAGTGACGGCAGTCCGGTCGAGACACAGTTCCTGGAGTTCTTTTAGACTGATCAGTCCTTGCAGCCCAATGTCACTCACTTGAGTGTTGCTAAGAGACAGCTTCTTCAGCCTATCAGGTAAAAAGGGGCGTGGTTTTCATTACCATCTTTGAAATAGCGACATTAGTTGCAAATAAAAGGTCTATTTATACCAACAGCGAAACGAAAAAGCACTAGTCGTTGTTTTACTACAGGATACAATCTGTTGGACGATACAAATTTCACTTGCTTTAATGCAGAGGCATAGCAATATATTGTAGTATAATCACTTGTTTTTGTTCAAAATGCCGATATCTCCAAACACAATAAAGGTAAAAAAAAAAAAAAATAATAATAAAAAAAAAATATATAATAATAAAAAAAATATATATATATCTATATATCTATATATCTATATATATATATATATATATATATATATATATATATATATATATATATATATATATATAATACATACATTTGCTGTCAGGCAAAAATGAATACATAGTGTGAATAGGTTTTTAAGAATGGATTGATTGTAGTTGTAACTGTTTTGTGGCTTTAAATATTTGTTCTTGGTTTGAACAGATTGTTACACATAAATCAGAGTTTCCACAATTTCTGAATAAAGAATCTTCATGATTTTCCATGCCTTTTCCAGCTGTTTATAAAGAATGAACAAAGGATTTTTTTTTTATTCTAGCTGAAGAAAGAGCCAATCACAATTAGATTAGATTTATTTCCATGACTTTTCCATGCCTGGAAATGACATTTTCTAATATTTACAGGAATTTCAGGATCTCAGAACCAGGGCCTAAAACTACCTTTTTGTCACACCTACCGATGGCTGGTGACTTAGAGGGATAGTTCACCCAAAAATGATTTACTCAACCTCAAGTTGTTACAAACCTGTATGAGTTTGTTTCTTTTGTTGGACATAAAAGAATATATTTTCAAGAATGTTGGTAATCAAACATTTGACGGTAGCTATTGACTTCCGTAGTAGGATAAAAAATGCTTTGGAAGTCAATGGGGTCCAACAACTCTCTGGTTACCAACATTCTTCAAAATATCCTTTGTGTTCAACAGAAGAAAGAAACTCATACAGGTTTGGAACAACATGTGGGTGAGTAAGTGATGACAGAATTAAAATTTTTGGGTGAACTATCCCTTTAAAGTCCCTTTCAAGTTTTTAATGTTGTTTATATGTCTGTGTGGTGTTTTTAATATGCTTTAAGACAAACCATGTGCAAATTCATAAGTCAACACCATTGGTGAGTATTTTCTCCTTAAAACTGCAGTGAACCAAAGACGCGGTTTGAAATCGCTGCCGTTTCTGACATCGTCATCGTGTGATCGTCAGCGAGTGGATGTCCGAGCTGGTGTGAGTGAGTGGAGGCGGGGCTAATTTGCACATTCATTTCAGCATTACACCAAATTAAACCAGAACAAGGGCTGCTTTCGTCTTTTGATCTCCTACTTAGACATCTTTGGACTCACGGCTTTGCTTAAAGCTCTACCTGTTCATGTTGGCAAGCTGCGTAATGCCGTGGTCGGTGAGCTGAGTGTAGTCGGTCAGGTCGAGCTCTAAAAGCAAAGTCTGTCTGGAGAGAAATGAAAGTCCAGCGTCCGTCACACAGTGTCTGCCAGGAAGGGTGAGCTGGGTGAGCCTCAGGCCTGCACGGAGGAATCAAACAATGTAGACACTAAAGCCCCATGGCAGGACTAAACAACTTGCATTCTAGACTTAAATAAAATTCCATTTGTCTGCACCTGAAATGATCTCCAGCGCGTGGTTTCCATCTGTGACAGGTATGCCAGCCAGGCTGAGAGCTGATAGGCTAGGGTGGGTCGCTAGGCACTGGAGAGAATTTTCCCGTACACCTGTGCCGTCCAGGTGAAGCGTCTGCAGGTTTCGGAGCTCTGCGAGTGCAGACACATCACTCACCTGAAGGCAAAAAGAGACAAAAGCTAAATATAGGGGAAACAAAGTGAGGTCCGAAATAAGCCTTAAAAACAAACCCTGTAACGGCTTTAATTTAGGCTTGTTTGGAGAAACAAACACAGTATACGGTGTATATTTACACTATACTTCAAACATTTGGGGTCAGTACGGTTTTTTTTCCCTTAAAGGTATAGCGGAGGATTTTCTTTTTCCGGGTGGGTAGTGTAAACTATTGGTCCACCTAAGTGTCAATCATTCTGGTGATATGTTTACGTAAGGCCGTCGTACGTGCTCGTCCCTTAGTTTTCGCTTTCTGCGCATGCGCACTTTCAGGTGTTTATGTGTGGTGAGCTAGAGCTAAGCCATTCATTGAAGCTCGCCGTTTCACCGGGTCCTTTGAAAATGTCTGAGGGTCGCAAGAGAAAAAGTTTGTACGAACTGTATGAGAAGAAGAGAAAGGCCTCAGAAGAGAGAAACAAGATCAGAGTGTTTTTGGGAGATTGTTTCACACGATGGCGTGCTCTGAAAACACAGGTTGGGCTTCCCACTGATGCCTCAGTCGCGAAGTTTCTACTCGACAGGTAAAGTTTGGCATGCTATTTGGAGAAAAAGTGCAAATCTTCTTTTGGAAAGTAATCTTGTATGAGCGATGCCGACAGCAACTTTTAAACAGAGCGTGCACGAGGAGGGACCTCGCACACGTTTAATAGGCGTTCCCTCTCGGGAGCAGGTAGAGTGTTGCGCATGTGCATTTTTTCAAAAAGTGGAGAGGGCGGTTCTTATCTAAAATTCGGAAAGATCCTCCGCTATACCTTTAAGAAATGTAAATATACTTTTATTTAGTAAGCATGCATTAAATTGATCAAAAGTGAAAGTTTAACATTATTGCAAAAATGTATTACGGTTCCCACAAAAATATTAATCAGCTCAAGTGTTTTAAACATTGATGATAAAAATAATAGTTTCTTGAGCAGCAAATCAGCATTTCTGAAGGATCATGTGACACTGAAGATGCTGAAAATTCAGCTTTGATCACAGGAATAAATTACATTTGAACATATTTAAAGTCATTTATACAGTTATTTTAAAATGTAATATTATCTCACACTATTCATGTTTTTACTGTATTTTTGATCAGATAATTGCAGCTTTGTTGAGCAGGAGAGGCTTCTTTCCAAAACATTTGAAAAATCTTACCGACCCCAAACTTTTGAACAGTAGTGTGTGTGTAAATAACAAATTAACATCAACATTAACATTAACATCAAAAGTTTATTTATGTGAAAGGGATGGTATATATTTTAGACGTTAATCAACAGAACAGGTCACTTATTTCTTGTAAAATAATCTATAAATAATTCATAAATCATAGTATATACACATTAGGTAAAAAAAATTCTTCTTTTGCAAACTTTTCACAGAGACAGTCTATTATTAGTCTATTATTGTGATATAGTCTATTTTAGATAATCCTGTCCATAAATGGCATGTACACCCAAAACAAACTCTAAGAATAACACTGAAACCTCTTTATTTAAAAAAATTGATAAAATAAATAAATATTATGCCATAAACAATCTGTGTAATTACCTTGGTGTGTTTAATACTGAGCATTCGCAGTTGTGGCACGCATGAGGGCAGCGCTCTCAGTGTGCTCTCCGTGATGGCCGTCTGATTCAGGCTGAGCTGACACAGCGCAGAGGAACCTGACTGCAGATACATCAGCAGACCTGCATCGCTTACTTTGGTCTGGTCCAGAGCCAGGAACGTCAGACTGCGGAGTCCTGAGACCAGACAGAACGAGAGCACGCATTTCTACATGATGATCTCTTATAGATGCTACAGCAAGGCCCTGTCCCAAATACCACACTTCATGTGCACTTGCGGTCTTGTGGACTTACAATGGCCGCCGTATGAGTGTGTCTGATAAGTCCACGAGACAGTAGGGTGTCCCATTTGTCATTTTAGGTTTCAGAAGGGTGCTCATTCAAAGCGGCATACCGTCTCACCTGTGATATGCTGCATGCAGCTGTCTGTTAGTTTGCTACAGGACGACAGGTTGAGATGCTGCAGTTTTGAGAGGTTGGACAAAACAGAAAGACCGGCATCTGCAATGTGAAAAAGGAAAAGAGGATCTCACTGCTTTACAAATAATTTTACAAGCAATTCAATACACTGATGAATTAAAAAAATGTGTCATATAGAACTTTTCTAAGAGAGAAATGCCATATTTGGTCATATTTCACCCCCTCAATTTTGAAAAAAAAAAATGAAGCCTACTTTAGGATCATTAAATAATTTATTATTGTTTTTACTATGGTTTTGACAATTAAGCACATTAACCCCTAAATTCTCATTACCATAATGCAAAAAAAAAAATCTCTTGACTTTGTTGCAGAAAGTCACCACGTTTATAGTAATGAATATCATCTTGTTCAGACATTTCTTTACAACAAATACCATGACTGTAGTACAATTTAATATAAATTGTGCTTTATTCATATTACAAGTTATTCAAAATAATTATCAATTACCAATAACAACATGGTATATTAGTAAAAATGTTTTATTAGAATAGTATTTGTATTAGATTAGCATTAGAATTTGTATTAGTATTATTACTAATAAATATTTATTCACATTAATGTAGTATTTATTCTTTTATTATGTTATAAAGATATTTTAATGATATATCTTTGATAATCTATCTTTAAAACTGATATAAATAATTGTGTGTGTGTATATATATATATATATATATATACATATACACATACACACACACACACACACACACACACACACACACACACATATATATATATATATATATATATATATACACACATTACCATTCAACATAATTCTTAATGAAATAAAAATTGCAAAACAATAATAATAAACTTTTTCTTTTTCTTTTGATTTTTAGGGTCTGGCCATTTCTTTTTAGTGAGATTCTCACACACCTGTGATAAGTGGAGAGTTGACAAAGCTGAGATGCTTGAGACAGGAAAACGCCCTCAGTTGCCGCAGAAGCTCGTTGGTGGTGTACGGGTAGCAGTTTAGGACAAACCTCTGCAGTGGGCAGCCGAAGAACAGCTCTAGTGTACGTGGTCGGAGTGAACGCTCACGTGCCATGTGAGCCAACAAGAGTTCGGCCAGCTCTGGGGTCAGACACGCCAGGCTACTGCTGTACTGCATGCTGGGAGCTGAGAGAGCAAGATTAACGGCTTGTCTTAAGAACTCATGTGATTAGTAAACAACACTAGTTGGTGTCTTTCTGACCTGTCATGAGGGAAACGGTGGCCCTGGTGGCCATGGAGCAGAGAGAGGGCACGCGGGGGGTCTTGAAGGCTTTTTTGGGGGGTGAGGGCTGCCCGTGTGGGGAATGCTGCTCGTCGTGATGGACGGCTCTCTGTAGGCGCTCTACCGCTGCTTGACCCGCAGCTCCACGCAACGCACGGGCTTCCTCAGGGTCTGCTGGGACTTCAGGCTCCGCCTCCCTTCAGCACACAACCAATCATACTGAATCACAAACTTCATCTTTTTTAAGGACAAAGCACAGTTAGCACACTGCTCAAGTTTTCCAAATGCTAAAGCAAATGTACAGTATCTAACACTGTGCCTGGGAAACAAATCGAGCAAAGCAACTGACAGTCGTAATGATGAAAGAGAGAGACATATTGACATGTAGAATTGCAAAAAGATTTTCTTTCTTATATTTTTTTGCATACTGAAATGTGGTCTTTTTATTTATCACATGTCCTACCGGAGTCTGTTGCCCTGCTCCGGCCAGTGATGTCTCGGCCCAAGTCCTCCTCTTGCCCTGTTCTCCAGGAAGAAGGGCAACTGTGGCATTCCTGACAGAATGAGGAGGAGAACATTTACAATCTGTATCAAGTATTTTGAGTTTTATACATTTATTTGTATTTAGCGTATGGTTAAAACCCCACAAAAGCGTTATATTTGAATAGCATTTTCCCCAATCAGAACAAGAAAACAGGTTTCCCACACCTTTTCCATGACTTTTTCAATCTTTCATGATTAATCGATAAGAATTTTGAAATTTATTTTTATAAAAGAGCTCTAAAAGAGCAGTTTCTAGCCTATATTTTAGATATATCAGATATACAAATATTTTGGAGATGAACATAACATAGCATATCAAGTAGCAGTAAACAAAATAAATAAATAAATGCAGTTCTTTTGAACTTTCTATTCATCCAAAAATACTGAAAAAAATTATCAGGGTTGCAACAAAAAAATAGAATATATAATAATAATAATAGTAAATGTTTCTTGAGCTTTAAATTCATTTCTGAAGGATTATGAAGATAATAGTACATGTATAGTGTAATATATATATTGTATATTATAAATGTTTGTTATATATGAACAAACATTTACATATCTTTTTAAGATTACATAAATTAAATAAAAAAAAACCCATTACTTTTAAGGATTGTATTCATTTCAATAATTATTCCAAGTCTGGAAATCACAACGAAAAAAAACCCGTAATATTTCCATGTGTTTCATGACTATGTTGATGTATCTTTAAAGAACTATTTACAATTACTTACTTGTACGACCCATAAGCACATCAAGTAAACAAATTAAATTTAAATTGCACCTTGTTACTTACTACCAAATTGAGCAAGCATTCAATTACACAGCCTCAATATCACAAGAGTTGCACTGGAAGGAACCGCATATTAAGCTAATTACCGTATATTAGCATGTTCACAGGCCGGCCCGCTAAACCAATCCAGCTGCAATTAATTCCCGTGTGTCTCTCGTGTACAAATTAACATATGATCTCCTGTCGACTTCACAGCATCTCAAAACCATGTCCATAAAGCTGCTTTCTCTCCCAGCGTGTCTGAAATCCCCCAAATTAAAGAGGATAAGCAGTTCTAACACATGAGAACTGGCTTGCTTAATTGTTGCGTTTTTCATTATTTGAACGAGGTGAATGGGTTTTTACTTATAACCGGGTCTAAACTAGGACAAGTAAGGGCATTCACCTTACCCAATATGGACTTTCCACAGGGTTACTGAACAGGGTTACTGAACAAAGATCTGTGATTCAGACTGAATCGAGCACAGCAGTTCAAATGCAGCAATACTGTGATTGTTTCAGATCAATAATACACATTATATGATCTGTTACATCCCAGCAAACACAGAACGTACGTAAGAATTAATGTTCTTTTTAGGTTTCATATTTAAACAACCAAAAACTAACATTCTCAGAACGTTATGTGAATCAAAGCTGGACTGAGAGCGTAGCGTGTCTATACGATTAAAAAAAAACAGCTAAACTAGTATTTTTAGTCAGGCATTTCATCAACTGAGCTTTGGCAAAATCATGAACGGTGACCTTCCATGAGAGCTGATAAAGCCAGTTCTTTGGATGTTCTGAAGGAGTCTGTGATTAGAGAAATGTTGGCAGACTGTCCATTCATTACCATTCCTGTCCTCCTTCTGTTTCAGTTGAGAGATTATGGCCTTTTCTGCTTCATTGGAGTCCAAAAAGCAGCGTGCATGGCTTTTTTTAGCCCGTTCATATCAACATCTTTGGTTTACGGCCTCATAAGGAATTCCCTTTGATTGTGGCTTAAAGTGCTAGTTTTATCTTTGATGGTTTGTGGAGTTTCATCCAAAGCAGAGTTGACTGTAATCAAGCCAATGCTAACTGTAATGACTCAATTAGTGGGAAACGACTTTTCACATGTTTTATTAACTACTCACATTGCAAGCCGTCACTATTATCATTAATTCTCATACTTGAACAAACCCCAAACCATAAGTATTTAACTTCGGCACCTAACTCATCCTGCAACGTGCTACAAACATAAATAGCACCTCAAAATGATGCGGCTATAACTTTTCTAAGCGATCAGACTTATTCTAAGCAATCAAACAATATAAAAGTTGGAAAAATCTCATAGATTTTACAGGGAAACTCAAACCATACCTAAAGACCAGTATGTCATAGAGACTTTGGACTCTTTTTTTACCGGGGCAAAACCATCAAGAAACCACCCAGAACAACCATTATATACCGTTGAGATGAAATGGAGGTACAACTTCTTCTTCTGGTTGCTCATCATTTTCTAAATGTTCCTCATCTTCTGCATCACCTTGCACCAGTTTCTGGCCTCGTCCTATCGGATCGGATAAAAATATATGATTACATAATATTTGTGCAGAGCAGGGTTATTATTATCAACTAAAACTATTCAAATGCAAAAAAGGTCTGCACAAATAATTTTAGTAGGTTCGAGCTAATTAGCTGGGAGAGAGCAGTGAGTGCTTTGATTGGAAGACTAAATATATTAAAAACATTTTTGTTGATTTCTGTTAATAAATTATATTTAAAAAAAAAAAGAAAAAAGACAAAAACACATAAAATTACAAAATATTAAACTAAAATTAAAACAGAATTTTAATAGTATATAAATACTACTAAAATAACACTGCGTGGTGCATTCACAAATGAGTTAAAGTAAAGTAAATCTCACCCCAGAAGTGAGAGGGTCCTGACAGTGGAGGTTCGACCCCAGGAATCCCAGCATACCCAACTGCTTCCTCCCACAGCTGATGGGGCAGTGGTGGCGGCACCTCCAGTTCCTCTAAAGCTTCGGCCTCCACTTGGGGTGGCTCATTGAGCGGTGCCACCGGCTCTTCCTGTGGCTCCACCTCCGGCGGTCCTACAACAGCCAATCCGGACGCTGGACTGGGCGGGTCCTGAGGCGTCTCAGGTGGCGTGGTCTGTATGCAAAGTGCAGCGTTGGGGGTCAGTCCCAGAGACCGGAGGGAGCAGGTTAGCTCAGTTTCACCGAAGCGCTTGCGAGGGAACCCTTGCAGGAGGGAGAAGGCGGGTAGTGAAGGGTGGCGACCGGAAATGTACTCGACGACGTGACTTAAGGGAGTGTCTGCAGGAAAACGCTCACGCATTGATTCCCCAGAAGGGAGCCGGATCTATAACACAAAACAAGTACAAACATTTCAGACAGATCATACTAAATACCACTAACAGCAGTTGAAAAACACAAGTAATCTCGCACCATGAGGATGCAGTGGTTGTCCACGCTCGTCTCCACACGTCCACCCAGTCTCTGTCCACTGGATGGAGAGGTCTCGGCTGTGGCTTCAGTTTGGGCCTTTTCCTGCTGACTGCGCCGGTCCTCTGCTATCCTCTTCAATACCAACTCGCGCTCCTGATCAGAGGACAAACTGTTACTGCACTGGGAACCAAAAATCACCTTGTAGAGCAAGAAAATGTGAGAGCAGATGGAGCACAGATAGCACTAAGATGTTTAAAAACTCAGATGCTCTTGGTTGCTTGAGGTTGTTTTCCTATGGGGACTTCTTTATGGTATTATATCTATATTTGATATATTAAAACATATATATAATTATTTATATACATTTTTGGGTGAACTAACCCTTGTTTATGGAGTTTTATAGTAAAAATATGAAAGCTTTCACTGATTCACCTGCTTCTTTTGTCTCTTCTCTAGCTGTGCCTCTTGGGCCACTCGTTGTCTCTGCTGCTCGTGGAAATTACTCTTATCCTGCTTGATCCGTGTTTCCAGGGGTGGATGCTCTTTTGCTCCGGGAGTGTTTGCGGAAGGAGGTGCCAAGACTAAAGAAGGACCTAAAAGCAGAAAAAAGCTGTTTATGCATTCCTCTGCATTGCATAACATTTCAGAAACCTGCATTAACGTCATTAACTAATGATCTGCAGCGCACTATGCACAAAATCACATGACCTGTGAGTCACAGTTTATTTACACAGTAAATCACATTTTCCTTCCCAGCAGAATCTTAACCCTCTTGTGAAAGAAGTCTGTTCTGAGGAGAACATTTACAATTTGTCTCAAGTATTTTGAGTTTTATACATTTATTTTTATTTAGCGTATGGTTAAAACCCCACAAAAGCGTTATATTTGAATAGCATTTTCCCCAATCAGAACAAGAAAACAGGTTTCCCACACCTTTTCCATGACTTTTTCACTCTTTCATGATTAATCGATAAGAATTTTGAAGTTTATTTTTATAAAAGAGCTCTAAAAGAGCCGTTTCAAGCATATATTAATCAGATATACAAATATTTTGGAGATGAACATGACATAGCATATCAAGTAGCAGTAAATACTTTTAAATTGTTAAAAAAAAAATCTAATAAATGCAGTTCTTCTGAACTTTCTATTCATCCAAAAATACTGAAAAAAATTATCAGGGTTGGCACAAAAATATAAATTATAGAATAATAATAATAATAGTAAATGTTCCTTGAGCATCAAATTAATTTCTGAAGGATCATGAAGATAATAGTACATGTATATTGTAATATATATAGTATATTATAAATGTTTGTTATATATGAACAAACATTTACATATCTTTATAAGATTACATAAATTCAATTAAAAAAAT
Organism: Rutilus rutilus; assembly: GCF_951802725.1. NCBI lineage: Eukaryota > Metazoa > Chordata > Actinopteri > Cypriniformes > Leuciscidae > Rutilus > Rutilus rutilus. The sequence goes on from NC_140228.1 coordinate 7,132,079, forward strand.
CCATTAAATCACATTTTCCTTCCCAGCAGAATCTTAACCCTCTTGTGAAAGAAGTCTGTTTGTCATACAAATGAGTAAATGAACAAAATGCTGTTTTTTTACCTGTTGCTTCAGACTGTGAGTTGTTGTTGTAGCAAAGAGCATCTTTGGGAGGGTTGAATGCAGAAAACGGTGTTTCTACAGGACCTGAAGACTGCTTGACTAGTTTATGTCGTGGACTCCCACCTTGCAAAAGCCTTCAGAGCAAATGTGAGAATAAATGAGAGGGCTGGTGAAGCTTTTGCTTAGTAACCAAACACAATGGCGTCTAATAACACTTCCAATATTCCTTAAAGCCACTGAATATATCCAGACAGGTGAGTATTTAACTTATGACTACATATTAAAAGAATATGTTTTCTTTTCTTGGGATACAATAACCAATTAAACCTATTTCACTATTCTGGAATATAAAATGACATCCTGAAAAACATTTACCATTCAGCTGCTGCTGGTACAGAGAAGAATCCTGCCTGCATCGCTGCCTGTATCTGGTCCTCACTGAAGCCCATCTCAGTGAGAGTGCTGATGAACCCCCCTATGGTCTAGATAACAAGAAAACATCATAAACTCCATTGCAAAGGTATTCTTTATTGATGCAGAGAACAAACACGAACACTTCATAGTCTCATAGCATTGATCATGCACACGGTACTAATGTTGTCACCACAGTGGACTTTACCTCTTATAGTTTGATATCATGACACAGTTTGAGGCAACGTAAAATGCTATTTATATACGATTGATTTATTAAGCTACTGTACTCTGAAAGCAAGAAGCTTTCTTCATAACAACAAATATTATTAGTGCGCAACGCTTAACAAAATAGTTATTGTGCATTTAAATATTCGACTGTGTGTGTCGACATAGTTTTAGCTACTTGCAGAACACTTAAAAATTAGAAATGTTTATATTATTTGATTGCATTTGTCCTTAATCTATATATCTGAGAAGGCCATGCACGTGCATGCATATTGTTTTCAATGTTTTCAATAAAGGTCTCAAGAGGCTTTCCTCGCAGACCTAGGCCTACTTTTCATTTCCTTGTAATCTTATAGAGTTACAGTAACAATGACTGTATAGCTAAAAGCTGAACGAGACTGTAATAAAAGGTTACTTGATGCTGTTCTATTGAAACTAAATGTACTTATCACAGTTTATTATGTTTTATCCATGTCGGACAAGCTAATATAGCAATGCAATAAGCTTTACAAAAACATTGCCGATTCACATTAACCATAGTTTCCGCTTACCGATGTGGAGTCCATAATTGTATTCAATATCCTCAAAAATACTCGATATTGCGGTTTGTTGTCACTTTGCAGACGGTGTTTACTGATTGTCCGCACAGAAGAATGGTGACCGCTTACGTCACGGGGTTTTTTCCGTCCTGACTGTACGCTCAATGCTGATTGGATGACTGACATTCGGAAACGCCTCTTAAGGACCGTTACACTGTAGATGTAGCTGTCAATCACAGCTCGTCTGAATTTGTTAAAGGAGCAGGCGCGTCTCTAAACCAGAGTGAAGCTCACAAACATTAATCATTCACACGCTCTGTTAACTAAACACAGTTATCGTTTGTGTACTAAAGCAACTAATTTCCATTTTGCTATGAGGTTTATTTTATTTCTGACATGCAATAAGTATTAGTGTCCGGCAGATGTCATATTTGGTCAACAAGGCCATGTTGGGAACAAAATGATAAAATTATAAGTAAATAATAATATAATATAATATAATATAAAAAGTAATTTATTTTCTTTTTGAACAACAGATGGTCAGTCAAGGATCGATGTGCTTTAAATTTAGAAAATGTTAACTGTCAAACTTAATCTTACATGAGCCAGGCCCATCTTTTTGTTCCATTCATTTCTATTGGGTTTGCAACAATTTTACTAAAATGTGGGTTACGTCAAAATACAGTTTAGATATTTGTATGATTCTGCACCAAAATTATTTGATGTTGGTTTTACGTTTTTGAAACACATTAAGTTTCCATAAATTGAAGAAAATTTGTTGTTTGTTCAATTTATTTTACAATAGCTTGGGACATGCTGCATTTATTTCACATGCAGTAAGTAATATTTAAGCATCATCCGTCTTATTCATTTTTGTCATTATCAATTTAGTCATGTACCAGATATAATTGGTTGCATGAGTAAAATGTTGGCTTTAGGAATTTCCAAGAAATTGGGTTGGGTTAGGTTCGTTCATTTTACACCTGTATCTATCATTTGACGTGTGCAGGCATGCATAAAATGTAAATAAAAGCTTGTTTAATTTTTTTTCTTTTTTTCTTTTGGGTGAAAAGGGAAGGAGATCCCCAGCCGAAATATGTACGACACGCAGGCGCGCATCAGATGAGATGTGGTTCATCCGTGAACGCTAAGGGGAGATCGGGTCGGTTGAGGTAAGACACATTTCACACATGTTTAGTGTTTTATACACTTCTATATGAGCAGACTATGGGAAACATCAGAGATTCCGCTCATATTTCCCACGTTTAAAGTGTCCGGGCGCATGAAAAGTGGTTTTCTGACCTGTTCGCGTGCACGCGAGTCGGCGCGGGTGAACAGTTAGCTTGCGCTAGCTCTCATGTAAAATAACTTTAAACCGGGAAATCTTAAATGAACATGGGCTGAGAAAACGGTGTCCTCTAATGACCAAACCGTCTGCTTCCGTTTCGTGTGCTCGTTTCTGTGAGTCGTCGTCGCTGGACTGCTGTCAAACGCGAGTGAACAGACATACGCATGAAAACCCACACTGCCACGTGACATCCACGGGGAAAATATTCAGTTACTGAAACACCGCTGAAAAGGAACTAAAGCCGCCAAGTCGTCCAGTGACTTCACATTTAAATATAGTACAGTTGAGTACAGACACCGTTTACATATAGTCTGGAAAAGTATATTTATATCTATATTTCGCTGCAAAACAAAACAGCCTACTGACTGACTGACTATCTGTCTATCTATCTGTCTGTCTATATGTCTGTCTGTCTGTCTGTCTGTCCATCCATCTTTCTTGACTATCTATCTATCTATCTATCTATCTATCTATCTATCTATCTATCTATCTATCTATCTATCTATCTATCTATCTTTCTTGACTGTGTCCATCTATCTATCTGTCTATCTATCTTTCTTGACTCTATCTATCTATCGTTCTATCGTTCTATCTATCGTTCTATCTATCGTTCTATCTATCGTTCTATCGTTCTATCTGTCTATCCATCTTTCTTGACTGTGTCTATATATACATCTATCTATCTGTCTACAGTTCAACTTTGTCATATTTTTTTTATATATTATATTTAGATACAGCCTACTATGGTTTGATATGTGTATATATTCTTTTTTTTGACACACACATAGGAGAAATTAATTTAGGCAATAGGTAGAAGATTTGTAGTCAATTTGTAGTGTAATCATAAGTCAGAAGAATGGCACAATCATTTGTTTATAAACCTTGAAGCTTTAAGCTGCTGTGGTTGGTTTGTGCTTGTTACCGTGGGTCAGCTGGATTTAAGTCAGATCAGTATTGTAAAACCATCAAGGAGTCAGATTTCTTAGAGGAACAAAGCAATGACTTGGTCGAACCAGTATTTGCAAGCTTTAAATGTGCAAATTTGCCTTTGTTTTTGCAGTGTGATTAAGCCATAATGCCCGAGGCCAGTAAATTGGTGCAGATTAATTACAGCAGCGTAGAGCGAAGAAAGAAATATCTTTCTAGGGATGGGTGACATGACCAAATTCTTATTTCTCAATATGATAAATTTGAATTCACGATATCACTAAATTCTCCAACGATAGACATTTTATATTGTGTTGGTAACTATATTTATCGTCATACTGCCCAAGCCCCATCTTTTTACTACTTTCTTTATCTGTGCTTACGCATGAACAATATTTCAAAATCCGCAGTGCAATAAGGATGGAATGTCATCTGTGAATTTTGAACCTCTAATTTATTTATTTATTCATTTTCTTTTCTTTTAAACGGGTCAACATTATTAGAGGGAGATGCATTTCTTTATTTATGAAATCTGTTTTTCATCTGAAATGCTGGTTGGTTTTACAAACTCTAGACTCTAATATGTAAAAAAAAAAAAAAATACTAGTAATGATAAAATGAAATGAGCTTTATTCCTGCTAGCATTCCAGAGCAGATCAGCTGGAAACTGGTTTCTTTAGCCCTTCTGGATTACGTAAAAAAAAAAAAAAAACACATCGAAGGCTGCTATTCTTCTGCAGGGTCAAGGTTATTTTCAAAAGTTCTGCATTGTGTTTTTGTAATTGTGTGCCCAGCTGGTGACGCTAATCACCTGAAAAATATTTTTAAGACCGTTGTTCTCACGTATACCAAATCTTACATGGCTCTTTTGCGAATTGGTCCTCCTCCTCCTCCTCCTCGCGTGACTTAACACTTGACCAGGGGCTCCTATATGGTTTTTACAGTGCTGTGTTTCCCAGGATATGTGTTATTGTACTCGCGTTGTCGTGAGCTGGTTCGATATTTCATTGTGATTGTTGATTTTGGTGTGACTGAAGGTATGAATGACAGTGTTCCTCTGGTCAGAACTTGCTTTGTTGGGTTTGTTCACTGCTGTCATATTACAAAGATGTGATTGTCTGCTCCAAGTTAAACACAAAGAGTGTGAGAAACTCAGACGGAGCTTTTGTGTGTTGGTAACCTGAGTCTGTGAAACCCCTGCTGACGGTGTGCAGAGAAAACTCCTTTACCCTTTAAACAGTTGTCCCAGGGCTGTTTAGTCTTGAAGTGATAATTAAATGATCTTAGCGCACCGCTGTTTGAATTTCACCTGTGCTCCTGTAGTTTCTGTCTTGCACATCAGGAATCATTCGTAAACACGTTTTTTTTGTAGCGCAGCACTTCCATCTGTTTTATGAAGCTGTAAAATCATGTAGGCCTGAGAGTAAGGTCACACTTTAGTTTAGGGTGCAATTATCACTTTTAACTGTTTACTACAACTTTTGCTTCATAAACTCTTTTATTGTACTTCAATAAAATAAGGTAGTTGTTAGGTATTGGGTAAGATTAAGTGATGTAGAATATGGTTATACAGAATAAGGCATTAATATGGGCTTTAATAAACAGCCAATATCCTAATAATATGCATGCTAATAAGCAACTACTTAATAGTGAGATTGGACCCTAAAGTGTTACCGAAAGTAATAGATTAACTCTTTCCCCACCAAAAAATGTGGCAGCAATTATTTATAACAACTTACAATTTGTTGAAATAACTTAAATATCCAACTAAACTAAACCTAAAGTTAACTGAACTTAATATTTTAAGTCAAGGATGAACACATACGTTTTAAAGTTGAAACTATGCATTATTTCTTATTCTAATGTTGAATTTTAAGTTGTGATAAATAACCACAGCAATCATTTTTTACAGCGTTTTTTAAAAAAAGTTGCCAGCACCAGCATTTTTTATCATTTTCACAAAATTTTCATGGCCCCCAGAATATTTTGTTATATGAATATCTGAAAATACGATAAATAAAAATAAAAATCTAGCTTTATGCTTTTTTTTTTTTTAATACTTGAATGTAGGTAAGTTTCATTAAAAAAAATGTGTGTGGATCGAATTCAGAACAAAAATCAAAACACACATGGAGTAGAACGCGTCCCGTCAATCAAAGCCTCACAGTGCTATAGCTCGTCCTGGGTCGACATCACAGACAGAGATGGTCTTATTGTTGGGAGATACGGGGATCCGTGGCTCATTGGAAAAAGCGTAACGGCTAACTTGGATCACATGTGCATTGATAACTAATGGTCATTTAAATCTTGTTGAGTTGTGTGACAGTCAATCACTGTTTGCAGATGCCATAGAAATGATGCTGTAAACTGAATCATACCTGTCACGCAATTGCCCGTTCTTTTAGAAAACAGAATTTTTTCTAAACGGCCTCTTGTCTCTTTTTTTATGCTTTTTTTTTTTTTTTTTTGGCTCAGATTGCTTGCTTTCCTTCAAGTGGCTTTGGTTTAGATTTAGGGTGTGTTCACACTTGTAGTTCGGTTCGCTTGGTTTGTTTGGTCCGGAACAAAAAAAAAGGAATTGAAGGCGAAGAAGGAAAAAGGTGCTAAAGGAATCGCTCACCTAAAAATGTACATTTTGTCATCCTTTACTCACCCTCATGTTTTTTTTCTTCCATGAAACAGAAAAGAAGAACACGTGTTGACTGATTTCCATGCTGTTTTTTATGAAATTACAATGGCACTGACGCCTACTAGATAAAAAAATGACATGAAAGCATCATGAAAATATAGCTTTTTGTGATGACAGGCTTAAAAAAAAGTCATTTTTATTAATAATCTTTTCTTCAGGCAAGGTGTTAGCCTCTTCAACTGGGTTGAGTAGGTAAGTTGAACCAGATCAGTCGGATTCATGAAAAATTATTTGTTCATAAAGACATCACTTCAGACTTCGCTACTTCTCTGTTGTGTTTTTGTCACTTGCAGGGCTCACAAAATGTCCAAATCCCTGATAGCCCTTCAGGCACTCTTCAGATTTTGGTAGCCCGAAATAATTTTAACTAACCATCAAATCATTTCAAAACTCAAATATCAACGATCGTATATAAAATAATCAAATTACAATCATCAATACAATATGCATTTGGTTCTAAAACTTTCTATGACCTTGTATGGACAATGGAACAAATGACTACTTCTGTTCCAGTGACTAAAGCACTCATCGAGTGAGAAATTGTGGGGAACTGACGACACACCCAGCTGAACATTGTGTCGTTTACCTCGTCATGTTCTAATCACGGAAATTCCTTTGTCCATGAAACCTCAGTCAGATTTTACTAACTCCTTTCGCTTTGTGGCGGTCTGCTTTTCTTCGGCTGTCCCTTCTTCATCCTGATCTGTCTTTTTTGGCTGAGTAGAACTGAAATACCGGCGTAAATCCATGTGCCTCTTAACATTTTACACGCGCACACACAAGTTTCAACGATTTTCTGCAATCTCTATCACTTAGCAGCATTAAGTTAAGTGAGAACGACACTCCGTTTAAAGGGGGTGTCCTGTCCGCACTAATTTTCTTTCCCAAACACCAGAAGAAAATGCGGGGGGATGCTGCCGATGTCATGACAAATTGGGTAAAATGCAAATGCATAGAGAGGATCAGATGCGCGAGTCGGCGCAGACCAGAAAACATACCGAACCTGTTTGAATTCTGCACAGAACGCTATATTTGAAAGCGACACGAGGAGATTAGGAGGAGAAACGGTTAGAGATTAGGAGGAAACTTCGGCTTTACCGAGCTCAACGGCTCTGGCCGAGCTGTGATAGAAACGAAACGCTATTGGCTAATTTTTAAAAAGGGGAGGAGCTGTTCGATTTGTCCCGCCCCATCTTCCTGTTTCAGTGGAAATTACATCAACACATTGAGTAAGGCTGCGTGTTTCAAGGTGTGTTTCCACTTCAGTGGGCCTTTAAACTAATGTTAAGGCTAATTTTGAGGAATTACACAATTTAAATCTCATGTTCCATGTAATTGAAAACTGAACCCTCGGGAAATAGAAACGTAACTACTCACAGAACATTTAACCCAGATGTTTGTGAGGTTTTGATTATGGCTGGGTCACGATCCGCCATGCGCTGTAAAATCTGTTGCAAGTTTACATGGTGTTTGTGCCAAAACGGTGGCTTCAAGTCGTTGTTTTTGCCATAGCTCATTGAGCGTGAATCTATTTCTAGGCAATCTCAAGTAGCGAAACCCAGTTGAATTCATGCATTTTCCATAATCTCTTTGTTTGTTAACATTTTAATCCACTTTCCCAGTGTTAGTGGTTTGTCGTTTTGTGGCTATGGAGATGTTTCTCAAACATTCCCAATGTAGAACTTTACACTGCTGTGCCAAAGACAAGTCTAGCCAAGTACCAGGTCACTGTGAAATCTGTTTACGGAGCACTGCGAACCGTGACTGGCACTGGACTGCAGGAGTGAACTCACTTGATTTGTTTTAATATATTGTTTAATAACCAGCATTGAGAAATGCAGTAATATTCTTCCGTAAACTGGAGTTTTGGATGCTGTCGTCTTCGTGCAATCGGGATTCGAGAGGCATCTGCATTTTGATGTGATCATGTTTTGCCGCTACAATCTTTGCATTATGCGTGCCGCCGCTGCCTGGTTAGGCAATAGATTCTCTTCATTTCTCAATGTTTTGACACTCTCCTGCATTTGCTTGAACTTACTTCCCTGTTTATCATGACCAGTGCAGCTGCTGACAACGAAAAGTTAATGCGACAGGAAAACCATGAAGGATGTGCTGTTTTCAGCAGGTTTTTACTCACTTTTTCTTGCTGAATCGTGGGCCTGTTGTTACTTCCAGAGCTTTAAATGTGTTGACTAAAGATTGATGTGTCAAAGGTAGATTGATGTTAGGAAACTATGTAACACGTGCAGCCCAGATATGCAAGTCAAGACCAAACTTGAAAATCTAAAGAAGTCGTAAAATGACCGTTTGGCATCATAGATGTCCATCCCAACCTAACTGAACCTCACTCGCTGGTGTGCATAAACATTTACATTTACATTTAGTCATTTAGAAGACGCTTTTGTCCAAAGCGACTTACAAATTAGGACTAAATTAAGCGAGTCATCGTGAAGAGGCAAAAACAACGCAAGAAGTGCTCAAAATAAGAAGTTCATTCAGAGTAGCATAAGCCCGATAAGGGAGGATTAAAGGAAAAAGGAAAGATTTTTTAATTTTTTAATTTAAACGTATCATGTTTGCTTGCTAGTAAAGTGTCTCAAGCAGAATTCGCCCAAGTATCCAATGCATGTGATGGAATTAGCATATTTAAATACTAAAGCCCTGAATATATCATATAACACTTGCTTTCTTTTTATATTGTCCCATTCATCAGTATTTTTCACAGTAACCACAAACCTCACAAACTTTGGCACATCCAGTGGCTAGTAATTCCTCGGAGGTGCTAATTGTAGCGGCCTGGGAACTTGTAAACAGGCTCCCTGTGGACTGATGAAAGCCCATGTGCCCTGAGTCCTGGAAATCCAATCAGATTGCCACTGCTGGTTTTTCAGCGGTCTGTCTGAGATTAGGCAAAAGTATTGATTTTATTTTAATTAAAATAAATAAATAAATTATTTTGACACCTATTTGGCATATTAGCTAGACTTTTTATATCAGTGTATCCCTAGTTTTTTAGTTCAAAAGTTTAACTTGAACTTGAGTTGAGATGACTTAACTGTAGCATCTAACATAAAAGTCAGTGTTTACATAATATATATGTGTGTATGTTAGACATATATACACACACACACACACACACACACACACACACACACACACACACACACACACACACACACACACACACACACACACACACACACATATATATATATATATATATATATATATATATATATATATAATATAATATTATATAATATAATATATATATATATATATATATATATATATATATATATATATATATATATAAAAATATACATATATAATATACACACACACAGACGCATGCACACACACAGAAATGTATATATTAGGGCTGTGAAAAGATTGTGTTTACATAATATATGTGTGTATAATTATTTTGTATATATAAATACACACACACGCATGTATTTATTTAAGAAATATTTGCATGTATATACTGTATATATTTATATATAATTTATATTATATATAAATATAAATATTTTATATATAAATAACACATTTTTCTTAAATATGTACATGCAAGTGTGTGTATTTATATATACAAAATAATTATACACACATTTATTATGTAAACACAAACTTTTATTTTGGATGCGATTAATCGCGATTAATCTTTTCACACCCCTAATATATATATATATATACACACATATTATATGAACACAGACTTTTATGTTAGATGCGATTAATCGATTTTACAGCCCTAATAATTATATAAATAAATAAAACCAACAGTAATAAAAACAATAATTGTTGTTGTTGTTATTTACATACACACACACAATATAAATAATAAAAAAAAGATATATATATATATATACATTTTTGTTGTAGTCTAATGATCATTTTGTTATTAATTTGTCAAAGTTTAAATAAAACAATTAAAAATCACTTCTGCGTATCTGTCATCAGATTTTTGCTGTACAAAATCATTACTTTTTTATAATTGTTTTTTAGATAATTAACTTTTTACTTTTAGATTAAGTGAGCGTTCGATAATGGCAAATATAAAGTGAATTAACCCCCCCCCCCCCACACACACACACACACACACACTAATTTAATAACAATGTTAATCTAAATATCCATTTGTCATTCTCTGCATTATAGTGTTGTGATGCCTAAATTGTAATAATTGATTTTTAATCAATTTCAACAAAGTAGTATAGAATTGAATCTAAGCCATTTATCAGTTAATGGCCATAGCATGCAAATAATTATTGGCGATCAGACATTTTAATATTGGTGCATCCCCAGGTTTCTAGTTGTATGTTCGTACTGTACCATTTAAAAGTCCCTGTAGAATGTCTAGTAGGGTTATACTACGGTCAACATTTGAAGTGGATCAAAACCTTTCATCAAAGTTAGACATACATTTTGAACAATGCCCGTTCTTGTCTTAGGACAACTTTGGTTACCTTTTTTGATCCACTTCAAATGTTGACTATAGTAGAGATTAGTCAGATGGGCTGTTGGCCATTAGTTATTAACAGATTCCTCGGTATCCAGCCTCACCCTATATCGTGGGAGTTACTGCTCTAGTGTTGTGAATGGAGACCCTTCTGTTTGTCATTCTTATAGTATGACAAACCTATTTAAATGACGTAGCCTATAACCTTTATGACGACACAGTTTGAAAACCCTTTGCTAGAAGCTCTGGACAACCTCTGCTAAAGACTATTACAATCATGAGGGAGTCGCATCCATCAGAATCAGTGAGGAATTCTCATTTGGTCTTGTCTTGTGCGCACTTGTAAAATTGGCACGGGCATTGCCGGTTTGGATCTGAAACGTACACTCCATAAAGTTCACTTACCAATCCAAGTTCTTCAATCCTGAAGCTTTTTTTGGGATTGAGGAAAAGCCAAGCTTTGAAGCAGACTAAAGTTTTAATTCTCGGTGGCCTTTGGGCTGATCCAAGACCATGTGACTCCCACTGACACATACTCATGCTGGTACACTCAGACACACACACACACACACACACACACACACACACACACACACACACACACACACACACACACACACACACACACACACACACACACACACACACACACTCACACACACTCTCTTGGCTGTTGGTTCAAACAAATACTTGCAGACATATATGGCAACTTCAGTGGTTTTAGAGCAGGTTCAATGTTTTGTACACATGTGCCCATTTTTTTTGTTCTCCAGTTATTTTAGGGTGTTTTGGGTGATTCTTAGGTGGCTACTTACTAGCTCAATATGTATTTGTAATATTCTGGTCCATAGATGTGGCTTTGAGTCTGTGGGATTTTTTTTTTTTTTTTTTTTTAAACCTTTAAATAAATGTTTGATTCACAAAACAAATTTGCATAAATACCACTATATATTTTTTAAATAATTATATAATTATATTGTTATTATTTATAATATGTTATTTTTAATAATAATAAATCAGCATCATAATGTAAACATAATGCATATGTTTATAATTGTTATGTAATGACCATTAGCCATTATTGTGTTAAAAAGCAGAAACAAAACGATTAAAAATAATTTTTTGCAAATCATTTTTTGGTCATCATATAAATGATGGTATAAAAATAAATCCTTAATGCCTTATCAGTAATAATGTCACTCAGGTTAAGAATTCAATTCAACATCTCTATTAAATTTTATTCGTGAATATCAAGTAAAGGCACTTTTTTTATTTCAGCAACATCTTTTGGTGAAACCAACCATTGGTAAATACTAAATAAATATATATTTTTTGGTCATATTATGCAGTGTCGTTTACTCCTCCTATGGCGATGAAAAGATAGTGTTGTCTAACAAGTGTCCTTGTCATGGTGAACAATTCCTTACATGAGAGATTTACTGTTTACTGCTTTATTAATCATTTAAAATCCAGATAGGTTTGAGGTGTGTGAGTGTGTACTGTATATGTGGGGATATGGGTGTGTGTGTGTGTCACAGTTGACTCACTGTTGAGCAGTGGTCACATGGCAGGCTGTCAGAGGTTTAGGGGAGGAAACCTAATCCAGCAGAGGAAGCGTTTGACCCATCAGGACTAGAGTTTGAGTGTGTGAAGGCAAGGCTGCAGTGCTTTATAAGTTCTCGCTCAGCTCTCTGACTGTGTCTCTCTCTCTCTCTGTACACAGTGGCTGTTGGCTTTACACTAAGATGTCAGCGGCGGCTTCTCTGCAGTAAGCACTTTGAGGTATGTTTCAATGGATTTGTATCATGCTTCTATAAAGTCAGTACTGACTATTTTTGTGTAGGTAACTAAAGTTGCTGGTCATTCTATAATTTTAATTGATCAAACAGAATTTTGTTTTAGATGTTTTTCCATATAATTTTTTTCTAAGAATATCTAAAAATGGATGCGGTTTGGTAAATACTAGTTTACCTTCACATTGTATTACTTTTTATCACTTTAAACGGTGAGTATACGTAAAGTTATTATTTTTTTATTTTATTAATAAAACTGTTTAGATTCAGTGTACCAGATGATTAATTTATAACTTGGCATCTAGAAGTGAAATTCAAAAGTCAGCATATCATGACGGATCACAAGTCAACAGTGAAAAGTCCACTGTTTTGCTGATATTGCCTAGTCATCATACAGAGTGTACTTTTATTTTTCCACTTAAGTAACTTTTGAATCTAATTGGTTAATGATCTAGAGAGAAATGGTCTGTGTGTTCTCAGCCCAGAGACTGTGTGGCGTGTCTTGTGAGTTTGATAAAGTCATTAAACATGACAGCAATGAGCATCTCTAGTGTTCAGCACCATAGTGGTGTTTAATAAGTTTCGTTGTACAAAAATGAAAAAGATCTTTTTATGATTGTTGTCCAAAAGTATAGTTTTGTAGATGATAGTACTTAATTGATATTTGATACAGTTGCACTTATCTGTATTATCAAGTTGTTTGTGTAAAACCTTTAGGAATAATTGTATATCATTGTGTTTGGTTCGAGTTGACTAGTCGTCCAACAGTTGAATAGTTGTTATTAGAGCTGCATGATTAATCATTAAAATATCACAATCTCAATTCAAACACCTACACGATCTCATTCCTAAATGACAATGATTTGTTCATGTCTATTAAACCTTGGACAAAATCACAACGGAACATTCATATCTGTGTTGGCGCTGCCGTTGATTCCAGAGAGAGCAGTTTGTCATGTATAGGTATGAAGCAGCTTCACAAGTATTGTTTTTTCCACACTATCGTTTTTTCCGTCTTACAAATATTCAAATTATATTCAAGGACTGAGATAAGTTTATAGTTTGGATATAAACACTGATGTCTATGGAAGCGTTCAAAACACCTTTTGAAAGTAACTTGACGCTTCAAATAATAACGATTGTATCAATTTCATCGTTACACCAGTAGGTGGCGACAAGTGACTGTTAAAAATGGATTTGCGAAAAAAATGCATTTATGAGAGAGTCATTGAATTATTCATTCAATCCGAGCGATTAAAATTTTGTCAGAACCCCTAGTAAATTATGTAATTTTGTTTAGTTTGTCTGTTCAGAATCGTGGGAGAGTCTTGATCTGTTTAAAAAAAAAAAAAAAAAAATCATGATTCTCAATTTATCCAGAATCGTGCAGCTCTAGTTGTTATCGATGTTGACATTGAGATATTCAGATGAACGTCTTTGGCCAAATACCTTTGCACCATGCCAGAATCTGCTGCATCACGCCAAAAAAATGTTCAACCTTTAAAAACATTTCAGCATTTTTCCAATTGGCTGCGTTACGTTTAAATAAAAATTGCAGATCAGTGCACAATTAGAAACATCTGATTGGCTATTAATATGAACTTGTGACTTATTGAGTTAATCATTTCTACTTGTACTTTGGTAAAACAACTTAAAAAAATCCATAAAATAGTCCCATAGACTTCAATTATAAGTGCATCTTATTCACATTTTCTTATGTTTGTTTTATTGTTGTAATACATTTTTACAATTTTGGAAATTAGTTTTAGGCTTGATTATCCGATATTTTTCCCAGATGTGTTTTGACTTGTTTGGAGCTTTGAACCTGCAACCTTTCAGTTACCAGCCCAGATCTTTAAGGCGGCACCGTATAATTCTTGATCCAAACCAATTTTTCAACATTTTTTCTGTATGAGGTTTAAATTCAACTGACAAACATGTCTTTCATGTGGACGAGCCGTTGGTCACTAGTAAACTAGAAATTCTATGTTTGCTGACCTACTCAGTCATTGAGCGTTTTATATTTTTACGGTGAGGTTTCCACATTGTGATTGAAAGTCTATTTGCAGAATGGCATCTTTATTGGAAGTCTTTGCTTTGTCTGAAATTATATTTTATGGACATACTTGAAAATAATCCAGTAAGCCTGTTTGCCTTTTGCAAAAGGATTTTCCAAACTGGGAATGATGCATGATCCTTAGCTCTCTGTTTAGAACCATACAGGGATTCCAGTGGAAGTTAGTGGGATAACTTTAAGTTAGATTAGAAAACCTACAAGTTACTCGTACAGTGGATTGAATTGCATACCTGTCTGACAAGAAATTAGTGTCATTTACCTCACTTTCTTTATTCTTTCCAAGTTAGTCCATGTCACCCAAGAGCTAATCCTGTTTTGGGTTCACATTCAAGGTACATGATTAAGTGTAGTAGACGATAACATAATTTGGTGTTGCTAGAAGCCAAATATGCACACCAGTTAAAGTGGATAAGACATTTGTGGGTATCTTCTTCTCAGTTGTTGAAGTGGTTACAAAGTTGACCTTCGGAAGAAATTGAGAGGGAAATGGAATCAACAAACAACATGATTCCTTTACTCAGTCATTAACTAGTTTTTTAGTTGTAGAAAAAAAACATCCATGTCATTTTCAATGCAAACGTGGTATGTGCACTCCATTTAATAGAGACTGATACACTATGTGCAGATGCACACCTGGTTGAACCAACTTGAGCATTAGATGTTGTTTTTGATCAACAAAATCAAAACTGTGAGCCAAAGAGCATAGAATGGATTCTCTTATCATCTTTCATTGTCTAGTCATAGATACTTCCTGTTTTAAAAACACTTCCTTTTAGGAACAAAGAAACTTTAGTGCAATTTTCAAAATGTTAAAAAATACTTGTTCAAGAAACCAGTTTGAAAACAGTCATTAATGGTGTCGCTAGAGGCCCAAAAATGTGCATACTTCACTGTTAACTTTTTTTTCATTTTTAATTTTCTTTAGAATAAGATGAAGTTTCTGATCTCAAATGTGTAAACTCCATCTTTTAATATCAAATGTGCTTAAATGATTATTAGGTTGTTTGCTATAAGGATACGACACTTGCAAGCTTGCATAATTTGTGACATTTTTGTCACTATTATTGTTACACTTTTTCTTCTTCTTATAAACCAGTTTACAGTTGTTGGTTTAGCATCATAATTTTGGACCTCTAGCTATACTTGAAAATAGGCACTTGTTCTAAAACTGTAAAAAAAAGTTGCTACCTTTAAGTACAATCAACTTGGATGTTTAAGTAATTTCAACTTAAATTACATTAATATGACTAATCAAAATAAGTTAAGCAATTAGCAAAGTCTAATTTTCAACTTTTTTTTATACAGTGCAGTGACCTTGCTTATGAATCAAAGGACAATCTTTTTTTCACCCAGTAAATCAGTTTTCTCTGTAAAATATCTAAATATACATATCAAAGGCCCGGTTTCACAGACAGGGCTTAGATTAAGTCAAGATTAGGCCTTAGTTCAATTAGGGCACTTAAGTAGCTTTTATGAACATGCCTTAGAGAAAAAAACAAAACATTACTGGTGTTCATCTTGAGGCAAAACAATGGCACTGATATATTTTAAGATATGTCAGTGAAAGTTGCTTTCAGGTAAACCAGCTTGAGGCTTAAGCCTTGTCTGTGAAACCGCAGGTAAGTTTCATAACTTTGCTCAGTCAACCTTCCAACAAAGTTGACGTAACTGTACTGAGGAACAGCCGCTATCTAAATTTAGCATCTAATGAGACATTGCAACATTACAATATAGTGCGCTCTATAT
The DNA here is from genome assembly GCF_951802725.1 of Rutilus rutilus. Taxonomy (NCBI): domain Eukaryota; kingdom Metazoa; phylum Chordata; class Actinopteri; order Cypriniformes; family Leuciscidae; genus Rutilus; species Rutilus rutilus. The sequence continues at coordinate 7,148,404 of NC_140228.1, forward strand.
TTAGATAACTCTTAAAGATATTGCGGTCAAGTTTCTTAGAACTGTGTTGCAGGAAGAATATAAGATAATGCAGAGAACATATTTATATGCAAGAACGACTTTTTTTATAAGGGTGCATTGACCTTAGAACTTGAATAACTGGGCACGGCCCAACATTTTATACAAATGTGGCTATTGTCAGCTGCATTAACTTTACCATAGTTTTGGTCCTTCTCTAGGTCATGTGTCTCTTTAAACAAGGTCAAGTTATTTGAGGTTGCATTGCCTTATTCTCTCATTACGTTCTTATTAACAATCTTTTTTTTGAGCAGATTATGTTTATGAAATTTGAAAAATTTCTCATGATAAATGCATGTATTATTTTTTTGGTTGGAATATACATCGTCTTTTAAAACCATGTGGAAGGATTTCTTATGGTCTGATAAGATTGTCGCTGAACTTTTACATGTTTGATGCAAGACCACAACTTCAGCATCATGCTGTTAGGATGTTTCTTTTTAACAGGAACTGAATCAGGGCCGATAAAAGGGTAAAGTGTTCCACATATCAAGAAGTTTTGCCACACAACCTCCTTTCGCCAGAGAGCGTGGATTAAAACACAATTATTGCTTCCAGTGAAAGGAAGCACGTAAATGAATCAACAAAGGCAAGACTTGAAAAACGAACGCTGACGTCCTTGAGGTTCCAGTTAGTGGTCAAACCTCAACTCAATTGAGCAATTGTATTTTTGTACAGACTTCTGCATCAAAGCAAAGGATACTTCCACACAGGACTAATTAAAGGGTGTCCACACTAGCAATTAAAAAGAATGCTTTTAATAAAAAATAAAAAAAATCGATGGTTAATTGGAAGTATTAAATGTAATATATTTTGTTGGTTACAATTTACAGTAAGGTGTTACGACCCTCCTATGACTCATACCAGTCTAGGGCTTTTTAAGAGGGGAACACATGTAACCATCTCAGACACACATCAACATATAACACTGAATGAGGTGAGAAAACGTGAATATGAGTTTAATAAATATGTAATGAATAAATATATACCATAACAAATCCCAACCACAAAGGAAAAAGGGGAAAACGGATTGTGCCAAACAAACAAAAGTAATAAGCAAAAAGGTTATCTAACACATTTAACTTCTAATACTAAGATAAAAATAAAAGATCATAGAAAAAGTCTTCAACGTCCAGGACGTCTTAACTAAACTACACTAACTAATAAACATAAATACAACAGGTGGCACAAATCCCTAACTAGTGTTTTAAGTTTAACTACGTGTGTACAATATATGTCACGTGACAATCTTACCTATCCCCTTCTCCTTTGTAGACCGCAACGCTCACAAATGAGAAGGTTTTGGGCGCAGCCAAAGCAAGTAACGATGAACATACATGTGAACAACGTAACGAAAATAAAACACAAACAGTTTCTCCAACCAAAAATGTCTCAAGCATAAAGCTCTCTCAATCTCCAACCTCTCTTAAGATAAAGGTTCTCTAATACCCCAAAAGGTTTTCAATCGCAAAGCAAAACTAAGACAAAGATTGTATCGCAAAACAAAGGTTCATATTACAAAGGTTCTCTCTATACAAAGTTCTCTCGTCACACTGGCAGCATCATGGTCTTTAAGTATCTGCTTCACTAGGTGTCACTCATCATGCTGATGCAGATCCCGCCTCCTAAAGCGCGGCCACTCATCTCATTAGTCTTGACTGACAAGCAAGATAGCCAATCAGCAACAACCTAAGAAAGCGAAAGTAAGAGAAACAGACAGGACGGAAAAACATAATACACCACACACACAATACTATAAACGTCCTTACGGACGTAACAAAGGTCTTTAACACTAAGTTAATACATTAGCTAACATAAACTAACAGAGCGAAATACATTTCTTGTTAATTTTATTGGACCATTATTCGTTAGTTTGTTGGAATAACTGTTAATAGATACTGTGTTAAAGATAAGTTAAAATGTCAAAAGTATATAGTTGCAATAACTGTTAATAGATACTGTGTTAAAGATAACTTCAGATGTCAAAAATGTATTAGTAAATGTTGAAATTAAGATTAATAAATGCGGCTTTGCATTATTGTTCAAGTTAAATACCAGTGCCGGTCCTCCCCTAATGCAAAGTATGCAAGTTGTGTAGGGCCCCTGAACCACAAGGGGGTCCCCTTGCTCTCAAAGATGATGAATACGGTTAATAATAATTTTAATATAATATAATTTATCCTGCCGGACGTGCTTGATACAAAAAAAAAAAGTTAAGCGTATTGAGCTGCGAAAGAGGAGCCGCTCCCCGGCCGGCTTTCTGTGCGCGAGTTCCGAGAATGAGCAAAGTATATGCTATTTTGTTTTAAGTGAAAACCCGCCAAGAAGGACATTTTTACATATTTTTGTGTGTATTTGCCCAAAGTTACTTATGTCTTAAAGGTATAGTGGAGGATCTTTCCGAATTTTAGATAAGACCCGCCCTCTCCACTTTTTGAATAAGTTTGATTGATTCACCAGAATGATTGACAATTAGGAGGACCAATAGTATAGGTGATCCACCCGGAAGTAAAAAATCCTCCGCTATACCTTTAAGTGAACATAAACGGTTGGGAAAGTAATCGAATTATTGTCAGTATGTTAGATCTGTGCATTTGGTCTTAAAGTGACAGCAGCCTAATAAACCTGCTGCTGTCTGTCATTCAGTGTTAACTAAACAACAAAAGAAAACAAGAGAATCATTCACTGCTCTTCTCTGAATAACTTCAGTAACTTGAATAATAATCATTTTATATTTAATTCATACAGGAATTTACAGATTTTTACATTTGATTATTCAATTTCTGTATTATTAGTAGGCTAAATTGACTATTAGAGAATTCCTATTCTGTGTAATTGTATCTTATTATGGTATTACTGACTGTTTCAACTCCCTGTTGTTTGTTGACAGTAAAACTTCTCTGAAAGAACAGATTAAGGGTTTGGTTTTATCAGTGTAATGTAGTTAGCAAAAGTTAACGTTATTATAAAGTGTGACTTTTTTGTTTTGACTTCAGCCTGAAGTGTTTCTTAAGTAAAGCTCTTGAGACGACTGTTGTAATCTTTGTATGGCGTTCAGTTAAATGAATTATAGTTGAACAAACCTTTATCTACTATTGCAATCACATCCAATATTTTATGGTTATTTATTTTAAGCATGAGTCTCTTATCTGCGTGTCCTTACAGTAGCAGCTTTTTAATCTGGTTGTTATCAGTCCTTGGATATGAAGGGGACTGTTATGTTATGCCATAAATGGAGGAGCATACTATTGTTTAAACACACCATTGTAACATAAATCTAATAATTTGCAACTAACAAGTTATTTAACATTTCAAACTGTTCACAGGTTATGCTGCCTATAAACTCCTGCTTGAGTCTCAGTGAGAAAGAGAAAGGCTAAAGCCTCTGCAGATCTAAGTGTTGTTCAGCGTCTCCTGTGCTGCATCACCCCAGTCTCCTGACGTCGACCATGAGTGACCCCGTGTCTTCAGATGAACTCACCCATGCCGTGGCGTCATTCGTTCACAACGTGAGTCAAGTGCTTCATTGGTTCGAAGCCCGGTTTCACAGACAGGGCTTAGATTAAGCCGGGATTATGCTATAGTTAAATAAGGCAAGGCAAGTTTATAAGGACATTTACGTAGAACTACATGTTCTTTATTCTATAAATAAAAATAAATAAACTTCCCTTGCCTTGCCTATTAGCAAAAGCTATTTTAAATAGCAATAGTTTAAAATATTTCTGGTTTTACTGTGTTGAGCATAAGAAACATAAAAACAAAATCATTTATTGCACACTTTTGACTGGTAGTGTGTGTGTATGTATATATAGGGTTGCCAACTCTCTGAAATGAAAATAAGGAACGGGGGGACACGCCCCCGGACACGCCCCCCAAGGAATAATTTAAAAAAAAAACTCCTGAAATGATGACTTCTGGTGAATATTGTGGAAACTAATTGATATATTTAGATAAATATATTTAATACATTGTAGCATATTATAATACAACTTATAGGCCTATAGAATAGCAAAGTAGGCCTAATCAATATACAAGACTGAACCACATAAGTTAGATGTGAAATATAAAGCCTATCATGATCATTTTGCCAACAATGAACCATGGATTTGTTTAGTTTATAATACATTTTATTTTTAACTTAAACAAATACAACATCTAACATTCAAAACTTCTGTAGCCTTGTGCAAACTTATTCAATAGAATTAGACTTCTAGAATGTTCTTTCCAGTGCAAAAAAATATATTTTAATTTAATTAGACAACATTTTAAGGAGGTGTAGTGCAAATATATTTATATAATTATACTTCCATTATAGTTAACTTTCTTTCCAGTGCAAAACAATAATATAAAAACATAAATAAAAAAAGCTAATAAAGAAAATCTAAAATATTGCACTCAAATACTGCATTCAAGCAATACAACACCTGTATGTATGCACATGGAAAATCTCACAGAAATAAATAAACCTCCAGACTAAGCACATTGTGCAGCTATTTTTTCCATGTGTACTTTTTTGATTTCTTTACAATGTTAGGCTAAACTTGTAATATCTCTTTTAATATAATCACTTTCTTATGAACTAATTTGAGTCTTAAAATTACATAGCCTACCATATCAGCTGGAGACGTCTGACGGACAAGGAACCGTGACATCGCTCGGCCGTGTATTCATTGTTCCTCACGCATTCCAGCCACGGGTAGTCATTTTCCCATTCAATTCTATATTTTTGTTTTGCTCGGAGGAAGTCATTTTTACATTTCCCGCTGTTGTCACTTGTCGTCATCGTTGCTACGATACGTGACTCACAATGACTGAAACGACCAATTAAAAGGGCATTCTCTGATGATGTTCCAAGATGTTAAAAACGCTACGCTGATCATAGACAATCCGGGGGAGAAATTAGTAGCCTATCTACCGCACCGTCGGGGTTTTTTTTTCACTGCACTGAATTGATTCTCAAAAATACGGAACAAAGTGCGTTCCGTATCAGTTCAATACGGAACAAGACTTTTATGTGTCAAATACGGAACGATTCCGTATTATACGGAACGGTTGGCAACCCTATGTATATATAATATATATACCGTATATAATGTATATACTTTTTTTCATGGCAACATATTGAATAATTACCATGGGATTTACATGATTCTCCCATAGGAACGGATCAAAAAGGCTTTTTTAAATGGCTGATAAGAGATTTACATATGATATAGGTTAATAATACAAATACTTATAGCAATTGATATATACATATGCTGAGATGTAACAATTTAAACTGTAAACTAAGCATTTTATTTGCACAATACTAAAGTATGGACATTTTAGGCCTGCAGTAAGAGTAAAGGAAGCTAATACTTTATAAAAAGATGCCAATAAATATTGAGAAATTGATTGGTATTTAATGGTATAACCATAGTACCATGTTCAAAAAAAATCTTGGTTCTCTTTTTGTAAGGTATATGTGCACATTTATTAATATTTCCATCTGTAGTGGCCTCATTCATTCACTTACTTTTTGTGCTCATCTTTTACAACAGAAAGATCTTTCATGTTTTTTATTCTTTGAAAGAGTGCAGCATTCAAGATCCAGGCAGACTTCCTAAACAAACATCTGCGTTGTAATTATCTGTGCGGTCTGTCTTTAATGGCCCAGTATCACTAACAGATACTATAAAACTCACTCAGGCAACTCGAAGGAAACTCAAAGACCTTCTCACCCGCAAAATTGACTTTTTTTTTCTTTCTCCTGCAGCTGTTTGCAGTGATATACAGCAACTTTGTGTGACTTGATTTGCATCCTCTCCAAGCCCACACTGCTGAGTCAGCGTTCCCAAGGTTTTGCTGTTAAAGAGCCAGCTCCCTTCCGACACAAATCCAGTCACTTCAGTCTAGGTCTGCTTCTCTATGTTGGGCCTGCAGTTCAAATAGTTGTCAGTGTGCTTGATCCTTCCCATTACCATTTTTATTGACACAGAAGCATTTATTTTATATCATTTAGCTTCAAAACCAATTCTAAAAGTGCTTAATGGGAGTGGAAAGTTCTGCCGATTCTGATGCAGCCGGATCATTTCCAGCGCAATTTAGCGTCTGGTTTAAGACATGTTTTTTTTTTTGGGCAGTAAATGGTGCAAATATCAGTAAATTAGGTAAATCACCTTGCATGAATCATTTAAATACTCTCCTTTTTTTATAGCTTTATAGTATTAATATAAGACTTTTTAATGAAATTCAATCATTTTAATGATACAGAATTTAAAAAATACAAGCCAATAAAATAATATAACAGCAATTTTATTGAAAGTAACTCTAAAATTGGACAAATTTTTCTTTCTTTTTGTCTTTTTTGACCAATTATCCAAATAATGTATAGTTAAAGCTATTATTATCGGAGCATGTGAGCAAAGCGTAGCGCATCAGTGACCAGTAAATTATTTTCAGCAGCCGGAATTTCGGTGCATCCCTATATTTTATGTCCTAATAGGTATGAATTTCTCATTGCTAGTTAGTGTAATTCAGTAGAAGTACAGAGCATAACTGGTTAACTGACATTGGCTGGCCTCTTGATGGCAGGCAGCTGTTGACTCATAAGGTTAATGATCAACCCAACGACACGACTGCTGGTTTTGGGTGTGTGGATGTGGGGGTGTGTTTTGGGGAAGACTAAACTATCAGCGATTGGAGTTCGAACGAGACCTGGTATTGCGAAAGTGGGTTATTCCATATCCTCTTCCTGCTGCGGTCACGTGACGACAGGTTGCGGAGGAGCGTACAGCTTCTGTTCGCTCATCTTTTAGATTTGCTTTGAAAAATAGATTATTTTTCTCGCTCTGTAGGACACCCTCGTGTTTAGATGACCAATGGACTTCCTGTACACGTTTACGGTCAGTCATTTATTGAGTTAAAGACTTCCTAAATTAGCTATAGTATTAAATGCATTACCTGTTGACGATGACCATACATCCTCGTAGTGGTATGTTGCATAATAGTCGATGGCCCTCTGATATGAGTTGTTATTGATGCATTTTTTGCAATATTTCGTGGTCAGTTCTTGTAAATCAATACTTGGCAAACAAAGTTTGAGAGAAGGGTAATTTTGGAAGGCTGAGGGCTGGTGGATCTTGCCTCATCGTTTTGAGTAAATATTAAAATTGGGTTTTTCTACAAGTTATCAAGGCTCACATATGTGATTCATATCATCCAAAAAGTAATATTGCTCTCTTAAGTGTTTAGCTTATTTTATACAGTATTGCATTTTGTTAAAAGTCAGCATATAGGGCTTCATAGTACTCTTAACATTATTAGATGCATGTAAAAACAAGATTTGCAGCTCTGTAAGGACATCTCTACCCACAGCTCTCCATAACGCTCCCTCCTGTGTTGCACGCGTGTCTTGCTGAGTCAGTGGGATTTCAGAAACCTCACAGATCTGTGTGGCTAATCTCTCGCTGGCTGTGCGCTCGCGTGAAGGAGACTTTGCTTTGGCCACTGGCTCTTTGTGTGAACTGACTCTAATGCTGCATGGGAGACGCTGCACTGCCATGTAAGCCGCTGCTTCTCCTCAAAGAATTCTGCTGGTCTGGAGTGGGCTTGAGGGACGTTATATGGTTTATTTTGGGTTCAGCTCGCTGTCTTGTTGGCCTGAGCATTGTGGGTCTGCATGTCGTATGTGTGCGTCCATTACTGGGCGAAGAGCCAAACCTCAGTGTGATTTCACTGTAGAGAAAGTGTATTTCTTGTGGGTTGATATTGACCACAAGTCTTTTGAGGATATCTTTGATTTGTCTCTTTTTGTCTACTAACAAGTTTGTCTTAACCAATAGGAGTTATGACAGTGGAGTTTTAACAGGATAATAGGAGTTATAACAGTGTTTTGTTTTCGTATCATTGAGACACTATAACAGTTTTTATTAATATTTTAAATTAGTTTTTATTTTATGTTTTGTTTTGGTTTCATTTTAATTGATTTTTTGTGATTTTGCTCTGTGTTTGACATTTTTATTAGCTTTTTAAAATGTTTATATAATAAATAATTTGATTTTAGTTGTAATTATTGTACATCAAGTTAAACTAAATGGAAAAAGTCATATTGGAAACTATATGAAATAAAAATTACGTTTATTTTAGGATCATTGAGACACTATAGTTTTTATTCATATTTTGATTTTTTTAATAAAAAAAAAAAAAAAAAATTTGTATTACATAATTGAGAGTACAGGCTGGTGGTTAGTGGTACATAAACTTGTAAAAAAATTAAATAATACTAAAACTAAAATAATAATAATGTAAATACTGTAGTATTTAAGGATACATAGTATAAAGATGTAAGCAATGTCATTTTAAGGGATTTACCCACAATCTTTGAAATGAGTCAGATTTGTTTGTCATAAGTTGAGCCAAAGCACCAAAGACTATTAATGGGACTTTCAAGTGTATAATCTTTGTCCTGTGATGTTACGAAGCGCAAATCGCCTTTGTGTAATTGGGGAAAGTCGGTATAACTGTATAAAACCAAATGTAACTGGTTTTGCTCAGAAGATTTGGTTGAGACTGGTCAATCTGTTGTCCCCACATGCCAATAACAGCATTTAAGGCGCCCACGTGAAGTCTCAGAACGAATGAAAGCAGATTTGAAGCCTCGGCGACACACGGTAACCATAAGATGACGGATGTTTTCTGGAGAGTGTCAATATTTGCCTGTGGAAAATGTTGAAGTGTGGCTGAGGAGATTATATTGTTCTGAACAATCGCAACCATGCGCCTTTCTTCCAAATCGTTGTTTGTTTTTAATCGCCCTGCGGAGAAAGACTAACAGCCCTCCGATGACAGCGAGAAACACAATGAGTTTTCTCTCACTTTGTTGTTCTTGAGGACATACGGGAAGAACGGCTTTCTCATGAGCTCTTCTGCACAGCTTTGTGAGCACTGACTGATTCTTTCGCCAGCTCTAGCAACCATGGTAAGCTTTACATTGCTGGACTCTAGTTAGCATGTGTGCAGACTCTTATGTTCTCTTTTCTTTTGTTTAATTGAGAAAAAAGTTTCAATTATTTGAGTGGGTCATTGCTGTTATCCAGCGCCATTTGATCAACCACTTGTCAGACTAGGGCTGCAGTTTTTATTAAACTAATACCAAAATCATATGACTTAGTTTATTTTATTTTATTTAAATGTAATTCAATTTTTACTTTATTTTTTATTTTATTTTAATGTAATTTGTATTTAATTTGATTTTATTAAAAATGTTTTATTCTATTCTATTCTACTCTATTCTATTATTTTTATTGTATTCTAGGGCCCCCTGTGGTTTTTGGTCAAAATAACATTTTACATTGTTTAACTATTGAAAATTAAAAAAATATATATCCCATCATTAAGTATTAATGTAAATTTGTATTGTAAATTTACAGTTGCAATGTGAAATAATTTTTTTATTATTATAGTTTTCTTAAATACTCCTTTTTTATTATTATTTTACTGTAAAATAGTAATATTGTACGATCCATTAAGGTATAATTATGATATTATTATTATTAGTAGTAGTAGCAGTAGTGGTAGTGGTAGTAGTATTTTATGGTGTATATATATATATATATATATATATATATATATATATATATATATATATATTTATTTATTTATTTATTTATTTATTTATTTATTTATTTATTTATTTATTTATTTATTTATTTATTTATTTATTTATTTATTTATTTATTTATTTATTTATTTATTTATTTATTTATTTATTTATTTATTTATTTATTTATTTATTTATTTATTTATTTATTTATTTATTTATTTATTTATTTATTTATTTATTTATTTATTTATTTATTTATTTATTTATTTATTTATTTATTTATTTATTTATTTATTTATTTATTTATTTATTTATTTATTTATTTATTTATTTATTTATTTATTTATTTATTTATTTATTTATTTATTTATTTATTTATTTATTTATTTATTTATTTATTTATTTATTTATTTATTTATTTATCCCAAAATATTGGCCAAATTGTGCAGCCCTACAAACAAGCCCAGCAAACCTTTTTTATTATTATCACACTTTAAATTTCAATCACAATTTTTTATCAGTAAAAGAAAAAAACTGGCAGTATTTTTTTCTGCAATCTAAAAATTGCGGCAATTTTCTGAGGATGACTTGAATAATTTAAATTTGGGGAAATTAATTCTAGAATGATTGGGGAAATTTTGTTGGGGAATGCATCTGCACAGAAAATAAAACAATTTATTTAAAAAAAAAAGTTATTTCCTTTATTATTTATAGGCATCTCATTCTGAAAACAGCAGCGTATGTTTATTAAATAGCAGCTTTTGCGCTTTGACTCGCTTTATGCCATATCGTGATATCTATTTGATTTCGATATAACATGCAGCCCTACATCAGACCCAGATGATGTCCTACAGAAAATTGATGCTGGCACGGTAATTTAATCCAGACCAACTGAGGACCAGTTACTCTAGTCACTGAAGGATATATCACAAACAATAAAGTCTTTGTGCGCCATGGAATGCATGCATACGTCATATAAATGCAATATCTAGCACTACTGAATGGCATAAATTCTCCTTGTGTAATGTACCGTGTGAGCGAGCACACGAGTAGGAAGATGACGCAAACCTCTCCTGTTGTGGACGTGCAAGAACAGGTTTAGATGAGATGTTAATCAAATTGGTTTTGATTGATTTTGCAACAAATTTTGAATGGAAAAGGTTTGTTGTGTCAGATATTTTTATTGCATGTAGGAAACTTTTGTGAATTTGCAAAATGACAGATATTGCAGGCAAGGATTTACAGTGAATTAGTTCTATCCCTGTCTCTTTCCATGTGTTTGTTTGGGTGATTATTGAGCAAATGAGAATGCTCCATTGAGGTGTAGCTAATAATATGATTGCTTGTTTTTGACTTGTGGATATTTGCTCATGTTATTGCAGTAAAGCGCACCAATGAGCTGTAAAGCCTCTAGTGTTTGCATTTGTTTTACATTATATCATGATTCCCATTTAATTTAGTAAGAGATTTACTACTGAATCTGGATCACTGGGAACTCTTGACAGGCTTCATTTAACTCAGCGTGGTGTTCTGTGACGGTTAATGCTTTTGACCATGACTCCCTCTAGTGATCGTTTCAGGACGCTGTTAGCAGTGCAGAGATTTATCACTTCTTAATAGCAGGATTCATACTGTTACTGCACCACCGGGAACAGTTGGCCATCAGGAAAACATACTATAAATATACATTTATTTTACTTTGCTTTTTTGTTTTAGTTTATACTTGTTTTGAACGAATTTTTCCTCATTGACCTCATCCTGTGTGTCGTCCAACAGCCCGAGTCATCGACCTCATCTGTCCGAGTGCCACAGAGGGAGGAAGAGGAGGATGGTGACCTGAACAAAGCATTAGGTGTTCAGCGCTTCCAGCAGATACTGAGCCCCCCTCCCAGAGTTCCTGGCGAGCAGCACCGCAGCTACAATGAGGATGATTTTGAGTGTAAGTTCACATCCTTTCGCATCCCTTTATTTTATTTTATTTTATTTTATTTTATTTTATTTTATTTTATTTTATTTTATTTTATTTTATTTTATTTTATTTTATTTTATTTTATTTGAAAAATATGCATTGTTTTTTATGCTTTTGAAGTGTTGCTACAGTATATATACAGTGTGTGTATGCATATATATATATATATATATATATATATATATATATATATATATATAATTTACATATATCATATCATATCATATATATCATATCATATATATCATATCATATATCATATCATATATCATCATATCTCATATATCATATCAATAATTTTTTTTATTACATATATACATTTATACATATAATTTTTTTGTGTTGGAGCCAGCAATAGTACAGTTGTAATATACAAAAGTATTAGTAATCGTATAAATAACATTGTCACAAGAGCACATTTCACAAGATGTTTCAATCTTGTTTCCTTGTTTCGAAATAAAATGTTCCAATTTTTCACATGAAAATCGTTTGGAAGCCATAAATGTGAAAATGCAGAACTGAAACTCGGCTGTAATCATTCTCAGATCACCGTCACTCCTCCCATCACATCCACCATCCTCTGTCCAAACTCCCGGGAGATGGAAGGAGGAAGAAGAGTGGGAGGAAGAGGAGGAGGAGCAGCAGCAGCAGTAAAGAGCACAGAGCATGTTCAAGCCCCAGCGGTGCTTTGGCCATCGAGGAGGGTGAAGATGAAGAGGAGGAGGAAGAGGAAGAAGCTTCGGAAGGCCAGAGCGCCACCCCAACTCTCACAACAGACGCTGAGAGGAAAGACAATGTTCAGGTAACCAGATTTATATCCTATATGTATGATTTAATTGAAGCTCTTCCAACTAATTAACTTTATCCAAGACAATGTAAACCGCATACTGAAATACTGGCAGAAACGTAAGGCAGCGCCTATTTGAACTAAGTGCAAATAATGATAGATTCTATTTACACTATGTAAAAATAGCAGTATTTTCTTTGCAATAAGTGTAAATAGTAGCCTAGTTAGATACTATTTGCACCTCATTGTTTTAGTACATTATAAAACAGCATGCAGTAATAACTTAAGTGTAAATTAAATAAATGCTGTCCTTCCTAAACCTAACCCTACCCGATAAACACTTTATTATTAAATATCCTTTAGGCACTTTAATTCCCCTTTTCACACATTTTCTTAATATTTATTGAAAATAAATGCCTTTCCAATCTGATACGCGATGGGAAAAGGGAGAAGAACGAGTCAAAAAGTATCTATAATGCGCCTTACACCCTACGCCATTGCTGCTGCATTTAAAAAAAAAACTTTTTTCTTTTTTCTGGCCCAACCAGATATGGGTTGAGTTAGTGTAAATAGCCTCTGCCAACAAGGCGGGCTATTTGCACTTAGTGTAAATAGATACTCAGAAAACGTAAAGGGATAATTCACTCAAAAATGAAAATCATTTACTCGCCTTCATGTCATTCCAAACCCGTAAGACTTTCATTCATCTTCAGAACACAAACTCGTATATAAATACTCAATATAATAGATTTATCATTATTTCTATCATTTTATCTCTTGTCCAGTTCTTCGTGTCCGATGATGAGCCTCATGCGTCCACCCCTGAGACTTCAGATCCTCTCCCTGCACGAGGAATCCTGATCGTCCCCTCGTCTGCGGTGTGTTCGGAGCCCCAGGACAGCACATCCACTGAGTGAGTCCGCCTGCGTTAGCTTTCCAAATGAAACAAGCGTTTAGTAAAAATATGCTGATCAATTCTGTCATCATTTACTCACCCTCAAGTTCTTCCAAACCTGTATGAATTTCTCTCTTTTGCTGAACACAAAAGAAGATATTTTAAAGAACATGGGTAACCAAACAGTTGATGGACCCCATTGACTATACTATACTAGATTCCCATACTATAAAAGTCAGTGGGGAACATCAACTGTTTGGTTTCCAACATTCTTCAAAATATCTTTGTTTGTGTTCAGCAGAAGAAAGAAATTCATACAGGTTTGGAACAACGTGTGTAAATGACAGCATTTTTGCACATGAAAATAATGCACTTCATGCAATTTTCTTTCATTCATTTTGTTGTGAAATGTGACCTGGAAAAGGTTTTGTGTAATTATGGTATTTTGGTTTAAACTATGTCACCATTTTTTTTAAGGGAAGTTCTCAGTGTCTTCAGTTTTGTTATTTGCTCAGCTGAAGTGGTGGACATTGCAGGTTGCGTAGCACAAGCTATAAAGCATGCACTTCCAGCTTGTGTCCGCCTCTCTGTTCTTGGTTTACTGTAAATTGAATCATTAGATGCCAGTGCACAGCACACCCTGTTCGTTACCTAGGACGAGATATTTCAGAGACCAGCAGGGTATCAGTCTCTCTCCAGACCTCCATCACCGCTTGTCTACATCATTCACCCGTTGCTATTAGCAACCGCACTTTGCTTTTATAAAGCGCTCTCCACCTTTCCTTTCTGCTTTCTCATCTTTTAAATGCAGGAGTGTCTTTACAAACAACAGGATTCATTGTCAATATCATTTCTGCAGGTTGTTTTCTTCTGTTCTTTAGTAACATTAACAATGACAGGGATTTTGTCCTTGATGGTTTTGGTCTAATAAGCTTTTAAAAACGATTCATTTTAAACGAAAGGTAAGTGCTCAAGAAGATTTTGTATTTGTTGCAAAATACTTTTCAATTAATCTGTAAATCTGTTAAGATTTTATGTCATAAGAAAATTAGTGCGTACTCTATAGTGAGCTACTGAAGTTATGATTGAGTATTCATGGCTAAGTTATATTGTATTTCTTCAAGCAATTTAGTGACATGCATCTTATTTTTGTTTTGGACAGACAAAATGCAATATTTTGTCTGCATGTTATTGAGCTAATTAAGTAATAAAAAGCTACCAAAAGATATTTGTCTTAGTAAAACACTAGCACTTTTTAAAAATTGTGAGCACAAAGCAGTTTTTACTCCTTTTGTGGACTTTTCAAAAAGATTTGCATGTTTATAATCAGGGTTATTATCGTTAATTAAAACTATTAAAACATTTATGTTAATGGAAATAAAGCTAAAATAAAATATAAATATTAGCTGGAAAACTTAAACTAAACAAAAATTGGAATTAGAACTGAAATTGAAGTTGAAGCACAAAAATAATTCATTATTTAAACTAAAAACGTTCAAACTAAAAACAGATCACTTTTTATGTGTTTTGGCCATTCATTTACACGACAATGGCATTTTGGAAATGCAAACTTGCTTCAAGTGCAAGTTTTTAAACCGATACCATTATCGTCTCATTGTAAACCACAAAATGTGAATTTGTGAAAACTGTGATGTTATGATGTGCATAAGTATTACGTGAGACTGAACAATAACCGCATAGTGTTTCTTTACAAAGTGACATTGCCAACTAGTGGCCTGGCAGCAGAATACAGTGAGTTTAGTCTTTTTCGCAGATCCGTGTAAACGGGGATCATTTTGACAACGTTGTAAACTGTACACAATAAAAACAAAGGACATTTTTTTCCATTTTTAGTTCATCATTGTTGTATAAAAGTACCTTAAAACTGAAATAAAAAATTGCACCAAAATAGCAATATTTAAAAAGTAAAATAAAACGTAAAAAACAACGAAATGACTGAAAATTGTACGAAAATTGTACTAAAATTAACTAAAAATAAAAGCCAATTCAAAATATTAATTAAACTAAATTGAAACCTAAAAAAACTGTTTGTATTAATGGTTTGATGAAAACAGTCTCATTTTGTCTCTTGTAGAACGCCTGAACCTGCTCCTCCGACCCCTAGCGCCACTGAGCCCAGCTCTCTGCCCCGTGTGTCGAGTCGCAGCTACGACCTTCAGGAGAGACGTCGCACGGGCAACATGACGGGGACCGAGCAGGCCAAATACCAGCGGATCCCCACTGATGAGTTTGAGGCTCGGACCCTGGCCTCGGCCGACCTGGATGGCATTAAAAGTGAGTTAATCTCCACCTTGCTTTTGCAGGTTTGGTGAATAACTGCTATAATAGGAAATCTTGAGATAACTAACAATAAATGCATAATGATTTCTATTTCACTTTAAAGGTAGGGTAGGCAATTTTCAGAGAGGCTAACAATAGCGAGCTAGCTTTGAAAGCATAAGATCCCACCCTCCCTTCAGAGCGTCTCCAAAGCCACACCTCCTCCAAAACACACGAACACACACAGCAGAGAGCAAACAAAAGCATCACAAGAGACGGCGTTAAACTACCTCATGTCTCAAAGCACATAATATTACAATAATAATGTACATAAACAACTTAAAGAGCCCTGACCTGTACCACCTGACTGCTGCAGATTCATTTCGGCGTTGATAGTGTTGCCATTGAAACGCATAAATTTGAGTCACAAACCGTTCCGAGTATTCCGAGTCATGGGTTTCCATCTCTTGAAATTACAGTAGTTATGGCGTGAATGTAGCATAAGCTCGTTGTTTTGGTTCAGGAGGAACTGTAAAAGGCGGCTGCTGTTTCGGTTGTGGTGCTCAGTGACTGATGGAACGGAACAAGGGCAATGATTGGACGGACATTTTATGGTCCTACAGCTTCCACAGATGATATATATATATATATATATATATATATATATATATATATATATATATATATATATATATATATATATACATATAAATACATTTAGACTACTTAACTTATTGATTGCTATCAGGATGTAAAGAGACTTTCAACCAGCATAACAAAAAAATGCTTCTGGAACAAATCACCTACCCTTCCTTTAATTGATTCCAAACATGCTAGATTCCTGAAGAAATGAATCAGAGGGAAATAATGCTGTTATCCCTTTGGTTTCTTTATCCTGTTCTAACTTTCCATGAAGACCTGCCCACCAGCTAATGGGATTTTATGTGAAGAATCTGGGTCTGAAATCTCAGTAACTCAATACATTTTAAAATGAAGCTGTCTAAGCTGCCATCTTCAATTCACCAATAATATAAACAATGACTTTGCATTCATGCATTTTGTGGAAACCCTTTTGACATTCCTTTGGATAAAAGGCTAATGCTAAATATAATGCTGGAATATAGAGTACGGTTCTGTTTAAAAGATTGGGGTCAGTAAGAATTTTTATTTAAAAGAAATTAATACTTTTATTCAGCAAGGCTGCATTAAATTGGTCAAAAGTGGCAGTAAAGACACTCATCTATCTATAAATTACGGGAACGTCTGTGTGTGTGTGTCTGTTATTCGCATATCTCTCGAACCGTTAGTCCAACTCACTACATCTTTTTCTTATACATAGTTTAGTAGCCTACTATTCTTTTTGGCCGAATTTATCATTATAATCAAATCACGGGCACTTTGCACTAGTAAACTAAAATCCATGATCTGGTCTTCTGTGAGATTGAGTTTTCACTGGTTTCATGGTCTCTCAAATGATTTGTACCATGCATCCTGCTATGCTTCATGGCAAGAGTCTTTTGTGCCCCAGAGAGACAAACCTTTCTCAGACGTCAGTTGTATATCAGCGGTTCCTGTAATATACCCCATCAGCTTTCTCCGTCTTCCTATGCTGGCCACTAATTCGTCTGGGAAAAGGCCCATCTGCTGCATATGCTCAACGACAGGACTTAAACGGTTGCTGTACACCGTTTAGTTTAACCTATTACATTTTGGCACATCAGTTCATAAGCAAATACATGTCAGCAGTAAACAGACAATAATATGTTAAACTCTGCTTGACTTTGTTGCATCATCAGCGGTTTTAGTCGCTGTCAGCTCTCATCTGTTGTTGCAAATCACTGTCTGTGTGAACGCTTTTTTAGATGTTTAGTGAGTTTCAACTTGCAGCTCGAAGTAGCTGTGTGGGAAAAGGCTTTGGCCTCTTTTCTTGATTGGAGTTTGTTCCTTACAATCACCCAATTAGTCAAATCCCCTTCAGGTCCCGCCCTGACCTTTTTACCCTGAATGTCTTTGGCGACTGTCCCATCCTGTAATTTCACCCTGATGAGCTTGTTATGAACAAAGACGATGACCTGCTTCTCAACTCTGCCAAGATGATTTTACCTAGTGAGTGTGGTCATTTGACAGATTTGAGGAATACATGCTCCTTGGGGAAATCTTAAACCATGGAAATTTGATCAAATATAGTATAGTCATAGTGCATGTTTAGTATTCATGAGTGTGGCATATAATAAATTCCAGGTTAATCTCCATATTTTATAAGTTCTTTCTACCATTCAAAAGTTTGGGATTGGTGAAGTAAAAAAAAAAGAAAAAAGTTTTTATTATATTTCAAATAAATGCTATTCTTTTGAACTTTCTATTTATCAAAGAATCTTGAGTAAAATGTATCATCGTTTCCACAAAAATATTAAGCAGCACAACTGTTTTCAACATTGATGATAACAATAAATGTTTCTTGAGCAGCAAATCGGCATATTAGAATGATTTCTGAAGGATCATGTGACACTGAAGACTGGAGTAATGATGCTGATGCATTTTAAAATTTAAATGATTTTGATTAAATAAATGCAGCATTGGTGAGCATAAGAGACTTCTTTCATAAACATTAAGAAAAAAATCTTACCAGCCCTATACTTTAGATTGGTAGTAAAATTTTGGGACATGTTCCTCAATTATTTGAGAAACACTTCACAATAAGGTTTTATTTGTTAACTTTTGTTAGCTAAAGTAGTTAAAATGAATTAACAATGAACAATACTTCTAAAGCATTTAATCATAATGTTAATCTCAACATTTACTAATACATTTTTAAGATCAAAAGTTGTATCTGTTAATATTAGTTAACGCACTGTGAACTAACATGAACATGGACATTTGTATTACCTAACATTAACAAAGGTTAATGAATGCTATAAGAATATATTTCTCATTGTTAGTTCATGTTAGTTAATGCATTAACCAAAGTTAACAAATAATATATGTTTTTGTTTAATTCTTCCAGGCCATCGTTTTGAAGATGTTCCTGGAGTGCGTCGACACCTGGTCAGGAAAAGCACAAAGGGTCAAGTAGTGCACATCAGCAAAGATCACAAAGAACCCAGCACACGCACTCGCAAACTGGACCGAACGCCACATGAGGTGAGACTCGTGCTACAGTCTGAGTTTGACTAGCTGATGTGAGAACTTTGGTTGAAGCTAGTGTATTAACCTTGTCTGAACCCAAGGTTCCCATGGTCATGGAAATAAAATAGATTAAAAAGTCTATTAATACAAATTTGGAACGTCATCATGGGAATTTCTATAGTTAACGTCCATCTTTCTGCTTCTGCTGTTGCAAAATTATAAAATATGTTTAGGTGTTAAAGTAAAATAAAGGAATTTCTTGAAATTATTGAAATGAATTATTGAAAATATATTTTGAAAAATATTGTTTTATTTTTATATAATAACAATAGGGATGCATGGATTTGAAAATCTGGGCCGATAATTATTTATATTTGAAAGCTGATAACCGATAAATCTAAATGACAATTTTTATATAATTTTTGCGAGCCCGATTACAAAAACAAACGTCTCACCATTAAATGCCATGTCCCAAGCACACTATTATAATGTTCTCATTATAATTTTATGTAGCCTTTATGACAGACTTGTGCTGCACATGTTGCACTTGACTGTATTTTCCTTTTTTGAAGTGATTCCAATCATATTTCAAGCAATTCAAAAACATCATGGCGAACAGTGTGTTCAGAAGTGTCTCGGCTGAAGGAAATAATCCATTTATTTGCTTTAATATATCTAGTAGTAGTAGTAGTAGTAGTAGTAGTAGTAGTAGTAGTAGTAGTATATAAAAAATCTCCTTAATCAAATAAATAAATCCTTATCCAGTAATCATGAACAACCAGAAGGATAATTGAAAAAGTCATGGTTATTGATTTATCAAACACTGTGGGAATCCTGGTCACTATTGAAATGTGGTCTCTATTTAGTCAACATAAACGCTTGTTTAAGCTTAAGCTAAAAGTTCTGTGGAAATTTTTCAACACCATTCCCTCTGGCTGCGATTTTTAGGACAAAGTTTTTGTAATGCGCAAGACTAGCTAGGTTTCGGATGTCTCTACAGATGCCTTCACAAAGTCCTGATGAGTTCTTTCAGCGCGTTTAGCCCTTTTTCCCAGATTGAGACTCGCCCACTGCATTTCCAATTATTTCTGACTAGCCCGCTGTCCTTCACAACAAATAAAAGGAGGATTTTAGGGGGGCAGAACCTGATTAAAAATGAATGAACTTCTTCCCTTTCACACACCTAAGAATAAAGAAAAGATCAGCTCGGGTAACTGGACACCGCAAGCCTTCAGAGTCAGTCATGTTTTATTAACGCCCTCAGATTCCCCTCCAGACAGGTAAACCAGCTACGTATTAGGGTAAATGAGTGTACTCATGGACCCTCTTCTAAACAACACCAGTGTTCACACCGCTGCCTGACGTCTCGTTGCCCAGTCGTGCTCTGACGCTGTTCTGTCTGGACGAACAGCATGGTCCTTTTAGACTTTTCCAGGCGGCTTGCTCAACACCAGAAGGTCAGGGAATGGTGTGTTGGTGTACATGCACATGCTGGATGCATCGATTGGTGTGTGATATCACATTTTGGGCTGATCAAACCAATGTTAGCTTGAGTTGAAGTACAAGGTTCTTGGGTTGAAATGCATAGCTGGTACCGGTTTAATGGTGTCTGTTGCTTTAACGACTTAAATTCCTCTAAAGAAAAGCCCTTAATGAATTTTCATCAGATTCAGAAGATGGTTTATTTGCATGTTCTCCACTCATTTATTGCATGTTCTTTGGCCTCAGGTGTTTGTGGAGCTGAATGAGTTGATCATCGATAAAAACCAGGAGATGCAGTGGAGAGAAACAGCCCGCTGGATCAAGTTTGAAGAGGACGTGGAGGAGGAAACGGACCGCTGGGGGAAACCACACGTCGCCTCGCTGTCATTCCGCAGTCTGCTGGAGCTGAGGAAGACCATCTCTCACGGTGAGAACCTGCTCAAACCTCCATAAAACTCTGTTTGGCAAATGTCAGGTTAGCTGTAACATTTTATATTGTAATATCATTACATGACCAATCTTACAGTGTGATTTTTCTACGGTATACTATGGTTTTAATTTTTTATATTTTTTATATATATATATATATATATATATATATAATTACTTTACTAAATGAGACTTCAAGGAATATTTCTGTTAAAAATGAATTTTACTATTTAAATGTACTTCAGAAAAGTGAGCAATAATGTGGATTATGGATAAATATATAATTTAGTCCCAAAATCTAAAATCGACACATCGCTTATACTTTATTATATATATATATATATATATATATATATATATATATATATATATATATATATATATATATATATATATATATATATAAAATTGTTTTATAAAACATGCATATTATGTATCTACTACCTAAGTACAATGTTAATTATGTATTTTAATGTATTGTGAACCAAAAAAGTTAGTTGTATCTTCATAAACATGAATGTAGATTAATAATTGCTATGTGTGTATACTAAAATATTATTATATATTATACTATATAATAGTAAAAACATTTTCAACACCGTATGTGTATATATGTACTGTGTGTGTGTGAAAGTACTGTAAATACTGTATATGTGTATATACACTGATTTATGTTAGTAGTATGTTTTTATATATAAATGTGTATATATGTATGTGTGTGTGTGTGTGTGTGTGTGTATGTATATGTATATATATATATATATATATATATATATATATATATATATATATATATATATATATATATATATATATATATATATATATATATATAAATATAAATAATTTTTGCATTGATTTTGTCATGAAAATGAAATGGCCTTATTTTTGATTCCTCCCATTAGGAGCTGTGCTTTTGGACTTGGACCAGAAGACACTACCTGGTATCTCCCATCAGGTGGTGGAACAGATGATCATCTCAGACCAGATCAAAGCTGAGGACAGAGCCAATGTCCTCCGCGCTCTCTTACTCAAGCACAGGTATCTCTCAGATGTTTGTACAATAAGCAATATCTAACACCATATCTACTCCAGGCGTGACAAAGCGACCATTGCAAATCTGTTTGTTCTTCGTATCAGAAGTTGTGCCAGCTCTATGTCAGAAATAGAACGGGGCATCAGTTAACTGTCGGGATTTAGGTCATCTCGCGCCACATCCAGTGTAGACAGCATCACTGATTATAATTGGTTTTACTTGCTTTTGTCATATTGCCACGCTCGAAATCTGGTGTAGACATGGTGTAAGAAATGGCAGAAGGAAGTTGGTTTCCATTTGAATTTCTTTCATCCCACATATGATTTTTTTAATTCTCATATAATCTAATGGTTTCTGTTCGCCATAACATCACCCATCCATATATAGATCCACACATGACCCTTCGCAGTCTGTTCTAGTGTCTCTTACCCGCTGGCTCCCTTGCTCTCCCTCCCTTAGTCACCCGAGCGATGAGAAAGAGCACAGCTCCCCGTTCCCCAGGAACATCTCGGCTGCCAGCCTGGGCTCCCTGA
Source organism: Rutilus rutilus (assembly GCF_951802725.1). NCBI lineage: Eukaryota > Metazoa > Chordata > Actinopteri > Cypriniformes > Leuciscidae > Rutilus > Rutilus rutilus. The sequence continues at coordinate 7,170,581 of NC_140228.1, forward strand.
TCACCCATCACCAGAGCAGCAATAACCACCTGTCCGTCCCCGAACCCTCCGTCACAGAGCCACTCATGGGCTCCTCAAGGGCCAGTCAAGACAGCACTCTTCATATTGACATAGAGAAGAACGAGGTAATTGGATTGAAGTGTCTCAATTAGATAATGTTTTTAGCTGAAGAGGAGGGCAGCCTGTATCTATTTACAGATAATAGCTCACAATTTTTTATCTTAAAGTTCCTAGGCCACATTTTCATTCATTCATTCATTCATTCATTCATTTTTTTTTTGGGGTGAAAAATCTTTCATTCACCAATCATGTTTTTGCTTCTTGTCTAACGATTTAATGTGTTTTTGTGACGTTGGTAGCACTTTATTTTACAGTCCTGTTCCCCATGTACTATGTACTTATTATAGTAAATACAATAACTGGGTAATAACTATGTACTAACCTGAACCTACCCCTAAATCTAAACTTAACCCATGTAGTTACCTTATATTAACCAGTACTTTCTTAGGTAAGAACTGCCACGTTCTGTAAAATAGTGAAGTGCTGTGACAGTCGCTGCTCAACATAAAATATTTTTTGGGGTCTTCAAGATTAGTTTCTTTCTGATTCGTCTTATGTTTCATTATTTGCAGAAAGATTCAGCTCCACCTATAGGCATGCACAAATCCAAGTCCAAACATGAACTTAAGCTTCTGGAGAAAATTCCTGAAAATGCTGAAGCCACCGTCGTCCTCGTTGGTAAGCAGTTGTTCTCTTGTTAAAGAATCCTATTGGAATTTCGTCGGATCTCTACATTGGAAACCAGTCCTAAATCATTTTAGAATCTAGATTCTACGGAATTTGGAAAAATGCTAATTTCAGTTCATCCCATTTGAACCGGCTGCTAATAATGATGAATTCCGAATTAACGAAATGCATCAGGAACTAACATGACTATCATAGAGTTGACACAATCAGCACATAATTTCACAAAACTGCAGGAAGTGAAATGCATTGCTCCCTTAGGCAGTGTGGACTTCCTGGAGCAGCCCACCATGGCATTTGTTCGACTGCAGGAGGCTGTAGAACTGGACTCAGTGTTGGAAGTATCAGTTCCTGTTCGGTTTCTCTTTGTGCTGCTTGGTCCTCCCAGCACCGACATGGACTACCACCAGATCGGACGTTCCATTTCCACGCTCATGTCTGACAAAGTGAGGAAGACTGTTTTCAGTCTAGCATACAATTGACTACAAATAATAAAATGACAGCTCACCAACCCACAAGATCATGAACATGCATTGTTGCAAAAAAATGTGGCTATAATGCCTATTTCCAGTGTTAACTTGATGTGATGTCTCTCCAGCAATTTCACGAAGCTGCATATCTGGCAGACGATCGGCAGGACCTGCTCAACGCCATCAACGGCTTCCTGGACCTCAGTATCGTGCTCCCTCCATCAGAGCTGGGCGGGGAAGAGCTCCTGCGCTCCGTCGCTCACTTCCAAAGAGAGATGCTCCGCAAGAGAGAGGAGCAGGGGGGGGCCATGCTGTCCAAAGAGCCCAAGAGCCTCGAAGACAAAGGTCTGCATCTGCCCGGGTAGATTCAGTCTGGGCTGACTAGTTCCAGTTAAGCTTTGGTTTTGGTTTTTATCTCTTTGTTCTTTTGATCTGTGTGGGTTTTTTTTTTTATGCGTTATTGATATAATATTATTATTATTATTATTATTATTATTATTTATTTTTTTTGTGCTTGTTTTATTTAATTTTGTTTTCTTTTTTGATTTGTTTGATTTTTATTAGTGTGTTTTTATTGTCTTTTATTTCGTTTTGTTCATTTTATGTAGACACTTTTCAGTGTTTTCTTTTATTTATTTTTTACCTTATTGCTTTTTAGGTTATTTTTGTGTGCTTGTTTTGTTTTATGTGCCTTCATTTAGGTTTTTTATTTTATGCAGAGCTTTTGTTTTGAGTTTGTTTGTTTGTTTGTTTTGTTTTTCTTTTTGTCTCTTGTGCTTGTTTTGTCAAATTTGTTTTCATTTTTTTTTTTTTTATTAGTGCTTTTGGTTTTATTTTGTCTTTTATTTAGTTTTTTTTTTTTTTTTTTTTACCTAACAAAAATGTCTTTTTGTTTTGTGCTTTCAGCATTTAGTTTTGTTGTTATTTAGAGCTTTTGTTTTGATTTTTTTTTTTTTGTTCTTGTTTTGTTTTGTTTTATTTACTAATAATTTATATTATTAATAATATCACAAATTCTCTCTTTATGTGTAAATCAGAGGCCTTGCTGGCGCCTTTTAAACCAGAAGACGACCCTTTAAGACGCACAGGCCGTCTATTTGGTGGACTGATCCGTGACGCCCAGCGCCGTTACCCAAAGTACATCAGTGACTTCAAGGATGCGCTGAACCCCCAGTGCATGGCTGCTGTCATCTTTATCTATTTTGCTGCTCTTTCTCCTGCCATCACGTTTGGAGGCCTTCTGGGTCAGTTATGATGATGTTCTTTTGCTGAGAGAAACGTATTAAGATCTTAAATGCATCTAAAATAATAATTTTAAATGCATGTGATCAGTCACTGTTGAGCAGAATTTTTAAGATGAGAAGTTTCGGACATTGTTTGAAAAAATTAAAAAATTTCCTCCAGAACTGACTTAAATTAGTCACCATGAAGATGTAAGTAACCAGTAAGTGACCATGAAGATGTAAGTAACCAGTAAGTGACCAGTTAATTTAACAAAAGGTTCATCATGATAAACACTATTAGTGGCTCTGATTCTGATAAGCATTTTAAATGAGATGCCCTGAACTCCAGACGGCATATGTGTCTGACATCGATGTTCAATGATTCATGACTCAGGAGCTCTGGTCTGTTTTATGTGTACAGGTGAGAAGACTGAAGGGCTCATTGGCGTGTCGGAGCTGATAGTGGCCACATGTGTTCAGGGTGTGTTGTTCTGTCTGCTCGGAGCCCAGCCTCTTCTGGTGGTGGGCTTCTCTGGACCAATCCTGGTGTTTGAAGAAGCCTTCTTCTCTGTGAGTTTATAATGCTGTTCCTTAAACCAGATACGACCCCTGCTGTTAAAGGTCAAGGTTTTTTTTTTTTTTTTTTTTTCAAGACACATACTCAAAGATAACAATGGATAGTAATCAGTTAGCAAATGATTTCAAACCAAGTCAAGCTAGCATTCGTATTACTGTCGTTCATATTTGAGGTTAGGGACCATAAATAATGAAATTTGATGCATAAACCAGCACTATTTGTGTGAATGTTGCAAAGTTCATTAGTTATGAAGCAAAATCAGTTCAACTGTAAAGCAGCTCTACAGAATATAATAGTTATTATTCAGCTCAAGTTAGTTCAGTGTTTATTTAATTCAGTTTAAGTTCGCCCAAAACTAAACACTCTGTCCTCTTCTTCTCCAGTTCTGTAAGGGCAATAATATGGAGTACCTGACAGGTCGCGTTTGGATCGGTTTTTGGCTCATCATCATCGTGGTGTTGATGGTGGCCTTTGAAGGCAGCTTCCTGGTTCGATTTGTCTCGCGTTTCACCCAGGAGATCTTCTCATTCCTTATCTCTCTCATCTTCATCTACGAGACCTTCTCAAAACTGATCAAGGTAGTTTGAATCGTCTTTTGACTGTGTTTTGTCTGCATGTATAATCATGAAGTCCTCTTGACTGCTGATGTATCCCACAGATATTCCAGGAACATCCTCTGAGACGCTGCTCTGCTATGGTGGTTGATGTGAATGATTCCATGTACAACTCAAGCACTTTTAGTCCATTAGTGGCGAACAGCAGTACGCCGGAGACGCTGAAGGTGGTCGGTGAACCTAATACTGCTCTGCTGTCCTTTGTGCTCATGTCTGGGACCTTCTTCATTGCCTTCTACCTGCGCAAGTTCAAAAACAGTGCCTTCTTCCCTGGCAGGGTAAGACGCCGTCTGACCCAGTGTTGAGTGATTAACACATTGCAAAGAAAAATGTGGTTGAAATGTATCATCTTCTGTCTAAAAGAAGTCAAATTTTTTACAGTTGAGAAGAGTTATTGGAGATTTTGGAGTTCCTATTGCCATCCTCATCATGGTTCTGGTAGACTACAGCATTCAAGACACGTACTCACAGGTGATGATGGACAGTTAGCATGCCTATAGTTAGACTAAGTCAAGCAACAGTATTACTATTGCTCATTTCAGGCTAGGGACCCTAAATATTAAGCTTTGTTGCATAAATTTGCACTATTTGTGCTACTGAAGAAGAAACTAAGGCAATAAATACAAATACACTAATTTAATTAATTTATTGATAACCTTATGAATGCTCCACCCTACAGAAACTTAGTGTCCCGCGAGGTTTTTCAGTGACTAGTCCTGATAAGCGTGGTTGGATAGTCAATCCTCTGGGCAGTGATGGTCAGTTCCCCATCTGGATGATGTTTGCCAGTATCCTTCCCGCCCTGCTCGTCTTCATCCTCATCTTTATGGAGACGCAAATCACCACGTGAGTCCATCGCCATGCTTTGTTTCAGTATAATTACGTTTAAAGAGCTCAAAAAATATTTTTAGCAATGTATTTTTGTGCTAGAAATTTTTTTTTCACTTTTTTTTTTATCACAAAATGTGGTGTTTCATGTTTTTATTTATTTATAGGTTTTTAATGTGTAATAAAGCTGCAGCTGTAATGTAACTGCAATGCTGCTGTTTTTTTTCCTCACGTTTAAATCATGGCAGTATTAAAGACGCTCTCTTCTTCTAGGTTGATAGTCAGTAAGAAAGAGCGCATGCTGGTCAAGGGTTCTGGTTTCCATCTGGACCTGTTGATCATCGTGACTCTGGGCGGCACCAGCGCTCTGTTCGGCCTGCCGTGGATGGCCGCGGCCACCGTGCGCTCCGTAACCCATGCCAACGCCCTCACCGTGATGAGCAAAGCCGTCGCCCCAGGAGACAAACCTCGAATCCAGGAGGTCAAGGAGCAGAGGGTGACCGGGTTACTGGTGGCGATACTTGTAGGTGTGTTTCAACAATGACAATTCCAAACATTATCAATTTTATTGCAACCTGATTAACACAAACTACTGATGAGATCGATAAATCTCATTAACGATTAATACAATCTTGATGAATAGTGAATTGTCAGATAAAGTAGAAAGTGGGTTACACTGGGCTTACACTTTATTTCGTATAATGCAAGTAGCTTTTCAAATAATGTCAACTAACTCTCACATTAGAGTATTAGTAGTTAAGGTTAGGGTTAATGGAATAAGTTGATATGTACAGTACTTGAACAGACATTCTACTGACTAGAAGTAACTTTGCATCAGAATAAAGTGTTCGCAGATATTAAAGCAGACAGTCAACTAATACTTTAATGACTGCTGGTTGACATGTAGTTGCAAAGTTACTTATAGTTAGTAGAATATCTAAAGTGGACCATCGAAATAAAGTGCTACCGATATGGATAGTTTGAATACATTATTTATTTATAAAAAATAAATAAAAAATCTCATTATCAAACAGGTAAATGTAATTATATATTGGAAATTTGTGTCTTGTATCATATTGCTGTTGCCACCGTTTTAGAAAAACAACATGCAACCTGACTCCGAGCATTACAGTGATTTTTAACACAATTTAAATGGGTAAAAACACCCTTTACCCATGGTACAATCAAGGTAACGCATAGTATCTTGTTGTTTTAAGATGCGTAATATTTTCTTACATGCACAATAAATCCGTGTAAATGACTGTTGCATGTATTAACATGAGTTTAATGAAGAAAAGGCCTATAAATGTAGTCATTCTGCAAATTTTGTTGGCTGTAGGTCTCTCAATAGTAATCGGTGATCTGCTCCGTCAAATCCCAATCGCTGTGCTGTTTGGCATCTTCCTGTACATGGGTGTGATGTCACTGAATGGCATCCAGCTGACGGAACGGATCCTGCTCCTGCTGATGCCCCCAAAATACCACCCCGACCACATTTACGTGCGCAAGGTCAGGACCCCAAGCTGGTTTTTGTTATTAATAAAGAGGATTTTGGTTCATTGTTCCCTTAAAAAAGGACTGGCTGTAACATGTAATGGTATCAGATGTTGTAAAGAAATCTTTTGTACTGTATATCTCGACTAAATCTCTGTTCCTCAGGTGCGGACCATGCGTATGCATCTGTACACAGCGATACAGGTGGTGTGTCTCGCTGTCCTCTGGGTGGTCATGTCCACCGTGGCGTCGCTGGCTTTCCCATTCGTTCTCATCATGACCGTCCCGGTCAAGATGTTTCTTCTGTCACGCATCTTTAGCGCTCGGGAAATGCAGTGTGTAAGGAGAAGACATTTTTGCTTGCTTCTTAGGGATACACTATCGTTCAAAGTTTGTGGTCAGTAAGATTTGTTTAAAAATAATATTAATACTTTTATTGTGACAGTAAAGACTTAAAGATTTCTCTTCCATATAAATACTGGTCTTTTTTGACATTTCTATTCATCAAAGATTCCGGAGAAACATGCATCACATTTTTGCATCACATGTTTCTTGAGCAACAAATTCTGAAGGATCATGTGACACTGAAGACTGGAGTAATGATACTGGAAACTCAGCTTTGCTCACAGGAATAAATTACATTTTATAATATATTACTATAGAAAACAGTTATTTTAAATTGTTTTAATATTTCACCATATTGTGGTTTTTACTATATTTTTCATCAAATAAATGCAGCCTTGGTGAGCAAATGATACTTTAATTAAAAAAATCGTACTGACCTCAAACTATGTACTACTTCTAGGGAACTAACAAAATTATATATAGTTAGGAAACATAAAATGTCTTTTAAATTCTGTCTGAAATGGTGTTCACAACCCCATTTTAATTCCTAAATTTTAAAAAATATATATATATTTTGAGAGGACTTGGTGACGTCTTGGAGACGGAGCGTTATTTTTTTCCCCTTTGGAATAATGTGAACAGATGAATCATGCACAAAAAAGCCATTAAGAAAGTAGGCCATTTTCAAATTCATGTTAACATACTATTTTTGTCACTTTTCTGCCTTCTCTCCAGTTGGACGCTGATGATGCAGAGCCCACTTTTGACGAGAAGGAGGGACACGACGAATACACAGAGATGCACATGCCAGTCTGAGCCACGACCACAAGCTGTCCGTCTCTCACCCGTCTTCCTGTCAGTCAGGCTATTGGCCAATAGGACAGTTGCTTTTTAAACTTTGACAAACCAAATCGCACAGTGAGTCTTGACAATGCTGTAGAGGAAGAGAATATTATGTGAAAATCTGGCATTTCCAGAGAATCATTTCACTTGTTTTAGAGGGTTTGAGCTGCTATCACACCGTTTAGCCTTTACCAAGCGCATTTGTCGCCTATGAGGAAAACGAATGTATCGTATGGGGTTAACTGGACATTCCCAGCACCATTCAGGGCCCATGCAATATTTTATGTAGTTTTTAGTATATATTCATGATCAAGGAAGATTGCCAAGGCCCATTTCATCTTATATCATATGTATGTCTGTGCTTTTAATAGTTTTACTGACTTATTTTTGTATTGTTGTGATTATGACCCAACACAATCACAACCGACAGTATTTTTGTCCATTGTTGCTGTGCATTCACAGCTTTTTTTTCTATTTCTAAACAGTAGTTTTCTCTTTTATCATGCATGAAAGTCACACTCTCACGAAAACTCTATATGTGCAGTTGTAGTGTATTTTATATTGACCGTTACATGGAGCAAACGTGATCAGAGTGAGAGAACTCTGTTTTAGAGGATGGTGTCAATTTTGGTGATCATGAGCGGTTTTCAGATTAGTTTTAGTGAATCCCAGATGCATTCACTAGTGACCTAGTTTGGGGTCCTAAAACCCATTTTAAGAAGAAGAACGGGAGCGTCCCTACAGATGATCCCAAAATTGTAGCATTCAGTTTATAATGGTTCGTTTGTAAGAACTAAACATGTTGACCTGATAAGCCATATATAGTCACAAGTTCCATCGTTACCAACACATTTCAACTGAACTTGTGTCCATATTTGGCTAACAATGCACATTTTTAAAGTCTTTCCACATACAACGTTGAATTAACACTAAAACAGAATCCTGTTCTTTTCAACACCAGTTCTCAGCAGATACACAGTATAGATTTTAATTACTTACTAATTATTTATGCGTTTAACAGGGGAACCGTATTATTTATGTCAGTTCATGAGGGATTTTGCCACAGAATTCCTGTATAATATCACTAATTTCCCCCCATCGTTCACTAATATCCCACTGCTTCACTATTTGGTCAGTTAGATGGTGAATCTGCACTTTCACTTTCACAATATTTGGTGCGCACATACCATCAGGAATGAAATTAACAAATGTAATTATTTGGTTACGGTTAAATAATTCAGTTAATCATGTGTTATGTTTATTATTTTAGTACACATTTATTTGGAATGTTCTGGCTTTCTTTAATTCCCGGATTTGATCACACCATTGTGCTTTAAACATGCTACGAAACAAGTGCTTTAGCTCATTTGAGCGCTATTTACATTCCAGAATCGGATGTGTGTTAGGATCTTTTAATTATAGGAACTTATTATGCAAGTTTTATATTGCATTAGCTTATGTATGCGCTTAACTAATGACTGAAATGAAACTCAAAATGAAATTGCGTAGAGGTTATTTTTATTCGACTAGGAATTGGTTCGCGTACGTGCGATTTGATTTGAGAATATTTTTATAAAATGTTGTCTGTGTCGTCGTTTAGTGAATCAGGACCTTCAGTACGTTGTACTTTGTCACCGTTGTTGATCTTGGACATTCCCTCTGCCCGTGTTCAGCGACTGGTTCCAGGATTCGCGTCTAGACACGTTTAGGCCTGCAGAACTCTGGGAAATCAGATGGTAGAGCAGCACTTTTGAGGTTCTGTGTGAATGCAGGTTTTGTTCTGCTACTGGATCTGTACCGTGTGGATTCTCTGCAGCACTTTTGTAGATGGTATTTATTATGGATGCTTTACGGGGTTCATGAAGACGGTTCATGAAGGTTAATGCTGGAACATTCTGGTCATTTTAAAGTCTGGTGATATTTGTTACAAAAGTATGGCAAAGGGAAGTGAGGGTCATTTACCATCTGTGGACATCTTTTTTAAAATGCATTTTGTTTTTATTTGTTGAATATTTGATTTTTAAATGTTCCACTGTATATAATGCAATATTTACAGTAAATTCCAAATATTGCCAATAAAGTTGATTTTTTTATTTAAATTGGCTATTCATATTTTTTGTGTGTTTTTGTATTTAGATTTCAGTTTTTAAAATTGCTTTGGTTTACTTTATTTTTTATTTTTCCACCGGAACTTTGGAAACTGGCACTGGGAAAAGTGCAAGTGACTTAAACAGTACTGCAAAAAAAGAAAACAATTTTACTAAAGTTTGCGGTCAGTAAGATTTGTTCTTGAAAGAAATTCATATTTCATTCCGCAAGGATGCATAAGAATTGATCAGAAGTGAATCAGTAAATACATTTCTAATGTTACAAAATATTTTTATTTCTAATAAATGCTGTTCTTTAAAAAAAAAAAGTATCACCATTTCCACAAAATATAAAGTAATTTTTTTTCGAGCAGCAAATCATATTAGAATGATTTCTGAAGGATCACGTGACACTGAAGACTGGAGTAATGATGCTGAAAATTCAGCTTTGATCACAGGAATAAATTTAATTTAAAAACATTTAAATATGCTAATAGAAATGTAATTTGAGCAACAAAAAAGCTAATAACTCAATTTTATATATATATATATATATATATATATATACACAGCTATCATTAGCCATTTGGCAGATACGAGTCAATGAACTTTTCTGCCATGGCCCAAAATGACTAGTTGAGCAATGTGCAAATTGAATTGAATTAATTAGACTTATATTCTGGTTCTAGTGTGTGCGTGTAACGACAAACAAATCCTCATTACTACAGCTGAATTTCAAAGCAATTAATAATTGTGCCAATGTTCTTCTCATCATTTAGTCCCTGACTTCTAGGCATCATGCCAGGGCTCCACATGAACAGTGACTGTTTTAGAGAATGTTTAACCTGGTTTTTTTTTGGGCAAGCAGACATTTGCAGGAGGAGTTGAAGTTCAGACCGTGTTAAAGATGGCTCTGCTTCTGTTGGTCGTGCTGCTCACTGCTGGAGTCTCACCGAATGACGCACAACAGCTCCCAGATATCTACAAGAAAGGAGTGGAGCTGGCTTTACATCAGATCAATGCCCGTCACTCCATCAAGCACCATTTTCTCTTCTTTAAAACTATTCATCAGGCAGAAATTCAGGTAACTGCATTCTTCTCTCTCCGCTTTTCAGGGAAAAGATGGTCTGAAAACTAACTGCATGATTTGGTAGTAGTTTAAGCTATTATAACCCAAACTAAATGGCAGGAGTAGGTCAGATATTCTAAACACTCTTGATGCCAAGTCATTTTTAGGTCAGAAATCGAATATCAAAATCTCCGGAGACCCACAAAAAAAAAAAAAGAGGACAGTATTGCGTTGCTAAATTTAGAGTTGGTGGTCTGTTCATTTACTGTGGATGAATAAATCCTCTCTGTGTAGGCAGGGTTTGGTGTCACCTACATCTACCATAACTTTTATCTGAAAGCCACAACATGCCGAAAAGGAACTGAGAACGCTGATACAACCACGTGTGAGTTCAGGAATGATCGGGTAAGTGTGACTTGTATTGTGTTCATTTAAAGCACATACGCATTTTAGAAACCCATAGATGGTCATAATATGAAGATCAGCTGTTTTTCATGTCTATGTCAGAGTAAATGACATTTTCCAAACACGTGCTTTAAAGAACCATTTATATTTTGTTGCATGTTGCAATTTCTAATAGTTAGGCTACATACACTAACATTCAAAAGTTTGGGATCAGTAAGATGTTTTTGAAAAGCCTCTTTTGCTCACTAAGGTTGATTTATTCGATCCAAAAAGGAGTAAAAACACCAATATTGTGAAAAATTACAGTTTAAAATAACTTTTCTATCTTAATATATTTTTAATTTATCCCAGGTATGGCTGCGATGATTCTTCAGAAATCATTCTAATATGCTGATTTGCTGCTCAAGAAATATTTCTTATGAAATCTTATGCTGCTTAATATTTTTGTGGATTTTTTGTTTTTTGTTTTTTTCAGGATTCTTTGAATATAAAGTTCAAAAGAACAGCATTTTTTTGAATCTTTTGTAAAATAAGTGTCTTTACTGTCACCGTTAAAGTATTAGTACATAAAAGTATAAATTTTCTGAACCCAAACTTTTCAGCAATATTGTAGCTGAAATAAATATCTGAAAGTAGGTTTCTGGCTATTTTTTGCTATTGATGCAATATACTGTACACTATCATGCAGTGTTACCAGGTTTAATACAGAGAATATACTTACAAACTTGCTTGTATGTATGTATGTACAGTATGCATATATATATATATATATATATATATATATATATATATATATATATATATATAAATATAGTTACACCACAGCACTCAAAATTAAATGCAGATTCAATTAAACTTACTGACTCAATTTCCATATTCCTCCAGCCTCTCATTGACTGTGTGATCTGCTACAAGATCTCTGCTGGAGAAATTGGTGGCAAACCTTATTTAAACTGCATGTCTCGACAAACGCTCTCGAAGGTATTCCCTCTTCATGTTCTTCATTTTTAATGATTCATTTAATTAGCTGGAAATACACTTGATTTTATCATTAATGCTAAAATAATGTCCATCTTTGCAAATGTGTTCCCCAATATATTTAATGGGATGTAGAAGTGACCCTTTGTCTGATTGTTTGAACACAAGGAAAGCAAGAGAGAGCGAGAGATTGGCTGTTACCAGGCGGGTTTTGGCAGTCTGACCCCGACTCCTGTGGCATACACCGGATCCTAGAAGAAGCTTCATCTGACGTCTGATGTGAAGGAATCTGAAACACAGCATGTTTTAGCACGTCTGCTCTGTTCCAAATCAACTCTTGCATCACGGTTCATCTGATTGTCAAGCACTAAAGAGAAACATTAAAGAGAGCATTGCACTGTTTTAGTCACATTTTCTACAGTAAATCAATACGGGATGTTTGTTGCATAAGAACATTCCATGTTTGTTCAGCGCCAGAAGATTTTTTGCACATGACAAAGCAGAGTTTCCTAAAACTCCTTTAACCTCTCAAATATGAATGAATGTCATTATAAATAATATTAGTGCAGATTACACTATCCAATAAAGTGATTTAGTTTGTCAGTGCAATAAAATACTTTACAAAATACGTTTCAGTTTTTCTGTGATTATTTACGATTATAGTGCATATGTCTGTTTTTGTTTTTTTATGCACTGATTAATGATGTTTAGTATATCAGGACCTACATGTTTCAATCGCAGCATGTTGTACTTTTTTCTCAGAATTACGAGTTTACCACAATTCTGCCTTTTTAACTCGCAATTGTGAGGGAAAAAAAGTCCTAATTGTGAGATATAAAGTCACAATTATCTTTTAAATTGTTTTATTCCGTGGCTTCCATATATGTCCCTGTGAAACGGCTTCTCGAACAAGAAAAAATGTAGGGCGAGACTTGCTTTTTATCCATGGGGAATTGATTGGATGGCTGTGGTTTGCTTTGATTTGTCGTGAGTGACAGATAAATTATTTATAATAAATACTGCAATATTCCATAAAAAAAAAGCTTTTATGTTGAGTAAACAGTAAATCTGATCACTTTTCAATGTGAATTCAGACCCTTTCGTTTCACCATTGAACATACAAAACAATGGATATTTCCAGCTAATTTACAACACTGTAAATAACGCAGACTTTAAGCTTGTTGCATATTTGTTTTTTTTATTATTCGTCGTTTTATACCAGAAACTAAACCTCGTTGGCAAATAAATGCAACTGAACAGGCCATGCCAAACTCGTGATTTACCTCACTAAACAGCCATTTTACACCGTGTTACCCAACAACGGCACAAAAACAAGGCAGACTTCCTGGAAGCGTGTGTTTTTCAGTGAGAGCAGCAGGAGGTGTTGCTCAGACTGGTTGAAGATGTCTCTGCCGTTTGCTCTGCTGTTTCTCGCTGGAGTCTTCCTGACCTCCGCTGAGGCGCAAAGCTCCTTCAGCAAACTCCCAGACTCCTACAAGAAAGGAGTGGAGCTCGCCGTGCAAAATGTCAATGCTCACGGAGGCGTCCAGCAGCATTTTCTCTTCTTTAAAACCATTCAGAAGTCGCAAATTGAGGTACTGTAAGACTTTCTCTCTTTGTTTCTTTGACTGACTGCCTTTTCCAAGATGTAACTTGGCATCAGTGTTGCCAGATTGGAAATGTCTAAGTATCGTACGCTCAAAATTATCGTATTTGGAAGAAAATTATCGAGTCAAACGTACAGAATACAGCTATTTATTGACCAACAACTTTTTGACACGACATGAAAATGACTTTATTGCTAAAATATCGACCTCAGCTTGGAAAAAAAATTACCTAAGCGCCGCGGAAGCAACGCTATCTTTTATTTATTTATTTTACTTTTTTCTTCTTCTTGCAAAACATAGAGATGATATATTAATGATATACAACTTTGTATACAATATACAAAAAGAACATTACTTGTGTTTATGAGAGAGTCATTCTCCACGATCATTGGCCGAGAACACTTAATGATGAGATGGAAGATACACTGTAACAACACGTTCTTCTCACGGTATCGTATTTGTACGATAATTTTGACCTATGTACGATCAATAATGGGGAAAAAAATCCCATAATGTACGACCATTTCACACAATTCTTGAAATTATTGTACATTATGGGATTTTTTCCCATTATTCATTGTACATAGGTCAAAATTATCGTACAAATACGATAATTAGCGCACGTCTGGCAACACTGATCGGTATGACGTCACGTCACGTCATAATAATTGTTATTTAGGTCAAAAAGTCTAAGCCAAAATTGAATTTTGTAGTATGTAAAGTACAAGTAACGTGCTTCCAGAAGAGCACATACAGTGGGAAATGCCTAATATATAGTTTGAATGTACAATATATCATAACCATGATAGTGATGGGAAATGGAATTGGTTGAAAGCCAAAAACACCCCAATTTATCAGATATTGTAAGTTTACATAAGCATTTTCTAAATATTCTAATTTTATTACTATATTTCTGTTCGTTTTTATTTCGTTTATATTTTATTTCAATTGATGTTTATTTCAAGTAACGGAATTTTTTTATTTTTATTATTATATGGTTTTAGTTGTAGTTAACAATAATAACCCTGATGTATGTTCTGCTAACTGAACGAATATCATCTTTTGTAGGCAGGGTTTGATGTCACCTACATCTACCATAACTTCTATCTGAAAGCCACCCAGTGCCAAAGAGGAACGGAGAACGCTGATACCACTAAGTGTGCGTTCAGGAATGATCGGGTAAGTGAGGTTTACATCATGTAAAATAACAGAAAATGATTTGCTCCACCTAGGCACATACCGGTTTAATTTGTGAACAGAGCTTGAGGCTTTAACATTGCACATACAACTGCGGCATAACATATACGCAATTCAATAAGAGCGTGTTATTGTACCTTATGATGGAAATCATTTCTCAATGTGGAATACAATTAAACTTGTGTTTATTAATCCCTACAGCCTCTGATTGACTGCGCCATCTGCTATAAGACCTACGCCGGAGCGATTGAGGCAGAACCCAAACCATATGTGAACTGTGTGCATAAACCTGCTCTCACCGAGGTGTGTCACAAGGCCGATTCACACCGCACTGACAAACGCCAGCAAACAAGTTGGCCATTTGGATTTAGAAATTTATGAAAAATAACTTGTCCCAGCAGGCACAAACGTACACAGATTGAACATGTTCAGTCAGGTTCTTTAACAAACCCCATCAAACTTTTTTTTTTTTTCTAAGAGTTATTGGCCATGATATTTCATATAAAGAGACTTCAGGTGTTGCATATTCGACAGTGAGATTGTAATTTTGCTTTTATTCTAAATAAGTATTATATTTGACTGTAGTTTTGTAACTGTGTTTTGCATGATCTGTGTTCATCATGAGCTAACACTATTTAATTGTTTTGAACCCAAGGTCATGCAGAAAGACAGAATGGATCACTGTAATAAGATGGGTTACAGTAGCGGATCCCCCACCCTGCTGGCCACCAAAAGTGAATGAACCGCTGGAGACGGTCAGATGTTCAGGGTTTGAAGAACACCGTGTCAATGATATTAACTGTTTTTTTGACTCGTCTTTTGTGCCAAATCGCCTCTTTCTTCATGCATATTTACTTCACAACAACTGAACTGATAGTAAAGGCAACATCTACTACTTTAATTATCACAATCAAGCATCGCTGTGACCCTAACTTTTCTTAACTTAAGGTTTTCACGGTTTCACACATTTTAAATTGCATACCTATAAATGGATGCATCTTGCTTTATAAGACATGATCATACTGTATAGTCTTTAAAGGTACAACCATAGGTAAACGTTAAAATGTATTGGTTGCATTATATGTACCAGCCTTTTTACATTATTCAATGTTTTAATAGTGTCTTATTCAAAAAGGTAACACTTTACAATAAGGTTTTGTTAACTAACTACATGAGTTAAAGGTACAGTATGTACCAGTTAAAAATTTGAATAATAAATGAGTCAATGCATCGCCAATCCTTCTTTCAAAATGTATTTTGGCTTACCCTGATTCATTATGTGAAATGTCTCGTCATATCCATAAATAGAGAAAAGTTGCTCCGGCTCCTTTGACGCGTGTATGGTGTGTGAGTGGCAGAGGTTAGTGTCACAACGAGCGAGTGTTGCTCTCTAACAGAGTTCATTGTATATGGTCATATTGATCCGCATAGTCGCGCAGAGCCGAAGCACAACCACAAAAATGTTCTCCCGCAAAATGCATGCAGTTTTGTTTTTCAACAGCTAGAGGGCCAAAAGTTACAGTGTACATTTAACATGAACTAATGATAAACAATACTTCTATAGCATGTATTAATCTTAGATAGCATTAATTTCTACTTACTACATTACAAGTTGTATCTGTTAACATGCACTATGAATTAACATGAACAAACAATGAACACAAAATTATATTTGTATTAACTAACATCAACAAAGGTTTATGAATGTTCTACATTTAGCTATAGTGCTCATAGTTAACTAATGTATTAATGACACCTTGTAATGCATTACCATTCAAAAATAAATATATCTTTGTAACTGCATAGTTGAATTAATACAAATAAATATTATGAAGAAACATATCAAGTGAAATCTCTTCTGTTAAGACCATTGTTTCTCCTTTTGTTCATCATTAAACTGGATCAAATCCGGCTCTGTTTACAGTTCACTGACTTGTATTTAGATTAGAATTGGCATGAAACACAAGATAACACTTTGTTAAAAAAAAAAAAAAGGTGACCTACATCTAGTGTTCTCTCCAATTAAACCAAAATCCTAGTTTTTAGTGTCTGTTCTCCACTGGATGGCAGTCCGCTCGCTCGGACGGCATGATTTCACATTCATTCCCTCTGTATGTGAAAGTAAAAACACACACAAAGACAGAAAGGAAGAGGACTCACCCCACAAAAACATCCCACCGTTGCACAATCTCTCCCTCTTGCCTCTCACTCCCTCGTGTACTGAGATCAGACAACACATCTCTCAGTTTTTACATTCTTCTGAATTTTTGCGGTGTATAACCTGAAGATAAACCCATCTGAGGGATTTTCTGGATTGTGTAAAGATGGCTGTGTTTCTGCTCCTCGTCCTGGTCAGTGCTGGAGTCTTTCTGGACACGTCGGAGGCGCAGGAGGATCTCAACAAACTTCCAGATGATTACAGGAAGGGTGTTGAACTGGCTGTGGAACAAATCAACTCACACCAGACAATCAGGAACGTTTTTCTTTTCTTCAAGAGTTTGGAAAAATCTGACATTGATGTAAGTATATTCACTTGAAAAGAACATACAAAGGACTATTAAGTGAATTATAAGGCATTACAAATGCATTTCAATCAATATACCTTTAAATGCCTCATATATATCAACTTCAAGTAAAGGTTTACTTTTTTGCATTAATCAGTATGTTTTAATAGTGTCATTAAAAGGCAACACTTTACAATGTTAAGCATTCTATAACATTCTATCATTTTTATATTACTTATAAACGTGGTTTAGCTATTCAAATGGCTATTTCTTGGTTTTTTTTACATTATTAAGTTAATTGCATTACTTGGAGATGTTCAAGTTTGAGTCACAGAAACATTTAAACAGTGAGTTTTAATGTACACTGAAGTTATGATATTCAATAACCCGGTTTATTCTAGGGTGGGTTTGGAGTGAGTTATATCTACCATCGCTTCTACCTCAAAGCCACCAAATGCCCTAAAGGAACTGCAAATGCAAACCCGACTAAATGTGTTTTCAGAAATGACAGAGTAAGTTTTTTCATAACTTGAAATGCACTTCACATGATTATACTGGTTTATGTTGGTCCTTTAAAAACTCATGATGTCAAGCTAACACACAGCTAACACATTTATGCTCTAAAACTATTGTGTGAACAGTGATTTGCAATGTTTCTAAAACTTTAAAATGCCCTGCATGATAATCCTTATGATAACAGCAAATATCAATAACATCATAAGGACATTAAGAGAACATTCCTCCTGTACAAATAACATTATTATAAGGATGTTCCAAAATTGATTGTTCTAAGAACATTTTCTCTCAACATCATCTATAAATGTTATTTAACCTTACGGGTACATAATATAGGTAGGCTACATAACTTTTGGCACTAGCGGTAAAAAAATAAATAAATAAAAGACTTCCGCATTTTGCGGAAGAACATAATATTTGGTTGTGCTTCGGCTCTGCCAGACTGTGCGGATGAATTTGACCATTCACAATAGAATAGATTAACTCTGTTAGAGAACTAGCCTACACATGGCAATCTTTTTGTTTTTGTTTTTTGTGTGTGTGTGTGTGTGTGTGTGTGTGTGTAATTTAGTGTTTTTTATTTTTGAGAAAGCATACAGAGTATTTTGCAATAAAAGAAAGAAAACGTATTCGACTACTATCGCCCCTCTAAAGCGATGTATATCTTGAATAAAATACTTTACTCACCAGTTGAGTAATAAAAATGCCATCTTCGCGTCGCTTTTACAACATTTCAAATCCCTCTGTTCTCTTCTCACCATCTCCGAAAAGCGTTGATTCTTGATTTATTACGAGCTCTGTCGCGTTTTCTTTTTGCCATAAGACTCGGCGTTTGTTTAAAACGTTGTTGTTCTCCGGAGGATGCAGATTTATCGTGCTCTATGTCAATCTTTCTCTCTCATTGTGACAACTAACCTCTGCCACTCAAACATCAGACACGCGTCAAAGGAGCCGGAGCACCTTTTCTCTATTTACGGATATGACGAGACACGCACCGGCGAGTGACGTATGCACGCGATTTCCCACGAAAACCATCCCGACAGTTCTAAAATGAACACTTATTATAATAGGCTTACCAGTGAATCATCAGGGTTAGAAAAAAAGAAAGAAAAAAAAAAAGTATGTAAATTGACTCATTATTTAAATTGTGATACTTAACAAAATAAAGTAACATAGCATATCTTTAAAGAATGTGTTATCTTGTACATAACCTTTACAAAACGTTAGAGAAAATTGTGGGAATGTTCCCTGTTAGCTGGGAATGCACATGTGAAATTATTTCTACTCAAGTTGTTTCTAATTTTAACCCATCTCAACAGTCTTAAATTGAGCTTCAAATGTGTTAGCATGAATATGATTGATCATATGTTTCTCATTTGTCTGTCGTATAGCCTCTGATTGACTGTGGGATCTGCTATAAGACCTTCCGTGGAGAGATCCAGAGTGAACCGAAGCCTTACGTGCACTGTGTTCACAAACCGCAGCTCACACAGGTCATTCATCCCACAAACACGTCACCACCACCTACTGCCATTTACTCCAAAATCAACACTGTAAACAGGCTGTGAACTGTTGGACTTGATACCAATCATGTTGTGGTGTTTTTCACAGTGAACTTTTGAACGAGAGCTTTTCTATCTCGAACAAAATTCGTTGATTTACAAGAAACAAGCTGAAAGCAAAGAATAGAAACTGAAATCAGGCACATTTGATGAAACAGAAAGATCCCATTTTCAAAGAAATGCAACGCAGGGTTATTTAGTTAACCAAAACTAAAACCATTAAAAAAAGTTATCATTAAGTTAACTGAAATAAAATAAAATATAAAACAAACTTAAACTTATTTAATTTCTTCTAGTTGCCAAAATTTCTCATTTTCATTTAGTAATTACATACAGCAAAAAATGATAAAAATCTCAATGTAATAATAAATAAATAAATATATTTTAGTATCTCTGATACTAAAATAACATTGTAATGCAATTTTCAGGAAATCAGCTCCCTCATCCCACACCTTTGTTCACTGAAAATAAAATCAGATTCACTATCTATTATAAAAAAATTTTTTTAAAATTTTTTAAAAAAAATATATATATACAAAAAATTACTGTTTATTTTTGTGCCCTGATTTCACTCTGTGTTCTGTGCTTTCATACAGTATTATAATAAGACTACTGAAATGATAAAAAAATAGTGTGATGATGTGTGTATTAGATTATTTTAATTATAATTTTTTAATTATTATAATTTTTAATATTAATTACTATTCAAACTCTTGAAATCATTGAAAATGAATTGTTATTCTCATTTCAGGAATTGATGAATACGAGAGTTGATCACTGCACAAAAGTGAGCTACTCTAATGGATCTCCATCTCTCCTGGCAGCGAGGAAGCCTTAGAGGAGGAAACATATCACATATCTTTAATATCACTTTTTGTTATTAATTTGACAAATTCAGTAATCGGCATCAGTCACACTACAGAGTAACTTTGCACTGTTTATTATAATGAGAAATAGACAACATTCTTCACTTCTCTGTGTCAGTAGAAATTATGAATGATGCTGTTTGTTTCATTTAATCATAAAAAAAAACATAATCAATTCTTAAAAAGTATACATTTTTTATATGATTTTATTACAGGATTACATAAGACTGTGTTTGGGTTGATATATATTTTTTCATTCATTTAATATTCACAGTGACCACAAGGTAGTTTGGTTAGGTAGAATGGGTAAAAATGGTGTATTTTATGCTCTATTTCAAATAAAGAAATATTTTTGAGTCATTCATGGCAAATTATTGTTTTTTTGTAAGAGGCAACATATTTCAAAGTAAAATGTTTTTGTGTGGACTTTTCTGAAAATGGATATTCCACTCTTGTGGCATTAATGGTGTCTGTTGAGGACTAAACATACTGCACTTTAATATCACTTTCTGTTAATATTTTTTACGTATTCAGTAATAGGTATCGATCATAACTTTGCACTGTTAATTGTAATGAGAAATAGACAACATTCTTCACTTCTCTGTGCATCTAAAATGAGTGCGGTGGATGTTGTACACTTGTCGTCAATCATATGAATGATGCATTTGTTTAGTTTCTTTTATTCAGTAAACCCCATCAGAATTCTTAAAGTGCTCCTATGCTATTTTAAAGGTTCCCAATTTGTTTTGGAGATCTGCTTCAGTAGGTTTACATGCATCCTAGGTCAAAATATTATTGAATTTTCTCATAATATACATTGCACAATCAACTTTTTTTCTCACAGTGTCTAAAATGGTACATTTGCTCTAAACCCCTCCTTTCTGAGAGTCTACTCTGCTCTGATTGGTCAGATGGCCCACTCTGTTGTGATTGGTCGACTGCTTACAGTGCGAGTTGGAAACGAAACGACTATTACCATATCTGAATTTCAGCTCCGGATCTTCCTCAGCGCTTGATACACAGTGATATGAACAGTAAAGATGGCGTCTGTTTTTACCGTATCTATTCAAGCCCGAGTCCTCATCCTTTGGAAGTGCAGCAAAG